>NW_020291020.1:0-429622 GCF_003184525.1 Aspergillus sclerotioniger CBS 115572
ATTTTCAGTTAAGGATCACCAACCACTGTGAATGTGTCTGAGTAATTCACTGTCTAGATGATGATAACGGTAAATTTTGGAGATGGTGGTTTAGTATTACATTAGTGCAGGCGGTATCACTGTTCTCGAGCTTACAGATATCACTTTTTGATGTTAACATATACGAGTATTGGTATGCTCTGGACTGAGATATATATCTTGTAGGATTGAGCTAGATGACCCAATGTGATGCATGGAAATGACACCGAAATTCATAACATACGAATAATAATTCAACAGTGATTCTTCTGATCCATCTGCTAATTGTAAGTATATGCCGTACAACAGCTCCCCAAGCTTACTTGATGAACCAGCGGGTTGGGTTGGGGCGCTATCTAAAGGTTCAACCCATCAGGTCAGGTTAACCGGTACGGTGGGTTAAGGTTGAACCCCAAACCCAACCCAACCCGACCCTTACAAGTTGACTTGGGCGATAAACACATATTTGGATATCTCGAAAACTGGTCAGCCAATTAGATGCTAGAATGTATCGGCGAGTGCACTGGAGCCTCAAGCTACATGTTTCCATAAAAGGGTGACCCAATTGCTTAATGGGTGGATTCATCTTTTTTGATGGCTAGGACTGGTCTGACTGAGCAGTGCTGCTTCATTCATTGGCTGTAGGAACTTCTCTTTTTTGCTATTGGAGTACTGTCGTTATAATCATGAGCGATATACACCTTGCACCCAATATATCAAGCATCTCACATAGAGTTTTTGGTAGGGAGAACGCCCCTGGGTCAGGAGGCATCTATTCGCACTAAACACTGATGCAGAGCATCCCAGCAACACTTAAAGCGCCTCAGCCATCCGACCAGCCCAGCCCTCGGGAATTACAGGATTGGCCAGGAATTTCTGAAGATAGCCACTGAACTCCTCGGCCGATTGCTCTTGGCTAACAGACGAGAGAGAGGATTTTGGACTCGAAACCTGCTGCGCACCCGAGCAACAGTACGCCTCGTTACCATGGAGGCAGCCGAGCGTATCCACTGTCTGATCGGTTCCAGACGAAAAAATTGATTGCCCGGCAACGCGGATCGAGTCGGATGGACAGCTGGCGCTGCAGTAGTCCCCACTGGGGTGTGTCCATTCGCATCTGGAGAATATACCCGGCACCGATCCCGAACAGCAGTAGTTGTACTGCTGCTTTCCACTACATGACTTGCGACCCCCCCATCCCTGGCGCGAGCCCGCCACAAAGTGGTAGCCCGACGGACAGGTTTCGTCGTTTTCGCACGAGGTCCACTGACACTGAGACCAGGGCTCTGTGGATTTGGTGATGCTACAACAGGCTGACTGGTAGCCAGAGTGGCAACCATCCGTGCTGGTGCCTAATTCGGTCTCGTCACCACTGCAGCCCCCAGTACATTTACCTGAATCGTCAAAACCTCGCCACTGACAAATTGGTACCTTGCTGGAGGTCGGACAACACAGTTTTTGTGTCTGATCCGAGTCCAAAGGACAAGATGTCGAATCTTGCATGATCTGCGACGGTTGATCGGCACGGGTAACCTCCGTGAAGCCGTTAGGGCAGGAAGCGCCGCAGTTGACAAAGCGGCAATATTGTTTATGACTGGACTGACTTCTGCTGCCCGTGGTCGTAGATAACTCGTTGAACGCAACCTTGGTTAAGCCGGTTTTGATATCCAAGTTGTATTCATTACCCAATGCCTCCATCAGTCCTTTGGAGAAGGTATGGTTTCGATCATCTTCATCGACGGAGCGGACAAAAACACCCCCCAAACACTGGGACTTGGCAAAATTCGCCTTGATCTTCCACGTGTCCTGATCGTCATATGCTACCCACTGGTCCGTGTTCCAGACAATGGTTTTGACTGCCACGTCGCTGTTCAGAGTGGGGTTAAGATTATCTTGATGGATCATCCGGTTGATTTCACTGTTGAAAAGAGTGCCTGCAGACAAACTGCAGTCGCCTTCATCCCCGCCGGAGAGAAAGGTACAGCCGGGTTCGGTACACGAGGGATCGGCCAGGGTGAAGGTGCGGCCATGGAAAGCCATGCCCATGTTTACTTTGAAAGGGGGAATATTCTTACGCCAGAGCAGATCGAAGGCGTTCTTGATCTCAGTTAGATTTGTGTGGGCATTTACGGCCCCATTCCATTCCTCGCCCATGTTCCAGGTCCCGTGCAGATCATAGCTCATGAAATTGAACCAATCGACCGAGGGCTCGATCGAAGCCAGGTCATAATGCTGCAAGTATCGGTCGCTCGGTGGCAATGTGATAGAGAGACCGAAATTGTAATCATCTAGCACCGCCTTCAGGTTCGCCAGGAAAATGGGATAGTTGGTATAGTCTTCAGCCCGTCCATTGCGATCAGCTGCAACAGGATATTCCCAGTCAATATCGACACCGGAAAAGTGAAACGTGTGCATAAAGCGAATCAAAGATGTAAAGAACACATTCTGTTGGGTAATGTCGGCTGCAGCGAGGTCGGAAAAGGTTGTGGCCGTTGGGGCGTCGTTGTCCGAAAAAGCCCACCCTCCTAGAGAGAGCCACAGCTCTTGGCCAAAGTCGCGATTATGGAGCCCCTCCAGATACGTGTAGAGCCTCTTGTCGCGGTTAGCGAGAGGGATGACTTCAAAGGTGTCCGGATGAATGTTGCCGGAGGCAAAGTAAATGTGTGAATAGATGCCTTGAGGGAAGAAGTATGGCATCATCACTGAGCACGGTCTGGAGACTGCCCCGGAGTTATAGTAGCCGATGACACGCGTGATGGAATGGGAGGTGATATCGCAAGTGGCTGCCATCACCGAGGGGAGGACCCTGAAGCTGGCGAGAAGTGTCAAGACAATCCCTACCAGCATTGCGGTACTATTCACTGGTCAGATTGGCAATATGAAATCTAAATGGCTCCTCACTGTTCGGCTTGACAGCCTGCCACAAGTACCCAGGTAGGAACTTAAGAGCACAAGGAGTACTCGTAAGCAGTCGAATAGAAAGAGTCATGGGAAATCAATCACAGATGCATGAGGAATAAGGATAATCCTAATGTCTCACTCAGCAGTGGGCCGTAGACTAGGGCTGCGGCCCCGCCCCCTTTCCTGACCCGGTCCTTCCCTTTTGGGACCCCGAACCCTTGAACTTGAGTCGGAAAGGCTGACTCGAGACTCGAATAATCAGGGTCTGGAACGTTGATAGATGGAATCGAGCACCATCTGTAGGAATCTGGTTGTCATCCCATACTAGCTTGTGGGCAATGTCTCTCCCTGCGGTCGTTAAGCTTTCGTCATTCAGGCCTCAACCAAATCAGCGGGCGAAAGTTGAGACATTTGGGACTTCTCGGCTATAGCCGGAACCCATCCTCGTGGATTGGCCTGTGCCTGGCGCTAGTCGGATCGCCTCGCTTAGGTTCGATTCGCGCTTGAAGCAGGAACCAAGGTTTGCCCCTGGACTTGATTACGGCGGATTCTCGCCCCATAAGAAGGCAGGACTCCGCGGCATACCCACTGATCGATGCACCGGACCGAAATGTCTGTCATAGTATCTTTGGCCACTTCGTTGTTTGGCTCTTGACCTTTTCACCGAGGGTGCTGACACTCAAAACATCATCCTTCACCACCAATTCAACATGAGAGGTATCTTCACAGCCCTCTGGGCTGCGACCTGCCTCATGACAGGCCATGCAATCTCCGACGTGAATATGCCATCACGCAACTGCCTATCTGGCAACACATACACGACCAAAGAGGGCGACACGTGCGATTCCATTGCCCTAGCCCACAGCGTCTCAGCGGCTACGATGTCCTTTACCAACCCGAACATTCTCAACTGCTCTTCCATCCGACCCGGCACTCCTCTCTGTCTGCCGCTTGAATGCGATGTATATACGGTGCAGCCTGGTGATACTTGCACTAGTATTGCCCTGGGTGTCTACAGTAGTACGCGGAAAATCTTGTCTTACAACACTCAGTTGAACTGGGACTGCTCAAATTTACACTCGCCTGATCCCTACTGGGGATCGACAATTTGCGTGTCCGTTCCCGGAGGAAAGTATCCAGGCCAGGCGTTGAATGCATCTTCTTCCGAGCCTGGAGCCGTGGATCCGCCCTCCGGTGCGACGGTGGCCTCGGGCACCACCATGGTCTGCGGTGCGTGGCTAATAAATGACGTCGACCTCGATATATCCTGTGCTCAAATATGTCTGGCTCACAAGATCTCTATTAATGCCTTTACTGCGGCCAATCCGTCGCTCGGAAAAAGGACCTGTGATTCTGACCTAGTGGTGGGCGACGCTTACTGCGTGAGGCCTCTTCGCTAGTACCGGGGCGAAAAGGGACTGTATTACGGCTGATCTTTTGTGCTTTTCATGTATCTTGAGACTGGAGAGGAATCAGTTGGAGATAGTACGGCCCAGGCGATTCTATATGTGTAAAAGGTGGGCGTTTCATTGGTCACTCTTCAAACGAAGATTCAACGTAAGCCGGGAACAACTATATGAGCTACATGACTTATTTGAACCAGACAAATAGTGACCGCTACTCAGTATGTATCTAGATCGACAATATCTTAATCTAGGGTCCTGGAAATGCGGCACTGACTCCACAGACCACTCCACTCCACTCCACTCCACCCTGTCCCCACCGCTGTTGCTGTCTCATCATCAACATAACATAGCTACATAGTACATAGCACACACGCTGATGGTACAGCACTGACTATTCCAATAACTAAATATCTACCTACAGTAAGACTAACATCCTCCCGAGGAAGACTATCGACCGCATGCAATAAACACAATCCAAGCTATCACTCAAACTAAGTACCAATGATCTCAATTGATAGAATCGAAATAAAACACAAAACAATTCACACAGTAGCACACAAAGTATCGTGCTATTTAGACATCTACATGGACAGGTGGGATATAGAGCGCCACAGACAACTTAGCCAAGTTTAAGCAGTCTTTGCAGCCCCGCTAGCAGTGACCGTCTTAGTGACCTTCTTGGTAGAGGTCACAGTCTTAACGACCTTGCTCGTCGTGGCGGCTTTGGTAGCCGTGGTCTTAGCCTCAGTAGTCTTAGCAGACGTCGCCTTGGCAGTCTTCGTAGCCGTGGCAGTCTTGGTCTTCGTAGTCGTGGTAGTCTTGGTAGACTTGGTCGAGGAAGACGAAGAAGAACCAGAACCAGAACCAGAACCAGACGAAGAAGAAGCAACATAGACATCACCCACCGAGTTGACCGACCCACTAGTCAACAAATACCCATTAGCGGTATAAAAGTAAGCGTATCCGCCAACCTTAGGATGCGAGTCAAGCCAGTCAATAGCTTTTTCAAGGAAAGTCTTGGCCGTAGCCGCATCCGAGATACCATTTGTATCAGCGTCGAGAGCGAACTCCGTAAGCCAGACCTCATCAATATCATACTGGCCAGCGGTACTGATAGCCTCTGTCATGAAGGATTCAAGCTGGGCGAATGATCCACCGTACCAGTGGACAGCGAGAGCAGAGATGTTGCAGCTCTTGCAGTCGCCCATGAAGGTTTTGAACCAGCTGAGACCCTGGCCCGAGTTCTCGGAGGAAGTCACGGCGGGACTGATGAGCGTGGCGCGGTCTCCGTAGGGCGTGATGTACTTCTTGTAGAGAGTGGCGGCGCTGGAGGCGGACATGTCGGCTTGCGAGGTCATGTCGGGTTCGTTGAAGCCTAGGATGTGGGTGCTGCCACCGGAGAGGGCCTTCTCGACTGCGGAGGTCCAGGTGGACACTGAGCCGGTGCCCCAGAGCATGGGGACGAATTTCACGCCAGATGGCATGGTGCCGTCGGCTTCTTGGGCCCAGTTGTATGACCATGACACGGGGGTCGATTTACCGCTTGTGAGGGTTTTGACGAGCGAGGCGTCGTTGTAGGCGGCACCGCGCTTGCTGGAGGCTTCGGTTAGGGCGGCGATGAGCCCGAGGGTGAAGAGTTTGGTGAAGGAGACCATTTTGGTGGGATTGTTGGTGAATGGTTATTGGGTAGAAAGGAATGGAATGGTTGGAACCGGTAAAGAAGGTGTGTTGACAAGTCAAATGAGTGACAATTGGTAAAGAATGACAACTGCGCACAGCACAGGATTGAAGCAGAGGAAGAAGCACGGGTGGAAGAAATCAGGGCACCATGAGGGAAGAGGGCGGTTTTATGTTGATGTCCTGCATGACGGGCATGGGCTGCAACAACCATAGACAGTCAGCCCTCAGCCAACAGACACATTTAAGACAGGCACCGAATCCTGAGAAATATTAAGGGTCAACCCGATTCCAGGATTTGGCTTACGATAGGTTCCTGGGAGCGCACAAGACGCATGCCACCAATAGCCAAACCGCCAGAATGGGGCCAAATGACGGAAACAGGGCTAACTGGTTGTTTCTGTCTCATCATAGCTTGGCCAGTTGGGGTCCCTGACTAGAGTAGGCGCAGTCAGTTGGGGGCCATCCTCATCTTCATGACTCCCCTGCCTAATCAAGACTAGGGCGAGATTGAGTCACCTGATAGCACGTGAGGTGCCACGTGAAATCCCATTTGGGAAGTGCCGCTTAATCAGCAACCACGTGTGGGGTATTGTCACGTGACCCGCATCAACGGTTCGGTTCAGGGGGATTGGCCAGGCATCATCATTCCGAATTGCATGGCCCACTTTGATCCCAAGGCGTGATCTTAAGAGTATCGGTCTGATCCGAGGCTTCATCAGTTGATCTGTCAAGGACACCATGTAGTCGGATGGATACCTCCACGGCAATAACAGGACTCACAGGTAAGTGTTCAGCACGGCATCAGCACGAGGACATGACTCGGTAACTTCGTCAGTTTAGACTATGATGAGGCGTCGAGGCGCAGGCGCAGGCCAGGCGCAGGGGGTGACCCAATTCGGAGGAAATTTCCTCATCCGCCAGACCCATTGGGATGGAGCCGTCAAAGTTGAAACACGACAGAATTCTTTCCTGGTGGCGACTATTCACTCGGTCTCGGCTGCAGTGGCACGTGCTTCCCACTTCGACTGATTTTCAATCCGCTTTCCGCCCTTTATTCACCGTCAGCGCTTACTACTTCTCGAGCTGACATCAAAATCCTCGTGAGGAATAAGAAGGATAAGATTGTGCTTCGTCTGGCATCGGATCGAAGCCGAATCCATGGCTCGGGACAGGATTTTGACGGTGTCCATCTCCCGAGGTGGGTCGTAGGCAGCCACCATCTGCACCAGTTGGATTGATTGGATGCCCAGCTAAGGTTCTCGGCTAGTGCCGTGCTCATACGCATGCACTTACGTGATGCCTAGCCTGTATATCGAAAAATCATGCTCCATGCCTTCGTCTCCAACACACGGCGTCTTCGGAATGGACTCACCAAATATAGGGTGTGAAAAGCTTATCTGCATGGGGGACAGGGTGTCCCTACATCACCTGTTTATACTCCAAAGGTGGTGGTCCGGGGATGTAGCGTGCGTCCACAGAACAATGGCTACGTGGGGTATACGCGGTCCTCTGACGCGTCACCATCTATTCATGGAATCTCTGGTTGAAGACAAACCGTCTCCTTGGCCGAAAACTTGGACCAGGACTCCACAGGCGCGGGCAATGGAATAACCGTACAAAAGCCCTTGGGTCGGCTTGCCATGAGGGGGGAAACCAAACCCCAACACTCGTTTATAGTCCAGCCTGGTAGACCCAAGGTCGACTTTCACTGCTCATTCAACGATCGTTTTTCTCTTTTGCTCATACCCTGTCCTTCGTTTGTCAACTGTTTAATTAATTCGCTATGAGACTTCTCCCTGTGGCTGCTGGTGCAGCCTTTTTTGCCAGCTCGGCTTTGGCCGTTGATCCCATTGTGATCAAGGTATGCCCGGAGATGCTTCCACTTGATGAAATCTAATCCCTTCAGGGCTCCAAATTCTTCTACTCGAGCAATGACACCCAATTGTAAGTCTCCCTAATCGTCAGCACGATTTGTTCTAACAGTTATTAGCTTCCTCCGCGGTGTGGCATATCAACGTTGGTAGCCTTGTCCTGGTCTACTGTCCAAGCTAACACCAAGCAGAGAGTGATACTGCCGACCCCCTGTCCGACAAGACCACCTGCGAGCGTGATATCCCCTACCTGAAGGAGCTGCGCACCAACGTCATTCGTACCTATGCCATCGACCCTACCGCCAATCATGACGACTGCATGGAGCTTCTTGCGGATGCTGGCATCTACGTTGTCTCCGATCTCTCCAACTCGACCGTTGCCATCGATCGTAGCGACCCCGCGTGGCAGCTCACTCTCTACGACCGGTACACCAGCGTCATCGATGCCCTGGCTGGTTATAACAATACCCTCGGCTTCTTCGCTGGTAACGAGATTGCCAACAGCGTTGGAACTACCGATGGCATGCCCTATGTCAAGGCGGCGGTGCGGGATATGAAGTCCTACATTAGCAGCCAAGGCTACCGGTCCATGGGTGTTGGTTACGCCACTGCTGACGTTGCGTCTATCCGTGGCGACCTGGCCGATTTCCTCAATTGCCAGAGCGAGGCTGTCGGTATTGACTTCTTCGGTTACAACATCTACTCCTGGTGCGGTAACTCGACCTACTCAGAGTCCGGATACAAGGACCGCACCGAGGAGTTCGCCAACTACTCCGTCCCCGTGTTCTTCTCCGAGTACGGCTGCAACAGTGTCACCCCCCGCGAGTTCACCGAGGTCAAGGCCCTCTACGGAGACGAGATGTCCCAGGTGTGGTCCGGTGGTATCGTCTATGAGTACTTCCAGGACACCAACGACTATGGTATGTTGCTCCATGCATCGTCTTATTCCTACTAACCTCAGTAGGATTGGTTTCCGTGATCGACAGCACCAGCGTCAGCAAGATGACCGATTTCACCTACTACTCCAACGAGATCGCCACCGCCAGCCCCAGCAGCACCAACAAGGCATCCTACACCCCGACCAACACCGCTCTCCGCAGCTGCCCGACCGAAGACTCCTCCTGGGAAGCCGAGGCGACCCCTCTGCCCCCTACTCCCAATGACAACCTCTGCGAGTGCATGGTCAGCGCCGCCACCTGCACCGTCGATGACTCCGTTTCCTCGGACGACTACGGTACCCTCCTCGGAGACGTCTGCGGTGACATCACCTGCTCCGGAGTCGACGGCAACGGCACCACCGGCGATTACGGTGCCTACAGCATGTGCAACACCAAGCAGCAGCTGGTCTTTGCTCTGAACTACTACTACGAAGTCCAGTCCGCGTCCGGCTACGCCGCTTCGGCCTGCAGCTGGGGCGGATCTGCTACCACCAAGTCCGCCACCTCTGCCACTGGAACCTGCAAGACTCTGATGTCCCAGGCTGGCACTGCGGGTACTGGCACCGTCACCTCGGAGGTTACTGCCACTGGATCGTCCAGCTCGGCCACGGCTACTTCGGGCTCTTCCTCCTCTACTTCCTCGGCCTCTCAGTCCGTGAACGTTGGCTCTCTGCAGTTGGTGTTCTACACGGCCATTGCCGTGGTTAGTGGATTGGGCATGATTATGCTGTAGATGCGGGTTGCTCTGGATTATTTTCTCTTCGCATTTGTGGTTTTGGTAGATTTGTACCTGATGAGCTCAATCGCATTTAGTATATACTTTTCCCATCCACCTTCTTAAAGTATTCCGTATAGTTCTTGAATAATACCATATGTTATATCCGTACCAAGACTCATGAATTTGTTCATTCTCGCAGCATTGAGAGTTATTTAGCATAGACCAGTGGCAAATAATATAACAAGACACTTTGGCCGAGTGGTTAAGGCGCAGGCCTGCTACTTGCTGTTCCTAGTAACTAGTAGATTAGCCTGTGGGTTCGCCCGCCTGGGTTCGAGTCCCAGAGGTGTCGCTTATCTTTTTGGTTTTTTTCCCCTCACCTCTGGTAAGGCGAGAGCCACCGACCGACGCACCCACCCAAAAGGATAGCGGGAAATGCCGAGACCTTGGACTTGCTTGGTCTTTACTTCTCTTTACTCTAGCTATATAGGCAACGACGTTGCAGGAAGCAGAGCAAAAAGAAAAAAAGAATTGAGACGTCTCTGGGGCATGACTCCAGGTGTACACCCACCGGCCAATGTAATAGCAGGCTTGCGCTCGGTTAAAGTATCGTCAATGCTATCGGGGCAGTCACGGCGGCCCTTTCAACAGTCCCCCCATTGGCCGACTTTCTCATGCACCTTTCAGCTGGACAAAACATCCCTGCTTAGCCTCTGACTCCAATTATAGCGCAGCATGCTCGCTGCTCCGATACAAATAGTCTGGCTGTTGGCTTTCCGCCCGTCCGCTTGCCTTTTTCCTGATCGGCTGTCTGAGCACTTCCCGATCGAAAGACAACCAGACGTTCTCGCGGCCTTTTCACCACTCTTTTTGACAGAATCAAGTCCTCATTTGTCTGTGCCTTATCTGTGCCTGAGAGCATCAAAATGCGTCTTCTTTATGCAGATGGACCGGGCATCCGCCTGACCGAATTTGCCGACGTCCCAACGACCGACTATGCCATCCTCTCTCATACATGGGAGCAGGAAGAAGTCACCTTTCAGGATATGATTTCAAACAATGCGACAGCCAAACAGGGGTTTCTAAAAATCAAGGGCTGCTGCGAAACAGCCAGCGAGCAGGGAATCAAGTATTCGTGGGTCGACACATGCTGTATCGACAAGGCCAGCAGCGCCGAACTGTCCGAGGCAATCAATTCCATGTACCGCTGGTATCAGGAGGCCCAGATTTGCTATGTCTATCTTGCTGATGTAAATTCGAAGTCAGATATAATTCGCAGTAAATGGTTTACACGAGGATGGACCCTTCAAGAACTGATTGCTCCACGGAACATCGAATTTCTCAACAAGTGTTGGAAGAAGCTGGGGACTAAAGAAACCCTACAAGACCTTTTAACAAAAATCACCCGCATTCCTCCTGGTGTTCTCTCTGGGGAAGAGGATATTGAGAACGTTAGTGTCGCGCAGCGGATGTCATGGGCTGCTCCGAGAGTCACGACCCGAGTGGAAGACCGAGCATACTCTCTGCTGGGTATCTTCGGTATCAACATGCCATTGATATATGGAGAAGGAAAAAGGTCCTTCGCACGGCTTCAGGAGGAGATTCTGAAGGTTGTTGATGATCAAAGCATCTTCGCTTGGAGGTCAGACGATGAGAACCATGGAGGGCTGCTGGCTACCTCTCCCGATGCATTTCGAGAGTCCGCTGGTATCATCTCAACCAACTTATTCTCCAGCTCAGCTGGTCCTTTGACTCAAAGTAGCAAGGGAATTCATCTGGAGCTTCGACTGATAGCCACTGACCATCCGGGGCAGGGGCTCGCCATTCTCAACTGCGTAGACCAAGCCAGAGAAAGTCACCCGCTCGCAATACACCTTAAAGACTGGCTCATGACGATGGAGCAATTTGAAAGGGTCCAATGCTCAGAGCTTGAATATGTTAATCTGAGAGAATTAAAGCATTCTCAGTATCCGTTGAGAAGAATCTGCATCAAGCAACGACGTCATGTCACTCCCAAACAACACAGGCCTAGCAAAGTACCAACTAAACAGAGGACATCTCCGTTCTCAACACCACTAGCCACTGGCTCAATTCCATACACAATCTCGTGTTGAATTCGGCAGACGAAAATAGAAAGATTCTTGGGTCACTAGCAGCAAGTGGAGATGTGGAGTTGTTATGGCGGCTGCTCACTCAAAGCGACTTTGATCCCGAGAGGAAGAACAATCGTGGAAGGACATTACTCTCGGAAGCCGTGGAGTATGGACATCTGCCCATAATAAAGCTTTTGCTAGCTCGAAGTGGCGTGCAGCTCGACTCTAACGACGAGAGCCACCGAATGCCTCTCTCCCATACCGCCTCAGCTGGCCATGTACCTATCATCGAGCTTCTACTGGAGACCAGCAAGGTTAGCATCGAGTCGAGAGACAAGGAAGGCTTCACTCCGCTTGCATGGGCGGTCAAAGACAACCAGTCAGAGGCCGTGCAACTGCTGCTGGAGAAAGGTGCTTACATTGATTCAAAAGATGATGGAAATCAGACACCATTGGCAAGCGCCATCGAGAGAAGGTATGATGGAATCATCCGGATTTTGCTGAAAAAAGGTGCAGCTCCAGACGTGGAAATCGGTACCGTAACGCCACTCTTATGGGCAGCCAAGAATGGCTATGAGATGGCTGTGAGGCAATTACTAGAAAGAGATGCAGATTTTAGCTTGACTGATTATCGTGGACGAACCCCACTTTCGTGGGCAGCTGGGAATGGCCATGAGAGGGTTGTGAAGCAACTACTAGAAAAGGGTGCAGATCTTGACTCGAAAGATATGCATAGAACAACCCCACTCTTATGGGCAGCTAAGAATGGCCATGAGGTGGTTGTGCAGCAATTACTAGAAAGAGATGCAGATTTCAACTTGACTGATTACCGTGGACGAACCCCACTCTCATGGGCAGCTGGGAATGGCTATAAGATGGTTGTGAAGAAATTACTAGAAAAAAATGTATATTCTGAGCGGAAAGATATTTGTGGACGAACCCCACTCTCATGGGCAGCTGAAGAAGGTCATCAAGCAGTTGTGAAGCAGTTACTGGAGAAAGATACAGATCCTGAGCAGAAAGATATTTATGGACGAACCCCACTCTCATGGGCAGCTGAAAAAGGCCAGCAAGAAGTTGTGAACCAATTACTGGAGAATGGTGCAGATCCTGAGTCAAAGGATCATGATGGACAAACCCCACTCTCATGGGCGGCTGAAAAAGGTCATCAAGCAGTGAAACAATTGCTAGAAAAAGGGAAAACTACAAATAGGCCACATGTCCCCTGATGGCAGAGGCCACGCAGGGAAAAGCGATCTATATCTTCAGCGACAGCCAAGCCGCGTTCAGAGTCATAAAGGCGCTAATGGTGTCAGGATCCAATCTTAGTGTGCTCTACAATATCATCATACTGTTAAGATACAAACGAATACCAACTCGGCCATCTAGCAAAAGACTAGAATTTCAAGGTCAGTAGCTTAAAACGCGCATTACTTTAATAGAACCACGGGCTCTGGTCATGTGAGGAGACCCAACCCTCACAAAAGATGTATATTCTAAGTGCCTAACTCTAGTAGTTACTGTAACATATACTTTCTCATAAATTCTATAATATTGACTAGTAATAATAACAACGATGGTCATGGATACAGCTTCCGTGTAGCGAAAATCGTTTATTCTCGGATACTGTGAGATAGAAAATAGGAGATATTGCAGACCAGAGACTCACCAACTCAAAGTCATATAACACGCAAGATATAAGTTCACTTAGCAGCACAAAACCACAATCCTAGTCATTGACAGTATGCATACAGCTCGAAGAACCAAGCTCTTATCACATGGCTGTGTTGCCACCATCCGGAGAAATTGCCTTTACACAACCACACGACTGAGAACATCAGTAAACTCTACCTCGCGAGTTTAGTGGACATCTCTCTCCAAGGAGACTGATTACTCTTAGAATAACCCGATTACAGTATATGGGGGATATCTTCGCAGCTTCTGTAATTCTACTGAAAACTTATACGTATAAATATAATGTCTTAGGGCACATGTTTCGGGATATATTGCCTCTAAGATGACTATAACATTTACGGCGTGGCGGTAATTTAGTTGATTTTTCGATAGCTGTTCTTATCATTTACATAAATTGTTAAGGGAGGAAAATAAGCCATCAAACAAATCATCTTCCCTTAATGTACAAATCCCACCAGCCAGTACTATTCAGTAGCCAGCCAGTCAAGGGAACTACTGCAAGAAACATCCACGGTCCCATACTATACACTACACTACACTACACTCTATCTACCATAACAACTCCACACTTCCATCTTCTATTTCCCACACGCCATCGCGGCTGTTGTTACCTGGATGAAAATCGGATATCGGATACATCAGGGTCTATGACCACCGGATTGTGAATCCACCATGCAGATTAAGAACGTTTCCAGTGACATGGTTGGATGACTTTAGTTGGAACAGGAAAGTGGCAGCCAAATTCTATGATGGTATTAACTGGAACTAGGATTTCATAGTATCCACTGAGATAAAGCTATGTGAAATTATTCCCTCATTTATAGGTTCCTTGGACTGGTGACGGTACCTACGATCCTCATTCAATTGCAGTAGATTCGTCTGTTGTAGCCGTTTATTCACCTACCTACTGTGGTGGGATTATATCTTAATCATTTCCCCCTCTTCTGTCTTCTCAACCTCTCCTTCTCAAACGATCAAGATATTTTATAATTGCCAAGCCCTATTACAAAGATGGCATCTTCCTTGCAATATATCCACCATAACTGCGCCGACCGATGCATCGAGTAAACAACCAGCATGAGAGAGCATACCCCATGTGCGGAGCCAATCTCCACGGCCGTTTAAATCAGAATGGCCAGAATCATGAGCTGTTCCCCCCTGCCTCCGACCCCCCTCCCCCGCGAACTTATTTGTATGACCTCTTCCCTGCACTTCCGCGGTGGTTGGTTTGTAGCACGTGTTGCTGTACTGCAACTGCTTGCAAGCTATCCTGCTCGCGGTGCAGTTCTTCTCCCCTCCCGCGAGTCTCTTCTGACAAGCTCTTCGCGCAATATTCTATCTTGGGGCTCATGGGAGTATGGTGGGTACCGCATTGTAGGTACAAGTCTCATCTTCTTTCCTAAGAACCTACTCTACTCTTGACCGTTGAAAAGCTTGCTAACCACCGCAGGGTATTCTATGCCCTATATTACAAATTAGGGACTATACTTGCTGACCTGCATGGGATGTGAAATGCCTGCAGGTGCCTAGGTACTCTGATAGTTGAATAATCAACAAGCACAGTTAACTGGGCGATTCGTCCCTTTATCTTCGTTCGAAACACTTGGGAACATCATTCAACAGAAATCAAGATTCACGGCCGTGTGGTACCGTTCAGGATTTATAACCCAACCTCATAACACTGCTTGGCGTTTATCATCGACTGGCAAACCGATAATTCACATTCAAACGATAACCCAGTCTATATTGGAACCTAGGAGTTGACTATTATCCAGCTGGGTCTTTCGATGCAATGACAACTCCCTATCGACATTAAAGATAGCTAAGAGATATCTATACCCCAGCTGACGAACTCGAACTAATCATACCACCTCAATCCTCCCGGGACTGAATACCTATCACAATGAAATCCAGCGGAATGCCGGCGACAAGTACCCATACCATTCCCAAAGCTGATAGCAGCCTATATCCTACCCAATGGCAATAACGGACGCAAAGCTAAAGATCCAAAGCCTTCATTCCAGTAAATCGAGATTCCCACAATATTATCACCCATTTTTGGCCAGAGAGACGCCAATCAACGGTGCCACTCATGCGATATTCTGGAAGGAAACTAATATTATGACCCCGAAAACTACAAAATGTGTTTGCCAATAATGATGGAGGACACGCTGGCGTGCATTCGCAAATGACCACACTTGGTGTCGCGGTAGCTGCCATTAATCTGCGTTATGGAATTGATTATTGGTTCTTCAAGAATTTCGATATCTATGCAGTTGTGGAAATTGGTTGTTAGACGCTATTCAGGGGATGTTGTTATATGCGGATATTGACGATGTGTTTAAGGGAGATGGAAGAACTGTTACCGTCTAAACTAGCAGCTCATTTAGGTCATAGATGGAAGAAACGACAGCGGAAAGATTGGCTTGAGTTGGAGTCAAGGCCAACATATAAACAGAGAGCACAACATATTTCGAAGGAACTTGACCGAGAGGATGTTCTGGTCGGTTCAAACACGAGGACGTGCCACGTCGCTTATCTTGAGATGTTGGAAGGCTGCATTTCTGATCTGGAATGGGCTTGTTTAGCCGGTCTTCTGACACATGGCAAAATATCTCTACTTTTATTAAGTCCGTGGGTCTTACGATAATGAGGAACAACAAAAGGGATGAAGGGCAGCCATTCTTGGGAATGGGTGATGATCACAGATGTCGTGGTTGCTAAAGTGTATAACAGCTGAAGTTTGTTTTCTTCTGCTCACTTGCAAATATGCGGGCTGCCGGTGTTCAACATAGTCATACTGATGGAGATAGCCACTCGCGGATGTGCTATGCTTGTAAGCAGTATGACCATATAGCCAGGATTGGCAAACCAGGGCTGTCTTGCTAGGCTATTCAGCTGGTTTTACTTTTTGCAATACCTTTTTTTGCATGCATTGCAAGCCTAGGATATCGGATAGATGCGGATGGATTGGTTTTTGATGATTAGTGGATAGTATGCGCGAGGGCCTATATCGTATCAATAAATGTTTCAGAGATAAAATGGGCTGCTAGTCATTGTTCAAGATATGGCGAATACCTTAGTGAAGCCTTCGGGTTATCTCTGATCTGACTTTATGCTCATACATCTACTCGCTTTGATTTGATGTTGTTGAGAGACAATGTGTTCGGTATCAATTTATGAACACTACAACCATCGCCCATCCCATACCAACTACCCCATGAATACCCACCACACTCACCCCTACTTACTCTCCTTAATATACCCCTCCACATTCTCCCTCTTCTCAATCGCCTCCTGCAACCTCACCAGCGACTGCGGAAGATCCACCTAACCAACATTAGCATACCATTCACTCCACTCCCAAACAACAACAACAATAAAAACAAGATATCTTACCACCAACGTCCCCGTCCTCCGATCATTATCAATAGATTGATACACCGCAAAATCCGCATACGTGATTTTATCTCCCAGGAGATACGGCCCCTCAATATCGGAGTAGTACTTCGCAATGAGATTATAGTACTTGGGTGCATACTCATCCTTGTACGTATCAGATTTGTTCATGAGGTTGGAGACCCATTCGGACTATCCATTCTATCGTAAGTATACTGAAAAGGCAGTTAGGGGATGGGGATGGGGATGGCTCACCCTCCAATCTATGTAGATATCCGCCACCGCGTCAACGAGGTATTTCTCCCAGTTGGTTTCGCCGTCGTAACGGTTGAGATCGCGGGAGAGATAGCGCAGGATGGGAATATGCTGAAGCATGGTTAGATAGTATAGTTGGATGGGGGTGGATACGGGATACGGACTTGGGTCAGGATATGCCCCTTGTACTCGAGGGCGGGAAGCTGGCCGGTTCGAGTGATGCCTTGGTCTTGCAGCTTCTGGCTGCTCTGTGGCCAGGTGTCATCGTAAGGGTAGCGGACTTCGGTGAATTCGATTCCGGCGTCTTTGAGGAAGAGTCTGTGGTTGTTAGTGGGGTGGTGAATGAGGATGTGTTGGGGGGGAGGGGGGGGGGGTACTTGACGACTTCCCCGCGGCCTAGTCGACCGATGTCGAGGTAGTGGTAGATTGTTGAAGACAGCGCCATGATAAATTAGTTTGTCTAGATCAGTTTACTTGATTGTAACGATATTGGTGTTGTTGAGGTGGTTGATGATTGATAAAGGGTCTGACGCAACGTGAGCGGTTGCTTACAAATAATGAGGGGTAACTGTGCCCCGCCATCAACTCTCCATGCCCTACATATTTCCTGATTGATTGAGAAGGAATTAGCTTTAGTGTTACCCCGCAGATCCTCGTATTGGCTTTTTCTAGTGGAACAGACTGTCTAGACCATTGTGGATCCCTGCATACAGCTAAAATATCATGATACGATCTAGCGAAAGGATGGAGTAAGCACTTGTGCAACTGGATTTCTAATCTTCTGTCAACCCCCACCTCTGCACATCGTCTAATGCAGAATAAAAGAAACCTTGCCCTAGTGTCGACGTTCCGAACACTCTGCCCATCATCTCACTCAACCCACAGATCAACCCTCAACCAACCATCCTACCACACTTCATAAACAATGTCCACATCCCTCCAAGGCTGGCACCCCGGCGAACTCGCCATCCAACGCCAACTCGGCTACTCCACCGCCGTAACCAACAGCTGGACCTTCATCAAGAACTTCCTGCCCGAGCAACACCGCATCTTCCATACCTCCAATCTCCCCTTCCTCCCCATCACCACCATCGACGAGCACGGTCGTCCCTGGGCATCCATCGTCGCCGGATCCACAGGAGAGCCCGGGTTCATAAATAGCCCCGACCCACAAACCCTATCTATCCACGCCCGACTCTGGACCGGCGATCCACTCTTAAACACCATTACGACATGGCTCAACCCTAAGCAACAATCCACTCCACCAGAAAGATACCTTACCGCTGGTCTGGGAATTGAATTCTCAACCCGAAGACGGAATAAATTCGCGGGTCGGATAGAACACGTTACCACCACTACTAACACGAAGTTGGATTATCGTATCGATGTACATGTTACAGAGGCATTAGGGTACGTCATCCCCTACCCTAAATACCCCCCTCCCAGCTAAATAACTGTTTAGAAATTGTCCTAAATACATCAACACCCGCACCCTAACCCCCCACCCAGCCACAAACCCAACCATAACCCACTACCACCCCCATCTACCACCATCTTCTCTTCTTCCATCGGAGATAATATCCTTTATCCAATCCGCTGATACTATCTTCCTCGCCACCATCTACAACCCAACCTCTACCCCTATAACTACACCCCACGCAGGCCTCAACGCCCGAAGCGGCCTCCCCGGATTCACTCGCATCCACCCAACCACTAACCAGATAATCATCCCCGATTACTCAGGGAACAGATTCGTCTCGACCCTGGGGAATATCCACGCTAGTGGTCTTGCCGGGGTAACTATCTTGTCGTTCACCACGGGGGATGTATTATACATGACAGGCACAGCGGAACATTATACCGGTGATGCAGCGAGGAAGATCATGCGTGGACAGGGAAGTCTCACCGCTGTTAGAGTAACCGGGTATGTCTTTGTCCGTGACGCAGTTCCTGTTAGGGAGGTTGTAGGGACAGAGGTGGGGAGGAGTATGTATAGTCCTAAGGTGAAGGTCCTTGTTCAGGAAGATGGTCTTGTGATGGGTGGGGGTGGTGGCGTGGGATATAAAGCCCTTCTTGAGAGGGGGGAGTTACTCGGTGATGGAATAGGTGTGTTTAAGTTCCGGATTCATAGCCAGGGGACTGGGAAAGGTGACGGGTGGAGATAAAACCCGGCCAAGCCATCGTGCTTGATTTCATGGAGTGGATTGGACCACCGCAGTACAAACATATGAGTGATGATGCGCCGGGGGAGATTAATGATGATCGGGTACGGACGTGGACTGTTTCGAGTGCGCATGAGGGGATGCAGCAGGTGGAGGGTTTGAGTTGACGATGAGGGAGATGAGGGGGGTGTTGTTACTGGTGCTTTGTTTCGGCTTCTGAGGGGAGGGAATTGGGAAGGAGGTTGAATTTGATGGTTCAATTTGTGTGGATGTTGTTGGGACGACAGGGGATTTTGTTCTCCCGATGAGAGAAAAGGTGGATGTGTTGTGGGTGGCGGGGGGATTGGGATTACCCCGTTTTTGGCCATGTTGAAGGCGTTAGTGGAGAGGGGGGATACGGTGGAAGGGGAGGTTGGGATTGTGTTGGCGACGAGGGAGCCGGGGGTTATGTTGGGGCTGATGAGGGAGGCTTTGGGGGTGTGGCGGGGACGGTGAGGGTTAGGGTTGATGTGTTTACTCGGTTTGAGGGGGAGGTTGATGTTGGAGGGGTTTTGAGGGAGAATGTGAGTGTTGAGGTGTATAGGGGGAGGGTTGGGAAAGAGTATTGGAAGGGAATGTCGAAGGATAAAGAGGTTTTTGTTTGTGGTCCTGGTGGGTTTGGGGATGAGGTGGTGGAGGGGTTAAGGGGAGTGGGATTTCCTATCAATCAAATTAACAGAGAGGGGTTTTATTGATGTTGAATGTATTTTAAGAATTAAACTGGGTGGGAGATCATGCACCATAGTGGCCATCGGGCAATATATCTCAGTACGATATAAGCCTCATTTCATCTGATATTGTTCATGATCAACTCTCGATCCTTATCTTGATAATATAAATATATCCTCCCTCGTATCCAAAATAAACCCCATCAGAAATCCAGCAACCAACATGTAACCCCCACGACAACCCAGCAATACCAGCCCGCGGCTTCCCAAACAATCTCACCACCACCAATATATCAACCCATCCGCAATACATCCCTTGTAACCGATTTATCTTTCAAAATACATCTATTCCTCTCTCGATATCAACATCCAGCTTCAATTCAACCCAATGTCACCGTCACAATCCCATCTGAGCATGACCATGGAGAGCATCACCGATCCAGCATACCTACTCAATGAAGTACATGAGATCCAGACCGCAACCCAATATCCATATCTGTCCGTGGTATCCAGAGCCGTTTTCTTTCTCCCGGATTCCGCTATATGACATATTTATTTTCCTCAAATATCGCAGATTCTCCGGTCTGGGAAGGTGAGAGATGAGACCAAGAACACATATCAACCTCCCTAAAAAGGTATCGTGGGTATAGTATTTCCCACGATACCACCACCACTCCCACACTCCCAGAAAACAGCCTATATCTAGGACATGACATGAGGCCCGACATATTGCTCTCGCGTATTGTGTTCTTCTTAACCGAGAAGCGAATGCTAATCGGAAACGATATGGTTGGCTTTGTTAGTGTAGTCCAACCATATCATGTATTCAAGGGCTCATGTTATTCTCCCGTATGCTTCAATGAAACATCCACTGGGTTTCTCGATGTTGTAAATCTAGGATTATTCATTCATCGATGTATTCGAAATTCGATGAAAGATCATACAGAATACTCTGTTCTATACCCCATATGAGAATAACGGATAGAGTGTACTAGGAGAAGACACACTGCTTTTCGGACCTTTCCCCCTGCAATCCGTCTCCAAATCAACCGACGCGCCCACTCCATGTCTCGCAGATGTTCCAGAACTCCAAGCGAGCGAGTGGTGAAATTTGAAATCCGAGACGTGTCTGTGTTGAAGGACCTGTAATCTGTCTATGGTTTCGTTTCAGTTCATGTTGTTCGGCCGCGTGAAGAACATGACAGCTTCTGAGGAGGGAGATCGATCAATTGCGCAGTGATTCTAACAGGCAAGAGTGGCGACATGCACTGCACCATGGGAAGACTTCTTTGGATCTTGTGCATGCTCTACTGCTTTTTGGAATGGGCGCTTAGCATTATGCTGAATACTGTTTCGGCTTCCAGTGAGAACGACATCTTCGCTGGGGTCAGTCCCCCAGGGCATTGGGAACAGTTTTGTTGCTGATCTGATATACACCCAGTGGGGCTCGGCATCGGGGGTATCTTGCCAGTAAATCAACTTAGCATAGACACCTGTGTACTTGGTCTTGACCCGGACGTCTCGGTCTCTTTTCTTTGTGTTGAGCAGCTGTTGGATTCATTCATGCATTTGAGGTTTCGTGGAATATGGGACACAGACATGTGAGGAAGAAGTTGATATCTGCTGTTTGATGAGATTGAGCTGTAAGCGAGACTCTAAGTAGAGGTGGCTGCGTGCTGAGCGATATTGGTGAGACATTTTGAGAACATCATATGTGTGGTTTAAGAAGAGTCCCATCTGCCCTATGCATATTGGATTCAGAATATGTTTTGTCTCATGTTGTGCTTGCGTGTGAGATGCAGAGTGGCTGGGGAGATTGTATTTCGGGTATGGCAAGAAGAAATTGTATGTATGTATGGAACAGGCCCCGGATATCAAAATTGGGGTTGCATTCGCTTTGTTCAACGACGGGGTGAGTCCCTAGCGGTTGCAAATCTCGATCATGTGTGTGGATCATCAGGGGGTGATAGTGCAGGAAGATCAGTGGAAAGGAAGAGAAATGTCGTCTGTTTTGTTCAGATGCCACGTGTAGGTGTAGAGTGTAGAAGACCATTCATATTGTTCTTTCGCGTGGATTTGGGGCAGAGGATGTTTAAATACCGATGTAGTTGAACCGGTCGTATATTGCGGCGGCCATCCTGAGAAGAATATATAGCATGCATCTTGTTTAAAAGAAGTCGTGTCTGCTAATATCAAACCACTTCGACTGGGGCTTAACTTGGTCTAGACACATCACAGACGTTATAGGTACCACGCATCTAGAACTCTGCGATTGCGGTGGATATCGAGGTTGATGTGCAAACAGGCCCGTGCTGTCTTGAGAGCAGCTTCTAACGAGGAATCGCAGGTCTCGGAATGAAAGGGATACTTTCTGTTGTCTTGCATCGGTCCCTAAAGAACAGAACCTAGCTTTGCCATTCAGATGGCTGGTAAGCGTCTGATGAGAGGTATCGTAGTTTTCTTTCTGAGCCGTGGATGTTTTTGTCGTGGACGGATTCCATGATTAGATATTGATAGTATGTATGTTCTGTTCCTGTAGTTTCCGAGTTGAAAGAGAAGCATGTATTGGTTTGAGTGTCTGTTGCAACTGCCTGGTTTGTCTTCCTGCTAGGGCAGAGACCCTCGGCTGATACCCTCTTCACATCTAATATTGGTAGAGGCGGACTTGTTTGTCGTTTCTACCCAGCGCCTGAAGCGAGTGAAACCTTTCAGCGATGGGCTGAGATTCAGTGAGGCTGTTCCAGTCACTATTGGACTAGACCATATCTTGAGACGGCGACTTGAAGCTTTTTCTGTGACGTCTTCCAATCGAGAGATCTGGCGATCTTTCTTCACAGTTTCATGGAGGTGCGATAAAGTGATGAAGAAGTTGAACTGGCTAGTGTGATGACGGCCAAGCGAAGAAATGGGGCAAATACTAGATGCATCAAATCGGCGAGGCATTTCAATAGGTGGAGTATGATAGTCCTGAGTACGGCGAAAGGCATGAATCAATTGAATGCCACGGCTCAAGCCAGGCTGCAGAGGATCAGGAGGACACCGCGACATGGCAGAGTTGTCTTAATAGTACCATCTATATCTTGATACTGCCCCCAGTTCGGAATTTACTAGGGAGTCGACATTGAGGACATGGCCGAGGGGGTCAAATGAATAGACTGCGAATGAGACCGTCACGCAGACTTGACTTGGGGAGCCATGGCGCTTGTTAAGACAGTGGTGACATGGCAAGTGGTATATGAGACACACAATGATAATGTGCTGTTCAACTGAATAGCGAAGATCCTCGGAGCGATTTGGCAGGTTAGCACTGCCTGTTTGCCTATGATGGCGTGTCATGTATCAAATTCGAAAAGTAAAGAACAGTGTTGTTTGAATTGGGGGATGGAAGTATCTGACTGGTTTGATGGGGAATGGCATTCGGCATTGATCAGTGCCGTGAATCTCGTAGTGATTGGTGTTTTGATGCGAGCATAACCGTTGCGTATATTGCTTCCATAACCCAGCAGCAACATCCGAGTTACTTCGTGGAGAAGACCGTTTTTAAGTCGTCCCAGTCATGAAGACTGAAATATGCCACTGATGCTGCTATCCAATGCTGCCATGTGCATCCTCTAGCACCTCTTAACCGCCCTAATTGAGTCAATCAGATGGACCGTACTTCATGTATGGAACTCACTTGTGCTCAAGCATGATCTGTATCTGTATGTGTAGTACCTTCTCATCGTCATCACAGCCATGACCGGTACATCCATTTGTTTCGCGTCGATATGAGTTTCGCCCTGCGCACAAGCATCCACCAACTCCCCTCAACCCACAAGCAACCGAACCATTGTACTCGCCGCATCTTGACCTTGCAATAAGTCCGGCTGATGACACTGTCTGCTGGTAGGTACGTAATGTGCATTTCACTTGAGCTTTGCGTTTGTCCCGTTGCTATGAGTGCTTCCAGCAGATGAATGTATCATTATTTGAAAACGTATATACCTCGCCGCAATTCTTATTCCAACTTGAGGTCACGATCTAAACAATCTGATCATCAAAAACTTGTTGAGAACGCGTATCCATAATGAGGGAACAACCCAACATCATGACTCGACATTCTGGGCAAATAGGGTCAGATCGAATATGTAGATAAGAGACTGGCTTGTCAATCTTCAACACATAGGACCGTATTTCTGATGCAATCGAAACCGCAATCGAATGCCATTCCCCGAGTCAAACGGTGGAATGTATGATCTCTCTGCTGTGATTCTGTCAGTGCATGAGACAAGGCATGCAAAGATGATCGAAGAAGAGAGAGATAAGACGTCTCTTATGTAGGCGAGCTGGTCAATCCTCATTATATGAAACAAGTAAACCTGTTTCTTCAAGTCTTCGACAATGAAATGTCAATCGAGCCCGAGTACTGTGCTTCTTCCTGTAAAACAACACATCCCAAGCCGGAGATGTCACCTGCCTAGATTCTGCTTTCCATGGGCGAGATATTCGAGTGTTGTGCAGGGTGCTGGTTATTTCTCTCTTGAGAAGCGAGTGCAACTCCACCTTGAAGACTTAGGGACCATAGCTGTCATTTTGGCTCTGAATTGGAGAAAGGAGAGGATCATTAGTTGTTGGTTGTTTTGTAAGCTGCGGTGGAATTCCGGTTATAGGGGGAAGAGACTATCGGGGCTTGGTGACTTCCGGTTTCTGCTTTCTGCTGTCTGTGGCTATTTTCAAACAGTCAAATAAATCTATGGTATGTGGGGAGTGATTGGAGTGGCCATTTCACTTCTAGTCTGATGTGTTTGCTGGGCTGGGATGGCTAGAAATGGGTTGGGATGAAGGATTAATATAGTTTTTGGGTGGGTGATCATTTCCTGATTCGGGATCGGAATATGGCAGGATTTCGGGGGTGATTGTCTAATCGGATGTTGTAAGTTCCTTTTCCATATGCTGCATCTGTCGGGAGATGCACATTGTTGTTTTGCTGAAGATTCCGGAATGAGAGGTTGAAAGTGGGCCGCTTATGGAAGATCTTTTGTTTCTAGAACATACACAGTAGGAATTTGTAGCAAGAAAGGTATAATGTTTACAGCAAGAGCCGTAGTATTCGAGAAACGGTTTGTGAAGGGTACAGTCTATTACTGAATATCTCAACCAGCACGATCAATCCTCATCAGGCCAACACTCAACCACCTTCTCATTTGCCCCGTCGACCGTGAACACGACCCGGGCCCCCCATTCAAGAGGATTTCCTTCGTACAGAACAAAATCCCTCTTCTCCACATCAAGATTCAGAATCTCCTCGATGTTCTTACTCACCAGATTCACGGCATCCAATTCACTCAACCCCGCAACCTTACGAGCAAACCCAGCGTCAATCACCAAGTTGTGGATGTTTGAATCACCCAAAGCCGATTGCGCGATGCCAAATTTCACCCCCGCACTAACCAATGCCTCGATAGGAGATGCCGTCAGAGGCGGTCCAACAGGCACATCCTTTCCTTCCCAGGTTTGTGGATTGGGTTGAACAGCGGTGTAGATTAATGAGATGTTTGCTTTGGCAAGTTGCTCGGCCACGAGGGATGCCTCGGCGGCTCCGAAAAGAACCATGTTCACAGACGGGATATCTCTCTTCACTTGGACGAGCTGCAGCATGTCATGGTGGCTTTTGACGTGCGCCACAAGCGGCAGAGAGCCATTCACCACCTGGCCATACGTGTTGTTTGATCCTTGGTTCTCGATCAGAATCCGTCGCAAAAGACCGATAGCAGAAGAGACCGACGCCGTGATGGGAGAGTTTCCCTCCTGACCCAGCACAACATGTAGTGCAACATCATCTTTCAGAATTCGGCCGTCTAGAATCGTACCTTGACCACTGGCATGGAATGCTGTCGAAACTCCACGCAGAAACACGCTATGTTCGTTTGGCGCGAGCGGAACGGTCACGACTTTGGTGATGCCGCCCAGCTGAGCTCTCACAAGATCCTTGCCTTGTATGCGCAGACCATATTTCGCATATACCAAGGCTTCGCTGGCCACATTGTCGGGTGGAATTGCGCTTCCCCCGTCTCCGGTACTGGGGTCCGTAGCGATATCCACCAGGCCAAGCCCACCTGCAGTAACGGCAGTCAGGCCGGGGTAGAGATGACCGTTCTCCAGCTGGATTGAAACGGTGTCGATAGCAGCCTCGGCACAATGACCAGCAGCCCCCATGCAGATGATCCGCCCACTCTCAAGCACCATCTCCAGCTCGTCTACCGGTAAATCGGTATCTGGAGCAGGAATAAAGGACTTCTTAATTCCGTTAATCAAGAACTTTCCGTGCTTCTGCCATAATTGGCTGCACGTATCGGCCTTTTGGTCCCTAGAAATGTCTGGACGCGTGGATGGGGACATAGGATGTCCCGAAGCCACGGTAGTCAGTGTGTCGTTCAGGGTGGGCTGGCCGTCAATGTAGACTTGCAAAGGAGTTGCCCCGTTTGACAACGGATGAGAGTCCCAAATAACAAGGTCTGCATCAAAGCCAGCTCTTGCATAGCCAATCCGATCGTGCATTCCCAGAGACGTTGCCGGTACGCTAGTAACAGATTGAAGTGCTTCATTCTCTGGAAGACCAAACGAGTGCCCCTCTGCTGCTTGAGCTCTGCACCTCTGTTAGTAGTCACCAGAGGCAGAAAACATTCACTTACAGGAGATATTTCGCGTTGAGAAATTCATCGGATGCATCCTAATTTGTTCAGCACGGCCGCAGCAAGCGCAGGGCAGCGACTTACCGATTTGTAGGCAACTGGCACCCCATGTTCAGAAAGTATCTTCCCAGCATACAGGCTCGCATCATATGCCTCGTGTTTATAGTGCGCAAAGTGAGAAAATGTCGCGACCGTGATGTTCCTGCTAATGTCAGATCCATCCTCACAACGTGTCTATCGACTTACTGTCCGCTGGCTTTGAGCATCTCCGGCACTCTCCACGCTTCAAGCGCATGATGGAACGCCTGGATGCGGAAGCCAAACTCCTCACTATGCCGAATCATGGCTTCCATATCTTCAGGCTCGTAGCAATGAATGTTGACGCCCACCTGGCCTCGCAGCATGGAGACGGATGACTCGAGGGAGAAGTTTTCCGGCAATCCCCCGTTGGACAGTAATTGGGCAATTGCATCGGTGTCACCTGTTTCTTGGGCAGCGGCAGCCTCAAGGCACCAGGAATCCTGACTTTTCAGCAATTTCTGAGCCTCGCTCATTTGCTTTCGGAAGACATAGGCATTCCCCATGCGGGTATGACCGTAGAGGCCCTTTGGGTTTTCACCGCATGCCATCTTCATGTACCGGCGACGTTGTGCATGAGGGATACCTCGCTCAAGCAGGAGATCTTCGACTACTTGTTCCCCATACTTGCCGCTGTTCAGACGGTTTTTGACCATGACTGCTTCGCCCCCCATGACATTGGCGGAACCGGGCAGGATGAGGGAGGATGTGACGCCCCCGGAAGCGAACATTGTGGTCGTCTTATCGTAAGTCTTGAGGCTGTCCAAAGCGCGGACAAATGGGGTGAGAGGGCCCGAATCCGGATGGATCTCGTTCAGATCGTCGTGGACGTCGAGGTGGTGCGAGTGCATGTCCACGAGGCCGGGCGTTACAAAACGGCCATTCAATTGGAAGACTTCACCCTGCTCGGTGGCTATTCTTTGGGTGGGTGCAACATTGGTGATGACACCATGGCGGAAGGTGATATCTACCGGGTGGTCGATAGTATACTCCCCGTCAAACAAGGTCGCATTCCGCAGGATGATGGTTTGGTTCTGGCCGGTTGGGATCCATCGAGGGTTCGTTCGGGTGGCTGGGGGAGGAACCTGAGCAACGACCGGAGGCTGCTGAAGCACTTGACATTTCTGCAATTGCTTCCCTAGCTGCTCGGCTTGATGCTGTTGCAGTCGCAGCACGGCGGGACCTGGCTGGGAGTGTGGGCTGGGAAGGCTAACCCAGTGGGTCTGGACGAGCAGAGCGATCAGCACGAGGCAGAGGCCCAAATAGCACCGGGGATCGGTGGCCAGATTGGGGTAGCGAGTCTGCGGCAAACGACCCATGGTGAAAGGCTACTTGGCTGACTCGAGGTGTCTGGAGGAGGGAATGGCGGCGGTTATGTAGCCATCCTGGCGTTCCTGCGCACCCGATCAGGCTTATCGCCAGGCCTGAAAAAGTGGGCCGCGTTCTCGCGCTCTGCATTGGGTTAGTTTCATTGATAAGGGATTCCAGGATGTTATCGCGTAAATATAGTAGACAGTGATGAGTGCAGGTATCACGGTGCCAGGAATACAGAATGGCGTGAAACTGAGTGTCTGGATCTGATTCTACTACACTATGGAGAAGGGGTAAACAAGGAGAAAGGAAAGATGCCGCCGCAAGGCACCAGCACGTGATTCCTGGGTGGAAGCACGAGACTGCTGACCAACAATCGTCATCGGTCGACGGTGCGGCATCAGATCTTGGAATACCAATAAAAAAGAAATGAAAGAAAGACGAATGTGACGATGGGCTGGGTTTATTTAATAAGGCAGTTTGTTCGTTGGATAAAAGCAAAGGGAAGAAAAAAGAAAGCCCAACGCGGGGCTCGAACCCGCAGCCTTGAGATTAAGAGTCTCACGCTCTACCGATTGAGCTAGCCGGGCTGCTCGTTGAAAAGAGCAACAAATAACTGGCTTCATTAGCCCATAGACTTATAATTCACGCCGATCCTCCTTTAGTACCTGTTCTTCAGCGCCTAGCCTCAGCCACACATCCAGACTACCCCCCAGGTTCTCTAGACTAGGAGCTGCAGGGCATATGGCTGGAAAGATATCATCCGTGGTTTCCTATTCTGCATTATACATCCATACGATGGGCCTTTTCAGACCCCCGGGCAGAAGAGAACCTGATCAAGGAGGCAATCACGGCAATCGCTATTTGGGACATAACCCACATATCTCTAGAAGAAAATTCCTCACAATCGAAAGGCTTCTGTCGAGAAGTAACACACCAGGCCATACCAAGCAGATTCAGCCCGGGCAATAAATGTTGCACATTTACTCGACTATTATTAGTTACTCGATTCATACTGCACGCCGATAAATAAGTCAAGCTAAGCTCTACTTCCATCAACATAACCCGTGACTCTAAGACCCTATGTCTTCAGTGATGCCGATCACCCTAACAGCCAGGAAGCTAAGTGCGATCAAAATCCACCACCGGTCCAGTATACTCCTTACGGGCCCAAATAATATAGTACAGTGTACTCACCAGACTGGTGCCGGCCGTGCCAACCACCGCCCAGTTCATCGTACTGGCTGTCGGGTTCATCTCATCAGGCCAGAAGCTGAAAAACACACCGATGGTGAGATACGCGACAGTAAAAGCGTTGACAGACAATCCCAGCACGCCGCGAAGATGAAAAGGTCCCCAGGCAAGAGGTGCCCCGGCCGTGTTCACAACGCTATCAATAGGGGTATCGGAGGGCTCGCGGATGCCGCCCGTGCAGCGCTTCCACATCAGGAGGAAGGCCGAGATCAGGTATGAGGCGTACAGAGCGCTGACGCAGAGGGAGATGACGTCGTTCAACACGGCTGCGGATCCGAGGATGATCAGTGCCAACAGGACGGCTGCGATGGTTACAACGAGAATGGAATATTGAGGAACGGCTTGGGCGTTGACCTAGAAATGGGTTAGCACATAGCATAATGAAGGGGAAGGAGAATTACCCGGCTGAGCAAGCGCCATCCAGGGAGGCCGCGATCACGAGCAAACGACCACGCCATACGAGAGGAAGAGGCTAGGGATCCAACAGCAGTGGCAGTAACCAGGATAGGCACAATGGCCGACATCACGGTACATCCCCCAAGCGAGCTAGTAGACGAACAGAAGATCTGCATGTAAGGATATCCGGTGGGTGACCCCAGTGCGGTCTCAGCATCGGTCATGGTAAACAGAGTGGACAGGATCATCCCGAAGCCCAGAAGGCCGTTGATCAGAACCGAAGTGAGAATAGACTGTGGGACGACGCGCTCGGCATTGTAAATTTCTTCGCTCATCTGCCGTCTGTTGTCAGCCAAGCAAAACATCCATTTGATCGGATTGACAACTCACATGGACCGCCGCATCGACTCCCGTAAAAGCAAACATGTTACCTATCATACCCACCATGAAGGCTAACCCTTGCGTCGGAAATCCGCCATCATTGGCGAACTGTCCAAACACCTCGGAAGCTGGATTGTGATCGCCCAGGTACACCATGGGTATAATGATCGCGAAGAACCCGCAAACATGCAGAATCAGGACTAATCCTTCGAATTTGGGCAACATGGTGCTGGTGACGACGTTGACGAACACGGCAAACGCCACAATGGCCCAAAATAGAAGCAGGGTCTGCCAAGGCTTGGGGTCGTACGACGAATTGTTAAGAACCACCAGGCCCTGGATTTGGGAAGCACTCAGATAACACGTTGAAGCAAAAGCTCCCAGCCAGCCGATAACAATCAACCATCCTAGTTTTGACCGTCAGTGTAGAAGTGGTAGATAACACGGTCGGGACGGACCTGTAAGAAAGCTGAGATACTTTTGACACCATCGCGGGGACATCATCGACACCCAGTGATATTGCCCTCCCGAGGTAGGGGCCCTATATCCAGTCAGATCTGCTTGCGTGAGCCAAAATCTCATCGGACGTACATCGAAACAAGCTCGGACAGCGTGAGGAATGTCGAAAAGGTGCCCACCCAAACGACCAGGAAACTGTAGACCGTTCCTGCAGGCCCTCCACTATCAATTCTTTAGCTGCATGACTTTGCGTTAGGTGCGGGATGAACATACTCTTCAAAAGGAACAGTAAAGGTCCTAGTTGTCAGTCAGCATCTGCAGAACCACTCTCCACTCGGGCATACGCACGACAAGATACCCTCCCAGGATGCCAGAACGGTACAACTGAAGCCCAAAATTGACAAGAAGCCGAATCGACGCTTTAGTCTTGGATAAGTCTCTGTCAGAAGATAGATCGGGATCGTCACCTACTTTTAGAACCTGCTTCTTGCCCACCCGACCCAGCCCCTGCTCATCATTGACTTGCGAATGACTGCTCTGGGCGGCCTTTGAATTCCACTGCCGATCACGCAGCTCAACCGACTCCTGCATGATGATGTTGTTTTCTTGCACCGTTGTCCCAAAAAAGCCTCTCGATTAGGGGAGACAGGGCGAGAACGGAAATAAAAGGCCAAAAAGGCTTGTTTCCTGACCCCTGTAGTTTTCTTTGGCAATGGGGCTAGTGCCATAGGCCAGTAGTAAAAAAGCCACGATCAGCTGGCCCAGGGGCTTCTCTCATGACAGACGTTGGCTGGGGCGACTAACCCCCCACAGTCGAAGGAGGCACCTTCACCAAAGGGGAAACTTTCAGAGGGGCGATAGTCTTAGTGTAGGCCTATAGCCTGGACTTGCAGGATCAAACACCACGCAATGCTGCTGCTAGTTGCACTCTGCATGCCTGTAGCAGACTAGCAGTGGGTCCATCGAGGACCTTACTTGGTACAGTTAAGCTTCGCGGTCCACCCGTCGCGGTTGAGCTCTGGAGAATGGCTGACTGCCCGGCGATCCACGCTTCAGGCTCCGGTCCGATACTAACTAGAGATATTAAAAAAAACCAAGTCGTGACCCCACTGACCGTAAAACCTGATGCAGCTTTAAAAAAACTTAAAATAAGTGCCAGCTGCCGCTGCCTGAGAACTGCTGAAGATCGCCAACGCTCATTTCCTTTTTCGGAAGAGTTCATTTCGGTGTGGAGTACACTGTCCATTCACAATCCAGATAGATAGTGCTGTGCAAGACATGTGGCCCTAGTGGCTTGTCGATTCGTGCAGCCCGTGGCTGCCATTGGAGTCGTTGTCTATTCGACTAACTGCAGCGTCCGGATCATACTGCTCCTCTACGACCCAAGTCCTCGTTTCGCGAATGATGTGGCTCTGGCTGTTCTGGCTCAGGGTGTCATCCCAATCCGATTGTCGCTCGCCGGCGAAGACAGTCGTACTGTTGACCACGTTAGGGAGCCCGCTGAGCTCGTGCCCGGTCGTTGCCCCCTTACTATCGTATCCATACTCCCCCCGTCGAGACGTCTCGCCTGGGAGGTAGTACATTCGGAGGCCAGTGGACTGCAGTCCATCCATGAATGGCTTCAGGTGAGGAACGCAAGCGACAATAATGCCCAGGCACTGCACCACCTGCGCGCAGACAGCAGCCTCCCAGATGGCTAGCATGGGATCGGCAGCCCCTCGGTTGCGTTGGCGATACACCAGTTCAAGAATAATTGCAGATATGTTCCTATCAGCGTATTAGTAAACATCCACACATTGACAGCAGTATCCTGAGACGTACAGAAGGCGAGTGAGGAAGCAGCCAATGACAACTGCTTTCCTCGCAACGGCCATCTGGATTCCGAGAACTATCATGGTAGGAACAACAATCAATGCGCTCTCACTGAGAATGTCGATAGCCCCAAAAACCATCCACCATGTATCCTGAGGGGAGAAATTGAGTTAGTCTGAACCCATCGGAGTAGGTCCGGATCAGCTCACGCGATCAAAACAATGGTCCTCGTTCCAACCCCACGGGCGCGGAAGATGACATTGGAAAGCCACAGCAAATTCGGCCGCCAGGCCCCATGCGCTGATCAAGACGATGAGTCCCCATTCAGTCTTGCGAGTGCGCTGCATGAGAAAGTTGATGAATGCCAGAGCGCTCAGCTTGGCGAAAGTCAGGCTGGCAATGTAGAACATTTCGGAGGCATAGACGGACTATATGGGAGTCAGCGACAACTGTAAATCAACGCTATTGCCTGAATCGAGAATGCACCTTCAGCGCTTTCTCCAGTTGCTCAGAAGATGAGGCTCTTTCTTCTTGCCCATAGCCATTGCGGGCGGCAATCGAGATGCATATTGTCTGCAGCAGACTGAACCCCTGCATCACAGTTAGCATATGACTGGACACCATGCGGCTCTGGGACGCACCATTGCCACGGAGACCAGGATATCATCCATTGTGAGTCTTCGGGCGATGACATATTTAACGATTAGCCGTGCAAGCCCTGCCAATGTCGAAATGACGAACAAAAGCCAGGCCAGGATCCCAATGATGGGCGACCGATTGACTTCGGTGACCACAATCATGGCTGTCGTCGTGGTGGCGGGCCGGCATGCCTCGAGCTTCTACGTGGCAGAGCGACCAGACGATAAAAAGGAACTTGTTATCGTGCCAGCCGAGGAGCTGAGGAATCCTTTGGATTGACTTTGACTCCGTTAAAGTATGGACGGCAACATCCCGGTGGAAGGATTGGGGTGGAGGCGACTAAATCCACTAGGCCTCAGTAGTAGGGCTGCCAGCCGCGCCGTCCCCCAGTGGCTGTACACAGTACTTTTGCCGTCCGATTATAAATATAGTGAGCTGAGACAGATTCGCACTGCTTGGAGATCAATATAAATAGCGAGGGATGTTACCTACTTCAGGATTCGGCCGAAGACAAGCCACTGGCCTTCCCAGGTCTGTCCTTGTCGCCGACCCCTGGATAGTAGATAGATTGATCGACCGGCCAGATTCCGGACGCTAGCCAGGGCCATCTAATTAACTCGGGCACCGATATGAAGGCCATGTCAATCGAGTGGGGGTGTCTCATGGACAAACTCGTCCTGCAATGGGGTAATTTCGGCGAAAACCCAGGACGTGGTGTTAAGACGGGGTGCTTTGTCGAATCCTTCCCCTCCAACCTCCCTTACGACCATTGTTATCACCCTGATTATCGCAGTTCCAATCTTCCACCGATTATCCAACTATGGCAGCCACTCCGGTGCAGGAAGGGACCGTTGAGTTCCAACATGCCAGTCTGCCGCGGGCTGCCCAGACCTGGTATCGGGTCTACGGCGACCTCAAGGCGGGCACTCCCTTGGTGGTCTTGCATGGCGGGCCAGGCTTCTGTCACAACTACATGCTACCCCTGGCCGGGTTGGCCCCCGACCGTGCCGTCATTCTGTACGATCAGATCGGAAACGGGCTATCCTCCCATTACCCGGAGAAACGGGGCGACCAGGGATTCTGGACCGTCGATCTGTTCATCGCTGAGCTGGATAACCTGCTCCAACAACTAGGCATTGCCGGTCATTTCGATCTGCTGGGCCATTCCTGGGGCGGCATGCTGGGATTGGATTTTGCCGCTCGTCAACCAGCCGGACTGCGCCGTCTGATTCTCTCCAATAGCCCGGCTTCGGCCGCCTTATGGCTGGAATCGGTCAATCGGCTTCGCGCTACCCTGCCAGAGGAGATCCAAGACACGCTGCAGCGATGTGAAACCGAAGGTCGGCTCGAGTCCAAAGAGTATGAAGATGCGACGGTGGAGTTCCTGTCCCGATTTTGTTGCCGGGCGCAGCCCTGGCCCGAGGAGCTCATGCAAAGTCTCGTCTGGGCCACGGAAAAGGATTCCACCATTGTGTCCACCATGTATGTGCGATGACCTCCACCTCGATCGCATTTGCTAACGGCAGCAGGCTTGGACCATCTGAATTCTGGATCGAAGGCTCCCTCAAGGATTGGAGTGGGCTGGACCGCCTGCACCAGATCCAGGTCCCCACGCTGGTGATCAATGGCAAGTACGATGAAGCACAGGACAGCGCCGTCGAGCCACTCTTCTGGGGGATCGACAAGGTGAGGTGGATCACCATGGCGGAGAGCTCACATTGCCCCCAGTTCGACGACTGCGAGAGATACCTCCAGATTGTCGGCGAGTTTTTGGGTCGCTCTACCTAGATAGCCAGTGACAGGTATCTTTGTCAGTCTCAGCTTTGGCAATCAGAGGGTAACTATTGGAAATGAAACCTGGAAGAACCCCTGTCAGTGTCGTTAGTCTGGTGAAGAGAAAACTAGTATGCAAGCATGGGCGCAGGATGAGCTGAGGGGACTGAAAGACCCCTTCCATGTTTGGCAGATACCGTACCCCATGAATCAGCCACCCAGCAATAAACAAGCGATCATGATATCATGGTACAGTCCGGTGATAAATCCATGGTAGATCAGCGATCGGGGAAGCGGCCAGGCAACGACTGTCGCGCGCGGGGGAAGTAAGTCCGGCCGCCGATTAAACTGCTCGGCTTATCCACTTACGGCTTCCCGCTTAAGCGGGTATCTATATACGTCGCTCCATGAGTTAATGCCGTAGTCAGAAAACCGCAGGCGATTCCACGCGGGGTATTACCGGTCGGACTTTGTTGGTCTAGGTACGTGACCTGGAAGAACCAGTAAAAATAAAGGAAGAAGTTGACGAAAAGATGGTACAAAAAGGAGACTGGAAGCATTGATCTGTGCCTGCTTGACGGCAGCCACAGAGCCCCACTGTCGTTCCGGACCGTGCTCGGCGTCAAACAGGGTGCGGAGGGGGAGGCGGTTTAGAATACATATGAATCCCGATGGCAACCAGCGCACCTGCATCTGTAAGATATTTGTCAAAGGAAATGAGAAACATTAAGTAGATGTACATATGCTGATTTGTTGATCGTGTAGCGGAGTACCAGGATGCAAAAAGTTATGACAAGAGTGGGATTCGAACCCACGCCCCTTTCGAGACTAGGAATACTCCTGAGGAATATGTGAGATCAGATAGCCTGACCCTAGCGCCTTAGACCGCTCGGCCATCTTGCCGGATTGATGGAAATGGATTGATTTTAGTGCGCTAGGAGATAAGTAGTACCGGTGTTTGATCTGGTGGATGGTAAGGAGGGTTGATGAATTGTGGGGATGGGGGTGCGGGCGGTTGGTGTTTGGGGGTATATGGTCAACTATTAGTGAGGTAAGTGTGGTTTAGGTGCTTGGGTACTATCTGGAGGGATGTGGTTGGATTCATGTTGTGGATGATGGCGATAAGTGATCGGAACTGAAGGGGAGCATGATATATACATTCGGAACCCGCTCCGGTCAGTGGCATTATGCCCGCTTCAGCAGCACCTTTTTTCTTGTCGGGTATATGGAGCAACCCCGCCGACACTGAACCATTTCATAATAGTGTACACAATGCACAGATTGCAAGCTATTCGGTTGCTACTAAACAGCCACCTCCCACCAGCATGATGTACCAAGCCGAGAGGGTCTAACCATCACAGGAGCAGCTCCTAGCAACAGGTTGATAGTATTGAGCAGCAATATATCTTCTTATTGCTAAGCCTACACAGAATATGACACATGTCCGTTTACCACGATTTTAGGCGAGTCTGAGCTCAATGTTACCAGCGGCGCAGTAGATATATTTGAGTAACTGGTACAATCACCGTGGACAGTGGACCGCCCTACCCTCCCACACCTTACCCCACCGGAAAACGAGGAAAGAAGCAAAGAGAGGTAAATATGACAAAAGATCACATAGAATTGTTTGTCACACCCCCAATAGAGTACCAAAGACAAGAGCGGCACTCAACCTAGCATTTCTTCCAGAGGTAGCATGTCCTCTATCGAACGGAAGGACCAGTCGCGCTGAGCCATGCCAGCACCGTCATTAACATACCCGACTGAATAAAGGTACTCTTACTTTCGGACCGAATAGAAATTAAGTTCTCACCACCACCCCACCAAGCTATCCCCACAGTAAACCTACAGTCGCCCAGTACCTTACCCATCCAACCAGTCATATAATCAAACCAAACACATATTTTCAATAACCGGCAAGATGGCCGAGCGGTCTAAGGCGCTAGGGTCAGGCTATCTGATCTCACATATTCCTCAGGAGTATTCCTAGTCTCGAAAGGGGCGTGGGTTCGAATCCCACTCTTGTCATAAATTTTTGGTTCTGTATGGTCCCTCTGCATGAATGTGTTTTAGTCAGTTCATGTCGTTTTCTATGTATGCTCTTCCTTTTTGCACAAGTGTCTGTTAGGTTGGTTGGGGAGTCGTGGTGTTGATGGTCAGCGGCGAGATAGGAAGATGCCAGTCCTCAATATCCTTTGCCCACTCCCGTCATATGCTAGCCCTAAATCCAGTAGGCCAGAAAAATGTATAGCTTCACACCCTTTGAGTCCGACTCTGCAGAGCCATACTTTCCCCGTATCCCGTATCTCTAAAGCTACTTACAATATGCTCCACCCCCCATCCAGGTGACGTACCAGCGGGACCGTGAAGCGAAGGAGAGCATAAGATCCGCAGAGTATGAACCCAACCGCGCCTACGAGTTGACTACTACACGATAGACCAAGTTTTCTCATAAACAGGCTGTCATTCCATAAACTTCACATGCTATCCTACGAAGCACATACGATCCTACGAAGACCAACGAGTGTGGGGCAAAGAGTGATCATTAACGAACCACAACCCCCTAGTTACATAAAATCCATGACCACGCCGGGCCTGGATGATACAAACGAGTATGGGTGGGACACGGGGTGACTCGAAGTCACAGGCCCCCCTAACTAATGACATGAATTCTAGGACCACAGGAAGAAATCTCCGTAGAGATAGCACAAGAAATCCCAACAGACCCAAACACAAACCCGAAAATCAGACCCAAAAAGCAGACCCAAAAAAGACATAAAAAGACATAAGAATAAAAGAAAAACGCCGACTCCTGCCAGCTCAACCAAGAGGGCTAAACGCCAAACGCCGAACATAAGAAAAAAAGCACTTTTCCCAAACCAACCAACTCCTGCCAGCTCAACCAAGAGGGCTAAACACCAAACTCCAAACATAAGAAAAAAAGCACTTTTCCCATCCAGAAACGCCCGCCAGAACCCGCCAGTAAAAAGCAACCCCCCCCTTGATATGCACGAGATATCACCCTCCCCCGGATCCCCCGACACCTGCGATCCCTTCGCTGAACAAACCCTGCAGGCCGTAACAATCGTAGAGTACCATCGATAGTCGCTGTCGCTTCGCCGCCGAATGTTGTCGCTAACCGAACACTGCATTGGTCGCTTGCTTGTCTCTGTCGTACTGACCGTGTATGTCGACGTTCTTGCATCCCTCGAAAACCGCCAATAACCGTTGCCGAAATAGACGTGGTTGCCGAATTCCCCAAGCCCCTGCTGCCCACACAGAAACCCAGTTCCTCCAACAACCCCAAACGTCTATCCCGGTCGTTTATCGCAGTCGTTTTGTTGGTGATGCTGTCCCGTCGACACCCGGGGTACCGGTATCAAGTCGTTAAGCGAAAGGGCGTAAACCTATCGTATCGCAGCAGTGTTCGGCGCTAGACATTCGTTGGTAGCCGGAACTAATCGATATATTGGTATCTACGGTGCCCGATCACCGTTGGAGCTGTTCGATGTCGTCTCTTGCCCGACCTGTGACCTGGCCTTAGCAGTAAGAGTCCAGATTTGGCTCCGGTACAGCCAAGTCCGGAAAGATAAACATACAAAATAGAATATACAGGTAAAATCAAATAAAAAAGTGACATAAAACAAGAGAAGCCCACTTCAAAAAAGAAAAAGAAAAAAGAAAAAGAAAAAAAAGAAAGAAAGAAGAAAAGAGAAAGACTTACCTCCAGCTGCACCTGTGGATGTCTCTCCACTTCAGAATCCACCGAGGAACCACCACCACCGTGGTGGTCTCTACGAACCGAACCGATTTCATCGGTTTTGAAGGAGCGGACGTGGCCGAAGCCACAGAGGGGGAACGAGGAACAGAACGAGTGGACGTGGCCGAAGCCACAGGGGAAGGATAAGGATGTGTGGCGTTGAACCTCTCCAGGAACGCACGACCACGGGAAACACGAGGGGAACGACAGGATTTGGCCGAAGCCACAGAACGAATAGGGATATACGAACGAGTGGATGTGGCCCGAGGAACCACGACAGGAGTGGTGCCCGAAGTACACCGGTATACACGAGGGGAAGTGGCCCGAAGAACCACACAAGGTCTAGGAATAGATGTGCCACGAGGCACAGAACGAGCGGACGTGGCCGAAGCCACAGGGGGGGAACGGGGGTGTGAGGAGTCGAACCTTTGCAGGAACGCCTCCCCACGAGAACGGGTAGGATGAGAATGAGTGGACGCGGCCGAAGCCGCACGGGGGGAACGAGTGGAAGGGGAAGAAGAGGAGGGACGACGAAGAAACCGCAAGGTGCTGGGAGGCTTGTCATGGGGTACAGAACGAGGGGACGTGGCCGAAGCCACAGGGGGGGAAGGGGGGGAACGACAGTTGGGGGAACGAGTGTGTGTGGCGTCGAACCTTTTCAGGAACTCCTGACCACGGGAACGGGAACGAGGAACGGAAGAAGTGGGCTTCTCAGTAGAAGCAAAAGAAGGAGAGGATGTGCCTACCTGAGGCGCAAGAAAAGAACGGACGCCTTGAAAACAAGGCAAAGGAGAGGAACGTCGGAGACCGACCGGAGCGGGACGACTAGAAGGATGTACCGGATCCTTCTGGCCGCGGGGGGGAAGAGAGAAGAAAGAGGAGAGGGAGAACTGAGGAACACACAGACGGGCCATCTGGTGTCCTCGCGGAGAGGAAGAAGAGGGGAACATCGAGAAAGAGAAGAAAAGGGACACGATAGAACGAGACAATATGAAGACGCTAGATAGTCAAAGGACGTACCTGTCTAACCATACGGCTGTTGAGGAGAAGAAGAGGAAGAAGAAGAAGAAGAAGAGGAGAGGACGGGAGAGCTGGAATTGGGACAGGAATCATGTTGTCGAGGAAGGAGCTTCATGGGGAACATGGAAGGAAAGAGGGAGTTGTATATTAGATTGATAAGATTGATGAGATTGATGAGATTGATGAGATTGATGAGATTGACGAGGAAGGTGTATCTATCCCACCTTCCCTGATTATCAAGATGCGCTATTCCACCACTATAAGGGACTGGGGCAGAAACGGGGCAGAAACAGGAGAGAAAGCAGATGGATTAGGGCTACAGGTGTTGTTTCATGAATCTCACCGGGTTGGTCAAGCGCTCCTCCAGACAGCGCTGATACTATCTGAATAGGGTTATGTCCAAGTGCATCGGCCGAAATACCTCCACCTGCTTGAGAATATGCGCGTGGAGAGCCACCCCCACGGATATCCCAGGCAGTGTTGAATGTGGAGTGATCGGGTCTAGACAGAGGTGACCCACCATTATTATACAAGGACTGACCACCTAACACTTTCCGCGTTATCAGGATTATCTTTGACGACGATTTCTCTGCCGTAAGCATACCGCACTTGCAGAGCTAGTTGGGCTGATGGGTCACCATATCCGATTGAATTTCAGCTCAGTCCGTCCTTCTACACCCCTGCTTGACCCTCTCAATTAAAGATGTCTGGGTTATCTGATTGCATGGCTGGATACCGGCTTCCTGCAAGGACACGTAATCGAACCATTACCCCTCATCGCATGACTGATCCTGGCTGACTGACTGGAATAATACCCCGCCTAGGATTACTTAAATGCCTCGACCCCTCCCCATCCTGCTTCGCCATCACATCCATCAACGTCGAGTATCCGGCCAAGAGGACCCCATCCCGAGCTTCCTCAAAGCCAGCAACATGCCACTCTACAAGGTGTACCACTCCTATCCCATAACGGACGAGCAGCGTCAAGCCCTCGCAACATCCATCACCAATCTGCACTGTGAGACCTTCACCACTCCATCCTTCTTCGTCCACATACGATTCATCCCGCACGACGCAAGCGATGGCAACTACTTCATGGCCGGCCGACCTCGCCTAATCAACTCCAACTACATTGTGGGCATTGTCCGTACATCGCCCGCCCGGTCCAAATCCACATTCGATGCCCTTGCGGCCAAAATCGAAACCGCATGGTATGAGGCGGTCCACAGCCAGCCATTCAAGGGCTTGGACAACGACGAACATGATACCGAAAGAAAGAGACTTCGCATGGTCACGTTCACACCTATGATCACCATCCGCGAAGGGGGTATGGCAATCCCAGAGGCTGGTACGGAGGGCACCTGGCTCAAGGAGCAGCTGCCTTTTATAAAGCAGATGAGTGAGAGGGAGGGTCTCGATGACTTTACTGAGATGCTTCGCGAGATCGAGGAACGGGAGGATTTGAAACGATTAGTCTCGGAGTAGGGCCCAATCATGCGATGAAGGGTGTGGCTCAATAACGACCCTGCGCACTTGCTTTTCACTCCGTCTGACCGTGCCCCTCATTTAGTGACAGCCAATTGTCTTGGCGGTAGCGATAGGAATTGGCGGAGCCTTTAGGAGTGCTTTATAAAACGGATAAGCTAAGCCATTCCATAGTGTTATGCCCTAGTCCACGATACTACGAGCAGGAATGACAGCCAAGATTTCCTTGACACATATCGAGAATATCTACTCGTTTTAAATAATACAGCAATTTGAGCCGTGGATTTACTCCCTCGGCGAAAATGCCGCTCGCTCGCATGGATGACCGATCCGATTCTAGCCGTACGCCCTATGGATGACAGCCCAGGTGGACCCAACAGCGGGGATTGCCAATCTCCATCAATCACACTCTTCAAAATATCTGTGCCACTTGTTCCCCGCATGGTCCTTGCCCAAAGCTTCACGATGGTCCAATTACACAGGATTCGGGGTTTGGTCCAACCCAGTATCAGCAAGGATGCTTACTGGAACTCTATCACTTCAAAACTCTTGAATCTTCCTAAGACTCTATAGCTTCGTAAACCAAGTGCAGCTCCACATTCCCTGAGGTCTGAAAGCGAGCGAGCATATAGAGCGATCCAACCAGAAACGAGAGTTAGACGTCGCGATGGCATGTGAGATAAGGATTCTATTCGCAAGTATCAGCATCATGACAGCAAGAACCTGGGGCAGTCGTCAAAGGAAGTTCCCCGGAGTAATTCTTCGAGAGCCAACTGACTTGTCTAGGTCTGTTCGTACGACAAGCATATATATGACCATGATCGTACGCCAACAGCGGATCTCTGGTTCTCTCAGCTGCAAAAATTGCGCATCGTGGGGGTGCGATTTCAAGGATACTGGACAACGATACAATAACCACCGATAATGATAGGAACCTTCAACATCTTGGCAATGGTCATACCAGAATTCTAACATACCCTTTATCGATATGATAATATCTGATAAGATCAAGCAATCGGGAAACTAATTATAGAAAGTAGGGAATGGTTGGAGTTGCCAAGGCGCCCCACTCGATAAGATTATCTTTATTCTACGGAGTATAAGAACGGATTTCATGATTCCTGTGTCTGGTGGTACGTCTTCCTGGAAAACTTGACCATATTCAACATCCAAAATCATTCTACCCATCCGGCTAAGCAAACATCCTCACCAAAATCACAATTTCCATACGAACACCACCACCATGCTAACCACCTGGCTACATATGCTCATCCTGAGCCAGCCAACCACCAATGAGCAAAAATGCAGTGATTCGAAGCTCCTCACAATCCCGCATAAAAGCCACTCAATCCCACAGTCCCTCAAACCCTCCACCCCCCACCAAAACCCTCACAACCCCAAAACAAACCCCCCCACCGCCAAAAACGACGCCGTGAAAACCTGACCCTTCCAAAACAACCCAGTCTCCAAATCCAACAACAGCGACGCACACGGCGTCCCAATAAGGAACCCACAACCCGCAAACACAAAAACCATACCGAGTCGCGTCCCCACCACGTCCAAGTTCGGTGACATGCGTGCTATAATCGACGGCGGGAGGGAGACAATAGCGCCGGAGGCAAATCCATACAAACAGGTGAATACAACCGTTCCGGGTACATTATCCACCGCAAGCCAGATATACCCGAGGATAGTAGCGAGGATACTAATAGGGATGAGGGTATTAAGAGCACCGAAGCGATCGGCCAATAGACCGGGGGTGATTCGGCCGACGACGGAGGTGGCGTTGAGGATCGAGAAGATGTAGAATGCTAGGGTGGTGTCATTGTGGAGGTAATCGTTGAAGTAGCTCTGTAAGTAGAAGAAGGGGAAGTAGAGACCGATAAAGGAGAAGAAGAGACCGAAGCTGAAGAGTAAGAAGGGTGGTTCTTTGAAGGCTGCGAGGTCGATGAGGGATCGGGATTGCGTGGGTGGTGGTAGACGACGTTTGAGGATGAGTAAAGGGACTGTGAGACCGGCGAGGGCTATGAAGCCGATGATGCGTGTCGTCCAGCCGAAACCGACCTTGTTGATGAGTTTGTGGAATATGATGGGGTAGATGACGGCGCCGATGCTGCCGCCGGAGGCGGTGATGCCGGTGGCTAGGGCTCGGCGGGAGGTGAAGTAGGTGGCGACGATGGCGATGCTGGGGAGGAAGAGAAAGGCGCAGCCGATTCCGATGGTGAGGCCTTGGGCGAGGAAGAGTTGGTAGTATTTGGTGGAGAGGGAGGTCATCATTAGGCCGAAGACGACTAGGAAGGTTCCGGTGGCGATGAGGCTGCGGAGGTGGCCTTTGTCGAAGATGGGGCCGACGATTACCCCGACTAGGAAGAGGATGAAGCCTTGGGAGGTGCCGATCCAGGTGATTTGGGAGGAGGTGTAGCTGGGGACGAGGGTTGATTGGTAGTAGCTTTGGAAGGGGCCGAAGGCGTTGAGAATTCCCCTTGGGGGGAATCAGTTTGCTGTTGGAGGATTGGGGGGATGTGGTTACATACCATGAATTGAAGAAGAGGAAAAATGCTCCCAGAACTTGGAGCCAGGCTGTGGAGCCGCCATCAGGAGGCGGGGGCGCGGTGTCGGCTACTTTCGCAGACGCTTGTTTCTCGGTCTCGGATGCATCTGAATCGGCCATTGGGATAGGAGATGAAGGGATTGAAGGCTTGTCATCCATGTTAACCAGAGGAAGAGACATATTGACTGAGTGTTGTGTGTCTGAGGCGATTAGACCTCCTACCCGGACCATAGTTATATGAAGCTATACAAACGATCTATAGAATTACATTTGTCATCGGAAGATATCAGTCGGCCCTTCGGCCTTTACTATGAAGTATGTAGAAATAGTGTGTTCTGATTGGATGGCTCGCATTGTTAGATGACAGAATGTTGGGGGACAATAGTTAGGGCTAGCCGTGAATTGCGCAACTCGTCCTTTCTCGGCATCCAAAAGGCCGATGATTACCAATCCAACGTTATTTGCACGTCTGAAAGCACGGACAGTATAGCTTAATATCTGGTCTAGTGGACTGATCAATTGCTGCCTACAATCCCAGCCGGTGGAGTCTAGGGCTGGATGGGGTCCGTTCGATTGGACGTGTTCGCAATGCCAGGAAGTGATCCTTGCCCGATCTCTGCCCCTGGATTGCGCCATTCCCGCTTAAGAGAGCTGCTTTGGTTGGAGAGCCAAAGAGCAAGCGTTGGCTAGTGCTTACGCCGTGCAGTAGCGCCGCTTGTCCGCGGAGATACCCGGCTGCTTACCGTGGACGAGAGGAAGGATGTTTTGTGGCTGAAAGTCAAGTTGAAGGGACTGATTCATTTCATGTTTTCCGAGTATTTTCTGTATCCGGTATTTCCTCGGTTACCATATGGGAAGGCCATCGCAAGGCGTTCATGATGAGCTTCAAGGTTTCCATAGAATGGCTAGTCCTAATCAAGAGAATGACTAAAACTAATAATAATATCCTGTGCACCAGCTTCTGCCGGCATGATCATTCAGAGTAGCCCGCGTCAATTCAGTGACCATAGCTAGCGGCACCACCGAGTCTATCCCTTTCAGGCCATTGTCGACCTCTGGCTGGCCCGACTACCTCAACAAAGCCTTCAACTCTTTCACATGGGAAAAAAACACCACTTATACAAACGCCAGCCCCGTCTCAATATTCCCCTTCAGTTCTTTCACCACCACCTTCAACAACCACTCTCACTATCATCCAATTCCCCAACACAACACTAACAACAACCCTACTCCGTCCTGACAGTCACCGTCCCCCCCAACCTCAAATCCCTCGAACTCGCCCCAACCCTAAACATATACTCACCCTGTTTAACAGCCCATTTCTGCGCCTGCACATCCCAAAACGAGACATCCCGTCTGCGAATCGGAAATGTCACCGTCGATTTCTCTCCCCGGGCCAACTCCACCCGCTCAAAGCCTCGAAGCTGACGGACCGGCTGTTCCGCACTGTCGGGATACGACATGTACGATTGCGGGATATCAGCTCCAGCGCGGTCACCGGTATTCGTAACAGTCACTGTGACATTTGCGATAACGTCCTATAGATCTTCCGGTCCACCGACGGACATCTTGCCCGAGGGGTAAACAGAGAGGGATCCGATGGATGGGACAGTAAGATTGCTATAGGTGAAATTGGTGTAGGAGAGACCGTAGCCGAATTCGTACCGGGGAGTGATGTTGTAGGTGTCGAAGTAGCGGTAGTCGATGTATACCCCTGCAGGATTTAGTAATTGTTCCGTTAAGGATAAAAAGGAAGGGAAAATAACCTTTGGTGAAATCACACTCGGAGGTATCGCAAACTCGTACATTGTAATCCGACTCATTCTTTGCAATGGTGTAGGTTAGTCGCGCGCTTGGATTCACATCCCCGTATAGCACGTCCAGGATGGAGTTGCCTGATTCTTGGCCTAGAAGAGAAGAATATAGGACTGCTGTGACGTTCTCGTGCTCGATCCATTGGTCGACTAGTCGTGGGCCCATGGTGTTGATCACCACAATCATGTTGTTACAGTTATCTGCGACCGTCTTGATCATGGTGTCCTGATTGTTGTTGTACAGTTCTGTGCGATCTTCGCCTTCACCGGCTAGAGCGTTGATGAAGACTAGACACACGTCGGAGTCCTGCGCGTAGTTGACGTACCCTGGCATGACGCCCGTTCCGGCACACAGAGCAGAGGTCTCGCTGGACGTGTACGTGTCGTTCAGAATCCAGTGGAGCATCGTTCCATCTTGTAGCGCCCGGAAGGTCAATGCAGCCAGCGGCGTCACTAATAATGGGAACGAGGCCTGTCCTGATCCCGTTCCCGTGGCCAGATGTCCATCATATGTCGGACCGGACCCGGTGATGGGGTTATAGGCGTAATTGGGTCCGGCCATGGCAGCACCAGCATTGGCACCGAAGACGCCCATGATGTGCGGCTTCTGGGGTGGCAAAGCCCCATCCACATTCTTAAGCAGAACAATAGACTTTGCTCCAGTCTCCCGAATCAATCGAGAATGGTTCGCCCGAACATCCACATAGTCCGTCTCTCCCACTGTCGCCGGCTGCTTCCCATTGTCCAGATTGAGCTGGTAATACGGGACGACATTGCGAATGGCCATGTCGTTCAACCGCTGCACAGACAACGACCCATTTCTCACCATCGAGGTAATAGCTGACTCGCTCCAATACGTCGACGAACCGTAATCCAATCCTCCAGCTGCAGACGCAAGTCCGGCATGCTGCGCACTGACGTCGGGATACACCAGCCCCGGGAAACCCAACTCATCTTTGAGGAGTTCCATCAAGAGATTATAGTTCTCAACTGTTCGTCCCATTAACCTTGTTCATGGCACACATCACCGATCCCAGACCGCTCTTAACCGCGTCATAGAACGGCCAGAGGTACAACCCATGGATAGTTTTATCGTCCGCGTTGGCGGAGTACGGGCCCAAGAAGTTCCGCTTCTCGCTCTCGGACATGGAATCATACCCGGCGATAATGTTGTTTGTGCGGTTCGTTTCTTGTTCGTTGAGGAGGAAATGCTGCTTGTCGGTTATTACTGTGCCAACTAAGATGGGACCTAGAGGGGAGGTACCTTCGCCTGCGAAACCACACCCTCCGCTGTATACGCCTTGATTGTCTCCGCCGTGACGATGCCGTTTAGGTATGGGTCCGGACCGAACGTCTCGCCTGCGCGTCCTCCCCATGCTGTCCGGCCGAGAGGTTGCGAGGTCGGGCCGAAAACAACCTGCACGCCTTTCTGATAGAATTCGCGTGCGACGGCGCGAGCTTGTGCGTGAACGGCATCTTTGTCCCATGTCATAGACAGAGCAGAGGATTGACTGAAGGCAGAGACGTAGTAGTATTCCAGCAGGCCCATGGAGCCGTCGTTGAAGTCAAATCCGGGGAAAGTTTCTTTGTCGATGGTAGCGGCACCGCCTGTTACGATGGAGACCTTTTGGGTGGTGTTGAGTTTGGAGACAAATTTGGAGGCACGCTCGTAGGCGGATTTCCAGGATCCGAGATCAACTGGACTGGGTTAGTGGGTGGTGCAGACTCGTGGAGATAGGGAGATAGGAACGCACCGCCATTGTGGCCGAGAATGCCTACAGAGGAGTTTTCGGAGGCAAGGACATGGCCGATGAAGACCAATGCTGCCAGAGTAGGGCCCTTCATGATGGAAGATGGAAGGTGATGGGATGAGATATGGACCTGACGGTAGACCGATGGCTTTCTTATAGAGGCTTGAGTCTACAGTCAGGGTGGTAGCGATGGATCCATGCTGACGAGTGCGCAGATTCTAGACTGTGTCGGTGTCTGCTTGGGGATATTTCAATCTAATCAGTCGCGTCGGATATCACGGCAATGGATACGGGACAATTGGAGATGTCAAACATTCCTGGTCCTCGTTTAGTTTCCCCATTCTTTCTAGACTTGATCCTCATGGATTTTCCATGGTGGACTGGCACGTAAGCGCTTCCATCATTACGCTGGGCAGTGCAGGGGTGGATGTCCTGAAGAAAGGTGAAGAGGTGGACAGTTTCGGCCCAGAAGCTGATGCATCAGATTAGACTGAAGATGTCATCTCTGCTGTCGATCGCGGATCTCATTGGGTTGGCCGCGTAGGTCGACGAAGGGAATTCGTCAGGCGCCCAAGTTTCAGGAATAGGAACTTCTATCTCACGTGTACGATATGGATCTGGAATGCCGAAGATGGAACTAAAGTGGGGGCAGTGGATTAACCTTATCACTCTGCAGTCGATCAGGGCTTGGCTGTCGAATCACCATCGAAGCATCCAAGCTTAATCTTGGGTCTGCGTCACGTAATCGGAGCTGGAGATGCCGAAGGTAGAATGGCTGAAGAACCAAGGCCAGTTGAAAGAACCCGACATGCTTTTTCCACTGGGTATTGTTTCTCTCAGCCATTTGAATAGTGGAGGTCTGGAGTGGACTGGATATGTTGAGAAGTGGCAAGGTTCAAGATAATTATTCGCTCTTTCGAATTAGGAAGGCACCTATAGCCATTCACCATATAGATTTAGTATCTACAACCTCATCCAATTAAGGCAGGCCATATTACACGATCAATAGGGTCAATTTTACCTTATATAATGAAAGGCAAAGGGGCTTTTCATACAACATCCGATATGGTGTAGTGGCTAACATCGCCGTCTCTCACACGGCAGCCGGGGGTTCGATTCCCCCTATCGGAGTTCAATTTCTTTTTCCTTCGTTCGAAACATAGTGTCTCGATACGCACACACAGAACTTTTATTTTTTTGATCGATTGTCTTTCTTTAATTGCTTTCAGGGGGCAAGGGTAGGGACCCTGGGGTGGAGGAAAAAAAGTGTGAATGTGGCTACTGGTTAGACCCCTACACTGGCGTAAAAGCTAGAATATTTCCTACTTTTTGAATGACAATCCAATCACCAAGAGAATGATCGCATAGCTTGTTGGTTTTCCATCCCTGACCTGTCTTCTGATATTCTAACTGCGATTGTTGGAATATACAAAGCCGACATCCCGAACACAACGATAAGCCCGAAGGGTATACCAACAACAATGTACCTCACAATTGAATCAGATCCTGACCTCTACTATGAAGACGACTTGGCAACTTATCCTTCTCCTTACCCACCTACTCCCCAATTAGGGGTACTGCCAACTGGTCACATTATGAGTGACTTACTATATTAGCGGGGAAGAGGGTGTCCCGGAGGGATATGTGGGGGGTGGACAGTCGTTGAGTGTGTTGGGGATTCGAAATGGGATCATGAGTTATTGTTATATAATGAGGGGAGAAGGAACGGAGGAATAAAGGAGAAGATCTAGAAGATATTTAGCATGAAAACAATACAAGGGGGAGTTTCAGAAGAATTCATCTAATCTATCGTCATTTTTATATTATAAGGCCGGAGGTAGTGACGGAGGTGAGAAGGATGTTCAGAAGGATGAAGTGATAATCGGAAGAAGGGAAGCGCATCATGCAGATCTGACGTCGGCGGCAATGGCTGTACTCTAGCCTATGGACTCTGCAAGCTCGATTGATGCCGTTGGATGCTCAGCGCTACAACTCTCTCCAACGCCTGGAAGCGGGCCAACAGATCATTGCATAGTTGGGTAAAAGTGACGCGTCCTACTGTAGTGAGAGCCCGCAGTGATGTATCCCTATGCGATGATGATGATGATGATGATGGTGATGTTGATGGTGATGCGAAATCCGCAGTGTTAGATGAAGAGAGGTTTGTATCCAGGTGGAACTGCAATTGCAACTGATTGAAATTAGTCCGCCATTCATCCAGGAGTTTACGGGAGCAGCTAATCTGATAGAAAAGCACGTTGATGCTGACCCATAACGCTAGATCCGGGGAAGGCGTGAAACGCCCAATCTGCATCGTCTCATCCGGCTCTGAATTCCCTAATGGGGATAAGGGTGGCCTCGGGACGTCGGTGAAGGGGGGCTCATATGATCCTTCTGCAGTCCTTGCAGTCCTCGGACTGGCGGGTGACATGCGTCTGGTCAATATCTCATATATCTTGAGCACTGTGGCGATAGCCCTGAGAAAAGAGTTACCGATGCTTTTTGTGCAATACGGATTCCATGGGCCATCTGCCGGGGATGCCAGTCTGATAGAGAAGAAGATCTCTGATAGTTGGTGCAATTGCTTCTCTAATTCCGCAAAGGCTTTGAAACGTTCACTAGAGAGGAAGCTGGCGGGAGATTCGGTAGGGTGGGTATCCAAATGTGTTCTGATCAGACGGAGGTCGCGCTGGATACCTGGTAGAGAATAAGTGACATCATTCGGCGATGCGTTGGGAGAAGGTTTATGTGCCTGGCTATTGTCTTGCTGAGGATGTCTCCAGGCCTCCCGAGAACTGTGGTCCTGGGGAGTTGCAGCTGGAATGTCCGGAGAGGGGAGGGGTTGGGTGATCAGACCAGTTGTCAGATCAGGGCGAAAATTATGCAGACCAGAGATGTCTGCATGTTCCAGATCCATCGTGACATCAGGGCCGTCAACCCATGGCAGCGGACAGGATGTCGGAGGAGGAACGGCGAAGGTCGGATCAGTAGGTGCAAGGGAGGCGTCGCTGTCAGGGCATACCCGGAACGGTTCGCTGACGAGTGGCTGCAGGGATGGTTTGCCGTCATCTGCGTTGCGTTGTGGTTGCCCAATTCTCTCTGGGGAACTGAAAAGACAATCAGCGCCCTGCTTTAAGCACCGGGTGCATGCACTGCCTGGGCCGAGAGTAACGCATCGAACCTTTCTGCTGCGACACCGCATACAGGAGCCCCCGCTCTTTGACATTCTGCAGTCGAACAACAGACGCAGCTAAATTCAATTGTGACAGCCGTAGACTACTGCTGAGGGAGGATACATAGTTAGGTGATGAAGGGCTAGATATAGCCCACGAAGGCGAGACCTCGTGTCTCTACCACCGGAAACCTGCTCTGACTGGTCGGGGGCCTTCTCTCGGAGACTGGAGATCTCCTAGGAGACCGGAGATATCCGACAACTTGATTTTGAATGAGACCTGTGCGGTTGGTCGGAATCGACATTCTGCATCACCTGGCCAGATCATTCTGGATCCTTTCGTGCTAGGCACGGTATATTGAAAGTTGTTGGGACAAGTCTCTCCGTCTCTTCTTCAAATAGATGCGATCTGTCGTTTTTGGTCTGCTGGTTAGAGCTCAGCTAATTTTCATGTGATATACAGACTCAGATTAATTGAGACTGGCGCCTACAGGACCAAACATTAATTCTCGCCAGCTGCCTATCTTTTGAAGCATGCACGTCATGTGGTTATGGGCCTAGGCCTTTGGTGGGTGTTAGGGTTGCACCCCCACCGGATGTGCTAAGATCCTGTCAGCTATGGCGATTGTTATGTTGACAGGGATAAATTCCAAGGTACAATTCGACTGGTACCGGTCGGATCCCGATAATACAAAGTTGATATCCACAGGGCTAGGGTGTTTTCAAGAATTCCTTGTACCTCTGTTGTGAGCTTCGGTAGAGAACTCGTTGTGAGTCGATTCATGTAGATCTCCAGGGGGTTTCACTATACGACATAGAACCCAAATAAAACGATTAGAGGGTTTCCAAACGCAATCAGCAACACACCTCTCGGACAACCAGCGGAGTATGTCTAGATTGCAATGCCTGCTTCTCCTTCTCCCGACGCCATCTCGCCACAATAAGCCCAACTGATGCGAGCACTCCAAGACCACCAAAGGCAATCAAGACCCGGAATTTCCTCGTTGAAAGACCCTCCATAAACAGATCGCACTCGCTGCTCCTCCGCACCGGGAAGAAGGCTGAGACTTGCCGTCGACTGGGACAGCGCCTTGATCTGGGCTTCGGACAAGAATGTCCCCAAGCCTGCATCCAGCTCACTACGACTAACTGACGAGCAGATCGCAAGGCCGATGCATCCCCCTAGAGTGCGTACCATGTTATTCGCTCCGATGGCCGAAGCTTCGTCCATCCATCCATGTCAGCTCATGCAAAGACCGTCAAGGGCATGCTTACCTAGCTGGGCTTGAGAAATAGTCATTCTCAAGATCATAAACACCGATGGCATAATCAAGCCCAACACGAGGCTCAAGATGACCTGGTAGCCGTACTGTGGAGAGGGATGTTGTGATTGGTAGGTAGCAGACCCATTAACGAGGGCGAGAGCGGTGCCGCCTAGAGTAAGGTATTCGCACAATCGCGGCTTCTTCCCTGCGATAATTCCCGCCGCGGTGGCTGAGAATGGAGTCACAATGGTCATGGGAAGCAAAAGGATCCCGGAGCGCTCGGCAGAGAGACCGTTGACGATTTGAAACCGTTGCGGGATCTCAATGATCGCGACATAGAAAAGGACGCCGGAACTGAACATTGACCTGCTGGGTTCTTAGTTGATGAGGAAGGATCATTGAGGAGACCAAACCTACAACATGATTGTCGACACCACTCCATCCACCAGATATCGAACGGGAAAGGTCGGTTCGTATACAGAACAGCGCATCAGCCGGGTCTCGTATAATGCAAACATGAACAGCAAGACGAGACGAAGAACCAGGGTTGCAATGATCGGGGCGCTATCCCAAGGATAGAGGGATCCGGCTTCCTGGAGGGCAAAGAACAAGGGAATAAACCATATAACGGACAATGTGCATCCCACAATATCAGCTCGCTTCAGGGCATTGAGAATGTTCCCGCCCATATTAATTTGCATCTGTGGCACCGTAAAGATGAGAATCACGATGGTTATTGCTGCGCCCGGGACACTATAAAGAGGCGATGAGTCCGACACGGTCGCAGATGAGAGAGGTACGTGGAATGAGGCTGCTTACTTGATCCAGAAAACCCATCGCCATGTGGTATGATCCGTGATAGCACCGCCAAGGATGGGACCCAGTAAATTGGCAATCGCATACACGGAGCTGAGTAACTCGGTATAGGGTATAGACCCCAACCTTAGCGACTGGGACGGTCTTTGCAAGAACTACAAATGAGACTGAGTAGATCCCCGAGCCACCCATGCCCTGGAAGGCTCGGAAAACGATCCTGCAGGTGGATTTGTCGTTAGAAGATATGATATGGTGGATAGTGATATTCCCTGCCAAGGGCCGTCTTACAGTTGAGGCAGGGTCTGAGCCACTGCACATGTAATTGAGGCGATCATAAAGATGGAATTCGCAATAAGCAGAATGAGTTTAAGGCCAAACACGTCCCCTAAATTTGTCGAGACCAACAGGAATGCTGCAACAAAGGATGTTAGTATTGGTTTACCACGACTCGAAAGGATCCCAATGCCTACCATCGTAGGTGAGTAGATAAACGACCACCACCCATTCAGTGTTACTGGTGTCGTTGAGATCCTCACCTATTCTCAGCAACGAAGTGCCGACGATGGTGGTCTCAAGGGCCGACAGAAACAGCGATAACCACAGCCTGATAATTCACGGTTGATTAGAAGTCATCGCCACGGTCCTGGTCCAGACGTATCGTAGCCTACTGCCATCAGTTTGAGCTTCAATGGGGTCATTGCCAATGCAGGTGGTTCCATTTCGTCGGGTGCTGGGGCTCCATAGCGGACTCGAATAGGGCCGCCATCTTCTCCGGCCATGTTCAACAACAGAGGTCAACGTCAGACAATAGCGCAAGGCCATGCAAGGAGAGAGGTTAGAAGATAAAGCCTGTCAGGGCCCGATCGTAGACACCGGCACGGATCAGGCCATTTCCGCCCCGGTCTTATCCGAGGGGCTGCAGCCGGAGACAGGGATTAACATAACTAGTCCATTTTCTCGCAGCAGGGATAGAGATAAGTCTCAACAGCAGATGGTAATCCCCACAATGGTATCAGGGCAAATCGTTCAGTCATTACATTAGCCATCTTGACAGAGGTGCTTGTGTAGTTAGTTCGTGATATGGCAGGCATGTCCGATATAGCATTCGTATATGCGATTCCAGGCCTGTCTTGGAAGGTTCCCGCCCACTACTATCAAAAGCCACCGAGCAATAGGCTAATCATACATGCTGTACTGGAGCAACCAGACGAGGAATACAGCATTTGTGCTCCCACTATCCATCAACCAAACCATTATTCAACAAAATAACAAAGAACCCACTCACTCTACCCATAAGCCCAACGAACCAAACGATCCACCCCCCCCCCAAAATAACCCGCCGATACATCCAAGCAAGTCGCACTGCATAAAACGACCCCTCTCCCAGCAACCCCACCACCAGACCGGACACCACCATCAGATCCCAATTCCTCGCCTTGTACCCCGGCATCCGCATATCCGCCGTCTGCAGATGCATCGGCCGGATCTCCTCCCCACCAACCGCCCTCAACTCAGTTGAATTGATGGCGGTCGAGTACGCCTGGTAGTTGGAGAATGAGGTCAATGGGCATGAAGTACATGTCCGTGAAGCTGAGGGGACATTCTGGGGTGTTGGTGGGTGTTGTGGGGATGATGTAGGAGGAGTCCATGTTCTTGGTGTCGATATCTATATAATAGTATAAAATGCATTAACAATAGCTTATACTATGATACTTATATACTCATCTTGAAATACCACCTCGGCAGGTTACGAATCCCTCAACCCATGATCTCCACAATACCACCGAGCATAGTCAACCACTATTCTCCAATATCTACTCTATAAATTGGAATGATAAAATTTATCATCAAACAAAAACTACCTACATGAACAAGGAGGAAAAAAGAAAGAAAAGTAGACTTTTACTCCCCCCCTTCACCCCAACACCCATCATGAGAAGTTTGAGACATCTCACCACCAGCAACGCATCCCAATAAATCCAATCAAATTCAATTCCAATATAAAACAAAGACCCCAACCAAAGTACAAGTATATCTACTCCACAAAACACCTCCCTCCAAACCCCCCCAACAAATTCCCCTTCGAGCTTAATGATGCCCCCCCGCCGCAGCCCTAGCAATCACAATCCCCAAAACCATCAAACAGATAAGCAACACAATAAACACCACCGCTACCATCCGACAGCAATGCATCTGAGCGTGTCTTCTTTCTTGACGTGCGATGATCCGTTCGCATGCTGCGCAGTGATCGTGGGGGTTGCTGTTGCTGTTACTGCTGTGGTTGGGTCCGGTTTCGAGGTCTGTTTGGGGGAGTTCGATGTACTGTATTATTATGTTTTGATGGGTTATGTTTGGGGTTTCAGGGTAGGAGGTGTTTGGTAAGGCTTGGTGGGGACGGACCTGGTGGGGAAGATGGTGGTGGTGGTTGTTGGTGTTGGGGGATTCTTCGTAGGGTGGGGTTGGTTCGTCGGAGGGGGAGGGTGCTGGGTGGCCCATTTTGGATTGGATTTGGGTTGGGTGTTTATTTTTGGGATGGGTTGAAGAAAAGGTGTTTGGTGATGGGGGATGAGGGATTTATGTGTGTGTTAATATGGTGGTTTTGATGAGGTACATGACAGAACAGTGCTGCCTGGGCTTGCTGGAAGGATCGGGTCACATGCGCTGAGGTGCACAGCCACAACGCTTACTATTGCTGTGTTATGGTTTTAGGGGCTGATGGGCTGGGTTTGGTGGCTGGAGGGGTTGGATTTATTGAAGTAGGTAGGTAAGGTAGTAGATCATGCTTGGTGGTATGAAGATAGGCTGGAATGTACTCAGTGAGTACTACTAAATGTAGTAAATATGTAGAGTATAGAAAGGGCAGATCAGGTGACCTGTATCCAATCACCAACCATCTCAATATACAACCCCCTAATACCAAAGGCAGTAGCCAGTAGATCAGAACCCCCATGTCCAAGGAGATTCCAACCGATTAGGAACCAGTCTCAACGACGGTCCACAATATGCATTCGGATCAAACTTATCCTTCTTCCCCAACCTGACATATCCATCCCATGGCCCTCCCTCATCAAACCGCATACACATCGTATCACAATCCCTGCGACACTCCTTAAAGTGCTTCTTCTCGATAAACTCCACCACGGCCTTCCCCACCGTCTGACTCAAGCTTGTATAATCGCAGTCCGTCATCTTGGACGAATACGTGAACCGCCATCCATCATACACCCGCTCGAAATAATCGCATTGCTTCTCCTCAAAGTCCTCGAGGTTGATGTGAATAGTCGGGATTGCATCCGGGGGGTGCTGCTTGTGTTTTCCTTCGCGGACAGTTTCCGCCCACGCTTCGCCGAATACCTGGGCGATTTCTTCTGATGAGGCGCACTTTTTGTGAGTGGTGGACTTGCTGTCGGGGTTTGGGACGGAATCGCTGCCGGAGATGTGAACGTGGGGGTGGTGCTTGTCAACTTTGGTTGCGGAGGAGTCGGTCAGGGGTTTCTGCGACGCAATGACCGAGGTCGAGAGCGAGAGAAGGGCAATGGGGAGAGTCAATTTCATAGTGATGGATTGCTTAGGTTTGGATTGATGGTTGTTGGACTATCGAGGGATGTCGTTGCTTTTGTAGTCTGGGCGGGGACTGAGCTGGTCGGAGGATGCCCGGATCCCGATGCTTGACCTTTCTCGGAGTATCCGAGTGGTTGATGTGTTGGTGGTGGAGCAGTAGGGCGTCGGGCTAAACAGGGCGGGCGACGTTGGCTACTAGCCTGTGAAGGCTTAGATGACTGGAGAAGGCTGTATTGACCCGCTATTGAGGCTGAGCGGAGATTCGGATTCCTGTCAGAGTCGCGTGTAGTTTCAATGAGGTCATTGCTTCTCCTGAAGACCGGGGCGCAGTGGCCCGGGGTGCCTTAGGCTGCCGTATGCTGGACTGCATTGTCGCTACTGGCAGGTACTATGTATCTGGTTGATGTTCGCAGCTAGGTTGATTATCGGAACGTGGTATGGCCCGTGCTTGGTAGTAAACATTCCTTATTCAGTATTCATGTCCCCTGCCGTTGTGTCTCAAGTAAAGAGACCACAGAGATAGTGTATCACGCACTTAGAGGAATATGTGGACCATATTCTGTACACTTAACTTAGGTCAAGGTTTAAAGTGCGCCATTACGTGGCATATCACTAGGTCGCGTGTCTGAGCCTCTGGGCTCGGAGGACATCCCTATCGGTCCTTAGGAGATCAGGGGAAGCCAATCCATAAAGATGGTGGAGCCGGAGCCTCCCGAATAAAGGTTCATCCGCCGGTTGAAGCACTGGTCACGTGTGTCAGGCATCCATGGGGCATCCATCTCCTACCATTGGAGCCTCAGGCATGAGGACACTCAGAGAAGCTTGTTTCACCACGTGCCTGCATGCGGGGATCATTGCCGATATGTACTAAGAGGAAGTCGTCCATAGCAGCATAAGATTACCGTCTAGGTGATTCTTCATGAAAATAGAGAATGCTCGTTATCGATATCAGGTTTGTCTGGTTTGTTTCTCCCCGCCACCCCCACTTTCAGTCCCAGGAGACAGGAAAATAAAACATGATATGAAATCTGTTGGGTTGAGAAGCAGTCTACAAAGATAATCATACAAATTAACATCAAACATTTAAATGCATGCAAACAAATAATACCTTACAGCAATGTTGAATCAGCAATAGCTTATGCTGGGGTACTGGGTAGGCTAAAACCCAAATCAAACTCCGGTGAACCGCGACCCCACGGAAGGATTATTACCTAAAAATAAAATCTCCCCGCGTCAACCGATCTCTGACCCTCAATCCTGCGATTCCAATCAAAGATCTATCCTCTGCAGTCTCGGATCATACGTCATACACCATGCCTGACAAGGACGCTGGTACCCCGCGTGTCTTCCTCTACCGACACGGTACGTAACATGACGAGCCCGCATATGGCAGTTGACTCAACATATCACCAGGAGAGACGGAATGGTCCAAAAGCGGCCAGTACACCGGCATCAGTGAGATCGAACTCACCGAAGACGGCGTCAAGCAGGTGGTTGCATCTGGCAAGATCCTCGTCGGGTCCGGCAAGTTGATTGACCCGGCCAAGTTGGCGCGGGTGTTTGTCAGTCCCCGTCGGAGAGCCGTCCACACCTTTAACCTGGCGTTCAGTGAGGCCGATAAGCAGGCCTTGAAAGATGCCAACAAGGTGGAGGAGACGGAGAGGTTGGCGGAGTGGGGGTACGGTCTCTACGAGGGTATGTTGACCAAGGATATCCGGGCCCTGCGGAAGGAACATGGTCTTGATACCGAGCGGGCCTGGGATATCTGGGCTGATGGCTGTGAGGAGGGAGAGTAAGTTTATTCGACCAGCGGCAGGCCCGATAGGTAGCTTACATGGCATAGATCCCCTCAGGATGTGACTGACCGTATCGATAATCTGATTGCGGAAATCCGGACCATCCATAAAGGCAACATGCATGGTGAAAACCCCTCGGATGTGGTGCTGTTTGCCCACGGGCACACTCTGCGTGCTTTTACGAAGCGCTGGCTGGGGTATCCCATGGAATTTCCCCTTTCCATGATGTTGGAGCCGGGTGCGGTTGGAGTTCTGAGGTGTGTGCAGTCTTGATATGGAGATGATATATCTAACAGGTTGTAGCTACCAACATCATAGTATTGATGAACCCGCTTTTCTGGTGGGTTATGGATTTCCCTTGGAGAAGTGAATTGGGTCAGCAGTTGGCCTGTGGGAGGGGGTTCTGATAGATGAATGTGTAGATGTGGATGAATTAGACAGGATAGATGGATTGTGTTAAGCTTATTAAGATATAAATTTGTGATCAGGTTTCGTGAAATGAAGAACCAGCAAGAGAGACAACAGAGGGGATACCAAGGGCTGGTGGACCCCTGTTTCTTCTTCTCTCATCTCAAAATCGCGTCCATTCGTGGATATTATCCTTTGTCGGTCGCAATTTGTCGTTTTCCCTTGATTTTGTTTGTAGACACCTCAAACCATGTGTCCCATACTCGACATTGTAATGATGTATGTGGCGTAATCTACCATAAGCTCAATATATAGGACGAGAATTTATTCATTTCATAATACTTAATATCGGGGGTCTTCATAATTATAATAGATGGTTCATGCATATGCAGGTTTTAAATTCTGCGGGATGTGTGCAGCCCCATCATTCCACTGACTGACCGGAAAAATCTATGATACTGGGTGATGTACTACAATTGCAAAGCACTAAATATCAATCCGGCAAGATGGCCGAGCGGTCTAAGGCGCTAGGGTCAGGCTATCTGATCTCACATATTCCTCAGGAGTATTCCTAGTCTCGAAAGGGGCGTGGGTTCGAATCCCACTCTTGTCATTTTTTGCTTTTTCTCAGCTACCATACACATTGTGGTATCTAGTCATCTTTTGAGTTTTTATTGGCTTCTTCCTATAAACACCGTTGATCATATTGGGACAATGTGTATTCTACAAGAAGTGCCGTACCCGGACGCAACATAACACAATGTGAAAAATTGAATTGCAGTGAATTCGAACATATTCAAGGTCGGGATAATCCCAACTACAACTCAGCCTGCATAACTGAACACATCCAAGTCCCACCATGGCTAACAGTGCACACTGGCCCAGGGCTGCTGCGCCATGTGCCAATGCCCAAGAATTCCCCATTGATTGCATGATATGTCCCCACAATTGGGAGCTGTTGAACCTCCGTGGCGTCTTTGAGCAGGACGTCATATTTGGCCTGTCGCACCTTCTTCTGGATGACATATGTGGCTCCCCCAGCAGACATAAATGGGCATATCAGCTCTTTCAACCGAGAAATCCACGACTCGGGTGTCATATCCCTTCCGAAAACAATTCCTTCGCCTTTTCCGCTTCGCGCTGGCTTGAGAAGCCACTCGTCTTTGAGGCCACACTGCAGACGACATCGTTCGATGAGTTGTGCCAGCTGGTTAGATCCTGGAAGGATAGTCTCGCAAATGCCTCGCTCGAGTAGACTGGCTTCTTGAGGTGTCAGAACCTTTCTCGCCACGAAGGAATCAATCTCCTCTAAAACGACCCCCAGCATCCGCTTGTCGTGGACCAGAAGCAAAGTGCGCATGTCATTAAAACACCGCAAACTGATCTCTTGCAGCATTTCATAGCCAAGATCAAGAAGCTCGTGGTGATGAAGTTCTAGCTGAATCTGATGAACCTCTTCGAGAATCTCTCCGGCCTCGTTTTGGAAGTTGTCTCCCTTGATAGGCGACCGAGAATGGACCAGGCAACATAGTTTGTTCCCAGGTGACCGATTGCATGGTATCAACCGGAGATCCGCCGGGGTTATAAAGCGAACCTGCTGGCCTAGATGCCTCGCATAGTGAGTATAGAGATGGATATCGACCCCGGGTTCTTGGTCTTTGAGAAGGTGTAGGGGCAATCTCGGGTTATAGAGCCGGTGCATTCCGTCGAATAACTACACTTCACGGTCAGCTGAGACTAGGGAGCATGGATAAAACACACAGATTGTGAATCAGTGGCCCCCACCAGCTCGTGTCCACTGATACCTGTATCCACCAAGGCATCTTGCCCGAGCGCGTTCATCATGAAACCATTCCAACAGAAGCGGGCATTGATTTCGCAAATGCGAAAGGCTTCCGGTCTATCCTCTGTGCCACCCTGCTCTTCGATGAGAAAATCGGGTCTCCAGGATCCACGGCATTCCCGAAAGGGGCGAATGATGCCGGTGTGTTGGGCATCATCCAACCACTGCTTACATGAGCAGGTCCAATGGTCAGGATCGGATTAAGGTAAGGTCATACCTGAAGAAGCCTTTCTTCTACGGGGTGTAGAGGCATACGCGCCGGGAAATTTGCGCTCGGATCAACCCACCTGGTAACAATGTCGTCGATGGCCGTGACGAGGACTTTGTTAAGAGACGCCAGGCTTGCGAGATGATTTCGGGTCACCAGCATCGGAAAAGGACAGTTGGAGAGATACATCGTACCAGGCCATAAGTCGGCTGGACAGGATTTCAGCAGACTCGAAACTAGACTGTCCTGAAGTCGCTGGCGGATCTCTGGGCTGACTGCACCAGGAGCCGTGATTTCGGCCGGGCCTTCTGAGGGGATGACCCCGATACACCGCAGTCGAATTGGAGATTCTTCCATGATGGTCCACGATGAAGATGATAGGTCCAAGTCACACAACGGCCAAGGGCGGGGATTTATGCGTCCAGCGGCACACCGGATCTTTTTCATCCTCATGCATATGATCGTTCATAGATGTGAGGAGATGGTCTATTGACTTCATCTAAATCAGTACGCCACCATGTCTGCTGGCTTCTATTCCTTGGCTGAGATTCTCTCGGTCGCCCAGGTCCATCCATTTTATTCGGACACGCAATATCCCCCTACCCGAGAGGTGCTCGCTCACATCCTTCAGGCTGCCCAAGCAAACCCGAAAGCCGGCCGGGATCTCGAGTCATTTCCCTTGACGAGAAAGCACTCGCTGTACGTGATAATGTTGATCTCAAATAGATGCTTCTGACCTAACCACCACCAATCGTCTACTAGATACCAGCAAATCTCTCGGCTCACGGTGGACAAGGATGCACGGAACGGATATCGCCGGGAAACCTTTGTCAGCACCACCGGAGGGGGTTCAGGCGGGGCCCCGATGGTGTTTGCGACAGATGCCCTCGAAAACCGACAGCAGCGAGCGGTGATGGGCAATCTCCTGCGGAATTGTGGCCTCATCGAACCGGGGGATTGGATCCTGACCCTCCACGTCTCGGGCCATCTCTACCGGTACGTCTGCCCTGATCCATGCCGGGCTTATACCAACCACTTCAGGGCTTTGGACTTGATGACCGAGTTGTCCGAGAATGCCGGTGCGGCTGTTTTATGTGCTGGACCGGAGATGGCGCACTCGGCGGTCGTGGAAGCCATCATTCAGTATCGGGCTAATGCCGTGGCGGGGGACGTCAGTCAGCTCCTGCAACTGGCCAAGTATGTCACCACCTTGGATGCAGCACAGAAGAAAGAGCTGGCCCTCACCAAGTTGTTCTACACGTCCGAGTCCATGACATCCTCCCAGCGAGGGTTTCTGATCTCGGCCTTTGGGGAACTCACCATCTGCTCCATCATCGGCAGCGCAGAGGCCGGGGCATGGGGTGTCTCGAGCAGTGCCTTGACCGGGGTTCCCAAGGGAGACTATACAGATTTTATCGTCGATAAACGAACCATCCATCTGGAGATCATTCCTCTGTCGGTTACAGATCCGGACGAAGCCGCTCCCGGCAAGACCACCGGTGTGCAACATGTACCCCCAGGACAGCCGGGCCTTCTTGTGCAAACGTCACTCCAGCGGTTGAGAAATCCCCTGGTCCGGTACGTATGTGGCGATATCGCCTCCCTGCACCCATTGCCTCCGACATTGCTCGCAACTCTTCCCAGCCAACACACCGAGCATTACCAAGTCGTCCGCATCTACGGCCGTGATCAACGTTCCAGCTTTACCTGGTACGGCGAGTACTTTGAATTTGGGGCCATCGAGACCTTTATGCGGGCCGAGCAGTGGGATATCCTACTGTGGCAGATTATTCTGCAGCATGCGACCGAGGGGGCGGGCATTGTGCTGGAGGTTCGCATCTTCCGGGACCCCAAGAGTCGGGTCAGCCAAGATCATCTAGCTGCTAAGATTCGAGAGTTTTTCTGGGTGTTTGATTTCAATGCCGAGTTGTTTCGGTTGGAATTTCTGGTGGATACGAGGGGGTTTCGACAGAGTCGGACAGGGAGGAAGGTGATGCAGTTTGTGGATCTGACTGCTTGATGTATATCAAAGACTACTACCTCATCAGTTGAATACTGCAATCTTTGAATCAAAGGGATGATGCTAGTAAATCATTTCCCATCACGTAAAATGTCAAGATACGTAGAGAATGATAAGCAAAAGCAGTATAATATGATTTGGTAGGTGGTCCAAGCTACGTACAATAACATCAACCAAGACCAAGACCAATAACAACAACAATAACAGGCAAACCACACCATATCAATGGCCAGATCGATCGATGCTATTCTTCCAATTAAGCATCCGTGTGAGCAAGCCAGGCCAGACCAACAGGAACAGTCATAGACACCCATCCATCCATCCATCCACCCCCTCAAACCTCAACAGCAACCTCAACAGGAGCAGCCTCAGCCTCAGCCTCAGCCTCCCTCTTCCCCTTCGGCGCCTGATCCGCATAATCCTTCACCCCCGTATCAATCGCCTCCGAAATCCCCCCCGCAATGGACCCCGCCAAGCTCTGCAAGTTCTGCGGCACCTTGGACACAATCGTATCGGACAATTTCTTCGCGGCGGCCTTCTGCTGCGTCAAATCATTGTACGTCTGGGCTCCCTTGCCGGCCTTGACAATCTGGGCCTTTTTGCCATCGAGTTTGGTGATGACGGTCGAGATCTTGTTCTTGAGGTCGTTGACCGGGCCGGGGAGACCCAGAGCGTCGCCGGAGGACAGAGCCCCGGAGCCGCTGACCTTCGTGTTGCCGTTGTTGATGGCCGCCACGAGATTGTTGGATGCTTGTTGGAGTTTGGTCACGTCGCCGCCCGTGTAGCCCTGGATGGCGGTGCCGAGGGCGTCGACTTTGGTGCCGATGGTGGAGAGCACGCCAGTGATGGTGGGGAGGTCGCGTTCTTGGACGGCGGTGGGGCGGCGAGGGTGAGGGTGAGGGTGAGGAGGGTGGAGAGGAGGGAGAGTTTCATTTTGATGGTTGTGGTGGATTTATTGAGATGGATTGATTGAGTGGTTGAGTGATTGATGAGTGGTTGACTGATGAGTGGTGGTTGATGAGATGCTTGATGAGGATGGAAGGGATATGTTGCTGGGTATTCCAGCACCTTTATATATCCATCCCATCCAACACAAAAACAATCCCATAAAGCACAGTGGAAGCAATAAAATAACGATGTGCAAAAAAAAACCTGAATTTTCAGTGATCGACAGGGTAACTGTACTCTGATCGACGGGAACCCGCAGCACCGATGGTTAGAAATTGTCTGAATTTCCGGGGAAGCTTAAATCCCAGCGGGCGGTTTTGAGGGATGGGATTTGCTTAGCTAAAACTTTAATTCTAAAAGTATTATCCTAGGGTAGGGAGATCGCCAGATTGCCCATGGGGTAAATTGTGATATGGCGGATTCTTATTTATGGGACGATATTGGGGTGTATCATCTTGTTGATTTGGGTTGGGAAAGTGCTGGCTTTTGGGACTGCTGTATTTCGGGGATCGTTTCAGTAGCTACAAGCATGATGATCGGTGTTTCATAAAAGTTCCATTGCTAAGCCTGCCAAGCTAACAAACAAGCGATAGGATAACTATTTAGGGAAGGAAGGAAATCCGTGTGCAGAAATCACCAGCAAAATAACAAAAAAAAAAAAAAAAAAAAAAAAAAAAAAAACTAGGATCTCTTTGGGGGAATGTTTTCCTTTTTGACAGGCAGCCTGGATGATGACCCTTTCTTGGGCAGGTCAGGTTGCGGCATCACTTTTCCTGACTTAGGAGCCTCCGTGGGCTTTCTGTACGGAGCACGCCAGATGTTGAATGCTTCCACGAACGGGCTCTCCTCATCAACCACAACAGACGTGGACGAGTCGGTGTATCCGAGGCCCTCGAGGTCGATCAGATAAAGCTTGTCCGTCTTCGCATCGTAGTTGAGATAGCTGGCGTGTCGCATGTTCAGTTGATAATCATTCTGGCGCAATATCCTGGGTGGGCAAGCATTCGTCAGTAAGATGAATTTAACCCATAGAAAGGTCTTAATCCAAGATGTGCGCGAGCTGGGTTCGGATACTCGCGAGCTGGTCATCAGTGAGGCCGTCTTGAATATCATCAACGTTCTGACCCAAGGGAGTCTTCAAGACCAGAAAGTCAACATAGCCATCGGGAAATGGCATCCACTCAGGCTGGTCCTGAGTTTCACGGGTGACATATTTGGGCTCGAGTCCCTTGTTGCCCAAGAGTTCAGCAGCCTCAACTTCATGGCAGTAATGTTGCTCAGCGATCTCCAGGATCTCCTGGTGATCGTGATCATCGAAATCAAAGTCTTTCGGGTTCAGTTCATAGCGTATCTTGATGAAGCAGGATTTTTGAGTCACTGTGTTTCTAGCCTTTGCTAGAACATGACGCTGGCCCATCCGTCTATCCAACACCTCGGAGAGTTGCTCTTCGATCTCTAGTCTGTTTCCGTCGATCTGGAAGACTCGTCCTTCCAAGCTGTAGGCACACATGGTTGGTCGATTGTATGGTTTGATATAATGAGAATGGAGGTTGTGGTGAGATGTTTTCGATGAGAAATGGTGTCTGATCAGAGAGATGAAGATTGAGTTGTCAGGTTAGAAGAATTTTCTTTGACGCGGACTTTAACATGAGTCACAGCCACAATAACGGGAAGAACCCATCATTTACCATGACACGCGCGTCGCGTCATTGTGAATATATCATCAAAATGGGTTGATGATTGCCTCATCCGGCCTTTGCCGAGTATACAGTCACGGAATATGTGTTACAAACAAGGTTTCTACATACTCCGTCTGATTGATCAAGAGAAACTGTTCTCCGTTATCGGCCGAATCTTCTACTCTCGAAACTGTATACACCTGAGGCTTTCTATTGGTACTTATCGCCCTGACGCATGTCTCTACTTACTATATCACCTCAGCGGCTATCTATATCATATTTGCCATATAAGTTCCTTTGCTAGAATCTTTCTCCATACTCTTTAGACAATCAGTCGTTTACATAGGACCCAGGCGGAAAGTGCTATTGTAGTGCACACCGTTGTGGTCGTAACCTGGCCGGTGTAGCTCGAGTGTCTTACTTGAGTATAGTAGCTAGTTGCTAGCAGGAGATCAAAACGGAAGCAATAGGGTGATTTTTTTCCAGCAATATTGCGTGCCTAGCGGGATTATACCCTGACAGAAACTACAAATTAGACCAGGGTAGATATATCCAGGTCACAGATGCGTCTGTAATGAAGGATAGTGTCCAGCATTGAGCTCGTCGGCTATGATTTGAAGGATCCAGAGCTCTAATCTTTCATATCACCGAATTAGCAGACCCGTGAATCCCCGGTAGCATTCATTTACAAAGGGCACTTAGTGTCAATTCTGAAGTGAGAACTAGATAAAAAGAGTCGTCCGTAGATCGACCTTTCTACAAACAACATAGCTTTTGAACGTCTGTTCCATAGTTTTTATTTTCGAAAGAGATCTCATCATCTCGAATTTTACATCAAGAGCTAAGGAGATGCAAAGGAGTTACCGACTCCGCGGGATCAGCCATTGAGGCGAAGGAGAGTGCGACTCTCATTTCTATGTTGGGCGGGATAAGAAAAAAGGGCTGCAGATTCTAATAATGCACCAGTTTCACCTCAGTAGGATGTAAATTCCAGTGGTGGGAGCGAAGGGTGGGACTGCAACCGCGTCTTCCTCGAACGGTTACATATGTACACGATATACTAGTCCTATTCCTATAATGGCGTGTTCAGTCGAATGGTCCTGGAGACTATACGCCCGGATTTCATTATATAGGTGTGGTATCGCTGTTAGTTGGCTTGCTGCCTTGGACAAGGCAAGTGTGTACAATGAACGGTCAATCCAGTGGACGGGCTCATGATATAGAACCTGTTCGAGAAATACCAATCGAATGATACGCCAGGCTCATCTATTTCTGGGTAGTATGGACTATGCTATTCCAGGGAGTTTTCCAAAGCATATAGAATAGTTGCCTATGTCCCGTTATTCCCACAATAGTGCACAATATTTTCAGACAAAGAGAAGAAAAACAGAAAGGACTTACGAACGATAGGATCTCAGCACAGGTTTCCTAATCAGAATCAACTAGTTTATTGAGAGCCTTTCCCTGAGATACAGCGCTCTCGGACTTTACGATCTATCTACCATTGCTGCTTTCCCAAAAGAATCACCGTGACGTTATGAAGTACGCGACATAATATACAGTAACCTCGGAGCTTACACCATCGGAAGGAGACCAGTCTCGTCTACAATCTCATCACCTGGCCGGAAAAGTGGATTATTTGGTTCAGTAGGATACGGATCAAGCTTCTTAAGATAAAACTGCAATTTCCCACGTAAGTCCATGAAACTTGGAGTTGGAAACGGAGGACTTTATCCCCATCAAGATGCGAATATGGGTATGGACCGGGATTAGCGCAGACTCGGTTGGTATGTTGTGTTAATTATCTTACCCTGTATAAAGATCAAGCATATGTCTCTTACCTAAGTGCCCTTTTTCGATCAGATTTATCAACCTACTTGACTATGTTTTAGTGACGCCCGCTACGCGAGATGCTAGCTATGCGGGCTCTTCAACTGTTTGATGCAAGGAGTACTAACTACTACTCAAAGGCATTATAACCTGCAGTACACGGCTTGACAGAAACCCATGCACAGAAACATGAGATAGTATCCCGACGTATAACTCAACAAGATGCAGTACCTACTGTTGAGCCAGTCGCTCCGAGGGTTCTAGCCTTCTGATTATCATCTCCATGCTTGATCCAACGTGGGTATGCTGGTGAAGCTTCGTAGTACATGCGGTCTTTGAAGTCCTGTAAGGTATTGGAGCCGGTATCCAACGTGACCAAAGAGCAGCTTTTACTAATTTCGTGTGATATTTTCTTTGCCAACGCGTGGCTTTGACCCTGAAAGATTTGACCTCGGAGATGAATTCTTACAGGCGGTGGCATTTCCGTCGGGTGTGGACTTTCGGAGTCATATGCCAGCAACTAACACACAAGACAACTTCATTTTAAGCCTTTTGCCAGATTGAAAAACTCCTTCCTCCAGAAACAGGAGATATTCATTGGAGTGGGTCACACAGACCCGCTGGAGACAGACGGAGCCTTGTGTAAATAACACGAAGGGGGGGGGTGTCCATACCTCTCCCCACCCTTACCAAGGGAGCGAAGCTGTAAATACCAGCAATATAGAGCAAGTCACACCACAAAAAAAAATCCAATAAGAAAGACAGCTTTATGAAACCAGGCCTCGGAGCTATAACCTTCCCTTACCAGAACCCGACCTAGAGGTTCTCAGCGCTAGCGCGGCCCGAAAAGGATGGGCAGAAGGTAAGTAGTAACCTAGTAGGATTTATTCTATTCAGTCATTGCTGGCATTACTACTAGAGTAAAGAAATATAGTAGTTTACTGGTGCTTAATTTCCCGCGGTTGGCCGGGCGGGTAAACAATGAAGCTAACGGGTGCAGCCGCTTTTACCCGCCCGAAACTTTGATGGCTACAGTACCGGTACTACTTGGCATCAGGTTCTAGACTTGAATTGATTGAGCGGGATGGATCAAGATCATGTATCCGTAAATACCGAAGAAAGTAAGCCAATGCAGCTAGAATACGAAAGGGGAAGAAAGGAGAGCTTCAGCTCAGCTCGGTCCAGTGCCTGCTATGCCTGGGGCAGCTGCAGCTGAGGGAGGTACTAGCAAACAAACCCACTGACTGCAGTTCGTGCCCCACTTGGGTTCATTACCACTGTTCATACGGAGAAATACCATCTGCATATGTACTGCTTTGGCAGCCTGATCGACAGAAGCATGGACGACATATCAGTCAAGCATGCATGCACTTCTCCGCTCGGGGTTCACGTCTGGTCCCCGACCGATCCCCGCGGTGGATACTCTTCCTACCCCTACCAGTCATTACAGCCTCGCTGCAGGAATTAACTTCCGATCGCCGAGGCGTGGGTGGCTAGCTAGACTCTGTAGTCGGTAGTTGGAAAAAGGCAAATCGAGCTGACGGCAAACTGCTCGGCCAGAAGTGTTACCCCAGACCCAGATGTGACAGATCTGGGTGCTTGTTTTGCTGAAATGGACGGTAAGTGAATATTCTATAAATGGGGAGATCGGAGTGTTGGGTGGGATTTTCTATGCAGGCCGAGTGGTTGGTTTGTGATGATACCGGGCTCTTCAGCATGTCAGCTTGGGGCAGTTATGGAGGCGAAGCCAGGGTGCTTGGGAGACTACTTTGGGAGATGATCTACTGAACCTTATGCCAGGCGGCTTGTTACTGATAAGCCAGCGTTTGTGATTGGATAGCGAACATCTCCGATCGCGTCTGATCTCGCGAGAGGTTGAAACAAGCTTGTATTTATGTGGTGGTGGCTAGTTGGTAATACCCGTAGTAAGCATTTTCAGCTGAATAGTACAAGGGTCTACGAGAATGACTACTAGGATTTCTGTCCGTCGACGATCGGACCCATGAGGAGCTCGATAAGCTGGTATTGTGTTAGCATAGGAATCAAGCGAGACAAAGAAAGAAAAAAGGAAAATCTACCCATTGTTCAAGCCTAATGTCGTTGTCGCGAAGCTTTTTGAACTCGGTGTCCAATCGTTCTATCCAGACTATGAGTAATAGTTCAGTGAGAATGTACAAGGACTTACCGCTGGTAATGTAGAGAACATCATCAAGTTCATGATCATTCTCCAAATCACTCAGGAATTTTTTGGCGGTTGGATCGTCTCCGATCTGGCTGACTTGAAAGCGGACCACTGGGCTGGTTAGTCTAATACAACCAAAAAAAAAGAAAAAAAGAAACTGAAAGAAAGAAAAAACAAGAAGAAAGAGAGCCAATCACCTTTTGGATCATAACCATGGGCTTTCAATTTGGTCCCGCATTCTTGAATAACATCCCTAAGAGTGTCGATACCTTCAGGCGTACCATGCGGCCCGCTTGGGTGGCCATCCGTAATGATCGAGACCAGCACAGGGCGCTTCAGTGTATTCCTTCCGAGGTGTTGGTAAACATTATCCTGCAAAACTTTGGTTCGGAGATTCGTGCCAATCTCCGTCCACCCGTCAAAAGGTACATGTTTCATGATCGTGTCGATCGTCTCCAACGAGGGTTTCGACATTGGTGGTGTAGTTTTCTCGTTGATGAATCGCAGCTCAATTCCTTCATTGTCAGGAACAACTCGGGTCGTGATACTGGTGATGCGTTGGGTGAGGTCGTTGAGATGCTCTTTTCGCTGGTCCTGCTTCATGGAGGCACTGTCGTCTGAACTCTGTCAGACGTGTCCATGAGACATGAGAGAGGTGCATCTTACCGCAGTAAAGAACGGGCTGGTAGAGGGCCAAATGAGCCAAGTCCTTGGGGTCTAGGACATTGGATGGACTCGTCCGGTCCAAGTCCACCGCCCTTTCCACCACCTCTTTAAGAAACGGATCATCTGGTTTGAAAAAGTTGTCCAGCTTGTTGTCTTTGATAATTGCGAGCATTCGGTTCTTGAGTTCGTCTTTCTCTTGTTCCTTTGCGTCATTGAAACCCTGGTCCTCGGAGATATACTATAGTATACAATGTATCAGCGTCAAGTCTTCTTAGAACAAACGAATGAGAAGGTTACCTTTCCCAGCCGCTTGTCAACCTTGCCAGTCATCTTAAACCTCCTCTTAATCGCATCTTTGGCAATCATACCTGCTGCTGCCGCGACTCCCACACCCGCAGCAACCTTCAGGTTCTTATTTGCCCAAAAAACAGCCGACATGACGAATGCCGTCACCTTGGCTACTTCTTTGGCACGGTTCTTGAACCGCGTTGCACGAGGTAACATGGCATTCAGCACCTTTGGGTCCGTGGTCAAATCCTTTGCCGATTTTTTATTGACAATGGCATCCGGGTCAGCACCGTGGTCCACCAGACTCGAGATGATTTCGAGAGATTTGTGAGTTTTAACAGCTTTCATCAGCGGTGTCATGGCTTTGCCCTTCTGGCCTTCAGGTACGAGGTTTGGGTCTGCTTTATGATTGAGTAGAAGCTGTATGAGACGCTCTTCGACGTTTTCTTTGCGTCGGTCGAACCCGCATGCTCGCCACAGAGGGGGGATTCCTCGTCGAAGGCAGTCTGGATCAGCCTTGTGTTTGAGGAGAAGTTGGGCTGTTTTGAAGTCTCTGTTTAGGACGGCGATGCCTAGAGGGGTGGTATTGTCTTTTGGGTCAAGGTAGTTGAGTTTTTTGATGTCGGCGCCTTGCAGGTCTTGCTCGGTCAGGGTGCCGTTTTTAGCGTGGTCGTAGATGGTATTCATGTTGGTTGATGGTACTGGATTGCGGTCTTTGTCAATAAGCTTTCTTGGTTATGTTCAAAGTCTTGAGGTGTAATGCACAATTGAGGCTATGGGAGAGGTGTTATATATTCCAACCTCTACTCGGATACCGCCACCAGACCTACGAAGAAGCCTCCGGAGTGCCTTGTCAAGTTTGACTCGCCATTCAATGATCCTATAACGTGCTCTGATATCCATCTCAGTCAAATCTTGAAGGAGCAGGGGTGATATGCAGATCATTCAGCTGACGATGCGCAAGGTTCACGCAAGTTCAGCTCGACATTGAACTTGCCGCAGAACGGTATTACATGTATTACATTACATTACATCCGCTCGTCATGTATTTATGCACGGGCGGCGTGTCAACTCCGAACACCCGCTACGGGACAATCGATTGGTCCACCCGCCCTCAGCCTCGGGGAATCGGAGCCAGGCATCCGCTACGACTATGAACCCTGCAACAGTATCTGGAGCAGACCATTTTTGAGAATCTGTTTGATTGGACATCTGAAAATCCTCTAGTATGCATGACACGTCAGTATGTGACAGCCATGGATAAATTCCCCCTCATACAGAGCTTGAGTAGGAAGATACGCCCATATCTCCTGTCGCATCTGCTCCGAACGATCAACACCACACCCCCGCCCCCATGGAATCCCACCTCATAGCTCGAGAGGAAATCGGCAACGACGATGCTGCCCAGGATCTCTACGGCCTGGGAGTCCGGCTGGGATTCTACCTCCAAGGCCTCGCCATGATCCTCTATCTCTACGGCGACGAAGAAAACTACGGCAAGGGGCTGAAGATAGCGTCGGGAAGCATTACTGTATCCATTTTAGCCTCGTGGTTTTGCTACGCGGTGGAGCAGGCGTTTAGTCCCAGCGAGGCGATTGTCGTTCTGATGATGGTGATGTGCCTGGCCTTTCCGGCCAAATATACTCTGTGTAATCCCCGAACCATCATGGGCGAAACCATCGGGGTTCTGGCGGTGCTGCTCACCGAATTGGGTACCTGCGCGGCCCTGCTGTGGACCTTTGGCACTCTAGTGCACAGCCTCCCTCGATTGGGAACCCCGAATGTGGTGTTTTTCTTTGCCCGGGTGTCCCTCACCGGCTGGGTCCGCTATCTCGCCCTCGTTTATCTCACCATTGACGCCATCACCTCCCTGATGGTTGCCTCGAGAATGGTTCGCGTCTTGATGATTGCCTGGACTGCCTACGCTGCCGGTCGCACCGAACCATCCCCAGTCGAGCTTGACGAAATCTCCGCCACCATCAAGTGGAAGTCGGAAGAGTTCTTCCTGACCATTCAGGTGTGGGTGGTTTGGGTCTTTACTATTGTTACGGTGGAGGTCACGTTGTACTGGAATCACTTGACGCCGGTGATGGATCTGCGCTCGCCGGGGCAGTTGATCCCATTTGTGACGGGGTTGATCTTGTTGATTGATAGTCTTTCGGTGGTGAGCAGAGCGTATCTTCCGCGGTATGCAAGGGTTTTTGTGCCGCTCTGGTCGGTTGGGTGGTTGGTGGTTTGGCCGTTTCAGGCGTGGAAGTTGCCTGGGGTTATGGCGCAGCTCAAGGAGAAGCCGCAATTGGAAGATGAATCGGAGGTTACGGTGTAATAAACGTGGTGGATTTAATAGTACTCATATGCTTGGTTGCTTCTTCATCGATATCCCGCAGTAATGGAGCCTCTAGGCGGCTACGTCGTCCCAGCAAAAGGTGTTATACTAGCTTCATCAGCCAAAAGAAGAACAGAGAACATGGAAAAAGGACATACCTTGAGTGGTAAATTCTTAATATACTTTTCCAACGACACATTGGAGCCATCAAAGGTGTCTGTCTCTCGATCCAACTCGGTAATGTCATCTCCATTCACTACCAGGCAAGCCATACTCTGGTCCCTCCCACCCTCCAACCTCACGACAACCGTGAACATTTTTCCCTTCTTGGATTGTTTCAGCTCCACAAAGCAGAATTGCTGCAGGGTATCCGTGAGTGTGACACCTTTTGCCATGACATCCCACAAGACCCACTGCTGATCCTTTCTTGCCTCGGGCCAATCCGGAGGCGGCACATGCTGGAACACATGCAGCATGCTAACGTCCACGAGAGGGGTTGGTGCATAGGCTGGAAACACATCAAAGGCAGTGTTCATCCCCTCTTTCCCCCAGTGGACCCACGCTAAGTCCTCGTACGGAGGAAAATGCAGATACAATGGGTCCGGCTCGCTTTTATCGGAAGCAGCCTTGAGAGCCTTATGATGCTGACTGAGATTGGCCCACTCGAAGATCTGCTTGAGGACAGTGGCGTTGATCCGAGCTCCGGTGCTTCCCTTGCCGCGTCTGGCGGGGCCGTTGTTGCTGGTTTCTTCATTAGTGGACATTAGGTCAACTTTGCAATGTGACTTCACTTACTGGACCGCTACCACCGTTTCATGACCATTGTAGGGCATGAAGACTGGCGATCCACTCAGCCCTTTGTCGGTCGTTATATCGTACTCCAGATGACTTTCCCGGGCAATCCGACATTCTCCACTGGAGGTACTGAGGGGCTCAAGTTCCTGTTCTTTTGATTGGACTTTTCTTCCTGTCTTATCTTCCTCATGAGGGAAAAATCCAGTGAGTTCCAGCGTCTTGGATTCGAGATTCTCGTAGGCCAGATTCAGCGCGAATCCAAACCCAAGATCGAGATCCAATGCCTTCCTGAGATTCTTGTTCGTCTCGAACTGCCGGCGAACGAGAATGACCCCGTAGTCATGGTCCGGGCCCTGTTCACCACGCTCACGATGGTACAGTGGACACACGAATGGCGGGATGTCTAGTGGCTCGATGGGATATTTGTGCTTGTGTCGCTCGATGATGAGGTCCTTGGAGGGATGGCCGCTCTTATCCACGAGATTATGGCCTGCTGTTAAGATGACATACCACTCGGCTCCGGGGATATTGAGAAAGAACCCGGTGCCAACCTTCTCGTCCGCTATTCTATTCAGTTCAACACCAGAGCAGTAAATGACGGATATACATACGCTCGCCATCTTGCTTGAATTTCAGTCTAACTACCCAATCCTCTCGGTCCTGGGTTCTTGCCTTTTTCAGACCCCATGACTCCTCTTTCTCGGGCAATCTGCTTCGTGAGGGATCCCACACCAGAGGGTTTAGTTCGAAGGACTCTTCGTCGGACATGTTGTACAGCTTAGACAATTAGTATAGATGTGAGAGCTATTCTACCGACAGTGTGATTCAATGATCTTTATATAGGACATGGTATCAATACCATACCTTACCATCCGTAATACCAGACAGGTACTGATACCATATGCAGTAGGTGTGACAGCCCCTGCATGCATTGCGCGCCCAATTTTCAGCTGGCCTGACAGCCCCACGACATGGCCATTTCATAGATCCCCGCACTACCAACCAAGCCTTATTTAAGTCCTTTGTACATATACCCCAACACACACCACTCATCACCGCACAAGATTCTACAGTCAATCAACACCATGGACGTCTCCCTCCACGACATTGCCTACTTCCTCAAGGTAGCCGCGGGCGCTTTGTCCCTTGATGGATCCACCCTCTATTACATTGTCGAGGAGGATGGTAATCTGATAGAAGACCACTGGACAGGAAGCGAAGTCAAGGACAAGGTTTTTATCGCCTCGGAGGTGAAGAGTTCTCCATCTGCTAAATATTTACTCAATGATGATACTGTGAGATTTCCCCTCCCAAACAAGAAAACCCACCAATAACACTAACACAACCCCCCAACCAGCGCCGCGTCTTCTTCCCAAATGCAGAAAACCTCCTCCAATGCGCCGAATACGACGACAGCGAGGAAGCATGGTCCGCGGTGTCTCTCCAATCCGAACATCCCCTACACATGCACCCTACCAGCCCCCTAAGCGGCTGCTTCGACAACAACGGAGATCAACTCATTTTCTTCCAAGACCCCTCCGGCCAACTCCAGGGAATCCGCATCGAACGAGATGGCGAATGCACACCTGTTCCTCCCCTCCCGGAATTCCAGCAGTCAAAGCTAGTTCACACAGCATATGAAGCCGACAGTGGAGCGATCCATCTCCTGTATATCGGGAGTGGTAATCAAATCGTTGACTTGAAATGGGTTCCTGGAAATGATGAATGGGATGGTATGTGCCTGCCTCCTTTTTTTTAAAAAAAAAAATGATTGCCATCCATCTATCTTGCAAAAATAATAACATTCCTCCCCCCAGAATCTATCATCCCAGGCAGCGGATTCGCAAACCACGCAATTACGAATTTCACCATCACCTCGACGGACGAATCAGAGATAGGATTTCTGGCTGTTTCTGCCACAGATAAGGTGGTTTATATTGACCCGCAAGGGGAGACTAGTGAGTTGGGTCAATTGGACAAGAAACGGTTTGCGGCTGTCTCGAGCGAGGAATGTGCGGCGGAGATTACTAGACTCGGTGTTAAGTTGGTTAAGGCTGCTGCTGGGACGAAGAATAAATAGGTTATTGATCTGATGGAGCTATTTGTCTGGGAGTGTGCAATGGAATTGTGGTCTTTAATGTCTGTCAAAAAATATGTGTAGGTAGATTAGATTATGTTCACGCCCTCGCCAAGATAAAGAGGAAGGATGAGTGAAAAGGAACAAGTACTGAAATTCTTCACATGATTCAAGATCATACGCCTCTAGAGTAAAATGTTCTATTTTTGGGGGCCTCCATCTCTATATAGATAATATCAGGGCCAGGAATTCACAAAACCCACCAAGTCTCTGCCACTGATTGTCTGAACCACTCTCCTCCCCTCAGCGCGCATCACTCACAAGCTTAATCTTCACCGAGGTACTCAATCCCGTTCACACTGGCAGAATAGAACAAAATCCAGAGCCTAAATCAAACGACAAGACATCGTCAACTCCCCTGGATCCCTCCACCCTTCGAGCGCTGAAGTCTCAAACCCGAGCAGGTTCAATAATCTAAGGATAGAATCAAAACCGTATTGAAATTCATACAACTTCTTTGTCTTCCTGATACCTCGACAACGTTCTACCCACCGCCTGTGGACGGGGTTACAGCTGCGAGGGGGTCAGAAATTAGTGCGAGGGTGCCAGACTTGTGCTGGAAAAACTGTTTAGCTAGGTTTAGAGAATTTCTGATACTGAATAAGCTCAGTTATCTGATATTTTTAAATCTATTACTGAATTAGTTTAAACACATGATATATCTAATACTGGATTAGCTTTATATATAATATTTCTGATACTGGTTCAGTTCTGTCTATAATTAAAAATCATACATAAAAAAAAAAATTTTTTAAAAAAATCTAATATCTTAATTATCCTAAATACCCTAATAAATATCCTAAAATCTGTAGAAAATATGGTTAGATTTAATAATTAAGTATTATAATAGCTGGTTCAGTGTTATAAAATCCTGATACTAGATCAGCTATTTACGTGATTGAGCTCATCGGGTGTCAGGAATTCTCTGATACCCTTGCACTAATTTCTGACCCCCTCGCAACTGGGCCCCTCCTGTGGACAAGACTGCCAATCTCTTTACTTTATTAGGTAAGATATCTCCCCACCGAGTGGCCTGAAACCACCTCAAAATATCCCCCTTACTGACAGCAGTATAACCCAGAAGCGCACATCACCAACACCGATTTCGCCTCCCATAAGCAAACAACTAAATCCCAAGTGAAACCCGGGTCTTAATCAAATGTATGAAGCCTGCCAAGCTGATACTGCACCCATACCAAGTGGTCTTTCTAATTTGAATTCTCAAGATATTTTGGTTAGGGATTGATACAATATGGGCTATCTAGCTATATATACTAACATGAAAGGATTACTGAAATGAAGTGTGGTCGGTGGGATAAGGTTAGACGGGGAGTCTTTGTACGATACATTCCTTGTTCTTGGGTGTTGTGCATACTCTGATGTTTAAAGTTGCAGATTTAAGGTCGTAGTGAGATCCGGAGTATGATCGGAAAGAGGCCTTCCCGGAATTACTCCCGATAGTGACCGGAGCTTGTGGCGGACCGGGGAATATGCAGTAGGACGGGAGTCTGCCTGCAGTCAGTAATCACCATAACCAAACAGAAAAAGAATGTAACCTAGCTGCTTCATCGACCCCAAATTAGATAGTAAGAAAAAAAATAAAGTCAAAGGATGGTATAAATTGCTCACTGCCCGAGTGGCACCGACTCATCCCTTCTTTAGCATAGGAAACGAGAGCACGTGCTCACATCCCAATTCAACACACTCATTATATATACAGGTACCGCCACGGCAGCTAATATACAGCAATACACACAGGCCAAGAATACCTGGATTCACATAACCTCATAAGATATGACGAAGGCTCGTAGAGCGTAGGACATTAAGATACAGTTCGGAACATGCTGAGAACGATAACAAGCAATGCAATTAAGAAACATCACCGCAGGTGAAAGGACTGTGGACGTCGCCGTCGGCGTAGTTGTTTTTCTGTCATTGTTAATGTGTATTCGTGAGGATGGGATTGATTGGGTACTTACAATATCCTCAATACTGGAATAAAGTCCACCCACTAGGACAATCAGACCAAAGATGAAGCAGAATAGATTCACCAGGCTGGTTAATAGGTTCTCCCGGGAATACCACGGCCCCTTGCGGATGAGGACATACCACAGGACTGGGGGAAGGTAGAAGGAGAACCCGGAGGTGAATAATGCGGACGTGATAGAAAGGAGATCGTCGAAGAATGGAATGGCCTCGGCAATAACCCAAGAGATAACCGTTAGGACCGTGATCACAGTCAACCAGGTGATCCACCCCTTGGGCGTGTTGATATAACGAGTCACGCTGTTGGCGTAGATCCGGCCGTGGATCAATCGACCGGCAACAATGGTGCAAATAGCCCCGGAGATGAAGATAACTGGCAGGGCGATGCCAAAAGCGATCTTGCTCACGATGTTTCCGGCCGACAGCAGTGCGGGCGATTGGACATCGAGGCCGACAAAGGCGTAGATCGTGGCTCCCGTGATGGTGTAGATCACGATCTGGAGGATACCGAGAGACCAAATCGATTTGGTGAAATCCTTAGGCGTGTGCATCTCGTCCATGAACGAAAAGAGACAGCTGGCAAAGGTGTACGCAAAGACGATATTGCTAATAGCGATGAATCCATCCGAGAAGCTGGGATCACCCTGAGGCAAAGCGGACCAGTCTACTGCAGAGAGACCGCCCGGGGCATCAGTGCTCCGGACGCCAGTAGCGATAATAGTGATACCAATGGCAGCCACAATGGAGATAAAGTCCACATAGCCGAGCCAGGCCATATCAGCAAAAGAGGACGGGATCGACAGCAAGAGAAGAATGACCGCGGAAACAACACTCCAGACGACGGAGCAAATTCCGCTATCAGTGATATGACGCAGGGCGATAGTACCGGTCAAGCAGTTGGAGCCAGTCAGGAAGATCAGCTGCAGGATCAACATGAAGGTGAAGAGCTCACGCCCCCAAGACCCCATCAGCAAGGCCCCCGCATCGCCATAATCGCGGACAGCCGGAAAGGCGAGCTTGACCTGTCCAATCACGTACGAGGTGTATATCGCAATCAAGCCTATGCCCACGCAGCAGATAACACCGGCCACCATGCCGAGGGCAGCGAACGCGGAAGGAATCGATAGCGCTCCTAAGCCAATGGCCTCCACAATCAGCATGATAGTGAGCCCCTTCCACCCGAGACGGTGGTACTTGGCTTCTCCAGCCTCGATGATCTGCTGGTCTCCATCATCCACGGCCTCGGGCAGCTTGCCATCCACCCACGCGTTCAGCTTTCCGGGGAGGGGCTTCTTGCTGCCACTGTCGGGCCGATTGGCCTCTAAATTACCAGGGGAGGACTCCATGGTGAGCTGAGCCGTTCAGAGGTATACTGGGACGAGGCAAGGGAGAAAGCTGTACATCAATGATCGAATCAAAATGAGAATTGCAGTGGTGAATGTGGTTCGCAGTTCTTGGGAGTGACATCGATTTTTTGCGTCGAATACCGCGGGGTATTCATCTGCGAAACCCAATACCCCCCGCCGTGACATCGTTGCCCGGTCTGCCATTCCTATTGGTCTGTGGAGAGGATCATTCGATGGTGGAGGTGTACCTCACCAATAGGAGCCGGGCGGGAAACTCTGCCGTATTCCGCTTTCAGCCCCTCTCCTAGTCGTTTCTTTCGGAAAACGTTAAAAAATTTGCAGGCGGTGGGTTCTCTCGTCGAGTCATCGTCGGCGACCGTGAGTGTCATGATCAGGTTTCCACTTACATGTCTTCTACTATTCTCGTAGTGTCCGAGTCAATCTGTGAGATTGACTTTTGATTAAGGTACAGTCAAGTGTACGCTGTCCAATCTGATTGCACCCTTGACCGATTAAATTATCTTTCGGTCGGCCCGTCACCTGATTGGTGCCGCTTGACAATCAGATTCCAGATGGTCTTGGCAGGCGCAAGGGGTCACATGCTCCTGCCTTATCTGATGCGGGGTATCTTATCGAATGAACAGGAGATCCAGTTCAGGATAAGGATTGCTAGAATGTGATAATTCAGTTGATGATACTTGGATCCCTGAGGTTTGATACTGACCGACAGAGCGGTGGCAAGCCACAAGATCTTCTGGTAAAGTGGGCACACATGATAATCCACATAGATACTAAGACTACATATTTCTTCGTGGAAAATTGACGATCTATACAGGTGTTTAACTTTGATTGTCCATGGTTAAGTATTAGATCCGAAAGTATTGCATCAACTCCAATTTTGGCGGAAGTTATCCATTTATCAAAATTTTATCATCATGATTGGGAAATATAGTTTTCCCCGAATTCATTCGAGTCATGATTTTCACAAACTCGATGAATTGGTCCGAATGGAATTTAAGACCAAAACCATTATATCACAACGTTATAAGAGCTAAAAAGGGTTAATAATATGCGCGCTTCTACCCTTTCGTGCTCAAACTCATGCCACAAACACGCTAAAAGCCATCAGAGAAGGATCAAGAATGCTTGAAAGAGACAAATACCTGACGTCGCTGAGCAAAATCATCATACAACCCCAGCCAAATATCGCGCGCCCGACAGTCATCATACCGACCAGTCTGGGAATCCATCTCACACTCTGGTTTCTTTTCCGCGATCACCGTCTCAGGAGCTTGTATCCACGGCTACACCCCGGTTAGCCTGTGACACAATCCTTGATAGAATAACATACCTTAGGAACAGGCCAGTCAGAAAAATGCAGAAACTTGGTCTCCCTCAAAACCTCGGCCGGATCCCACAGTTCTTGCGAATTACCCAAATACGCCGTATGATTCTTCGAGCGAAACTCACCTGTCACAAGATTATACGGGCGATGCGGGAGAATACATGCGCTATCTCGATATAAATCGTTCACAATCTCCATATCATACTCCTTCGAGCCAGCTGCAGCAATACTCTGCTCGATGCGGCTGAACTCAACAGCGGACGGCTGAACAAGCATAAGTTGGGAGCTCATGACCCGATCGTCAAAGTTGAGCCAATATGCTCTGGGTATGGCCACGGGGCTTGGTGGGAGGAGGAATAATTCGTCCATGGCCTGGACCTTAGCAATGGTTCAGTATCCAGATAGCTGCACCTACCTGGAGAACTGTCGCGTCCGAGTCCAGACTCAGAACGCGGTCATATTGTGTTTGGTTGAATGCTAAGAGCTTGGTGTAGCTCTGTGCCCATGTCGCTGTGGATCATTAGCAATACTTGGTGGTAGCAGCCAGGATGATGGCTTACTATCAGCAGTGTTCCGACTTTGGACCTTAATCGGCGCCAATGTCACGCCATACTCGTCGCGGGCTTTGCGAAGCAGTTTCGCTTCGACGGAGTCACCTTGGGTGGAAAATTCCGCCGGATACATCATAAAGCGATCGGCTTTGCTGCCTAGTCGATGTAGGGTCTCGAATAGCATGACCGAGTTGCAGAGATAGGCTGTGTTCGTGACGTATTGTGTATATGCGAACCGAGACCAGTCGACTTCGGAAGGCAAGGTATGGTCATGGAAAGAAGGCCGTGGGAAGCTATGGGGACGATGAAGTGGGAGTTTCCAAAGTGTGACGAAGACGAAGATGCACACAATGACCACAAGTGTCCGAATTGCCTTGGAAGTCACGAGCATCATTGCTCTGCATTCAAATGCTGGGTACAGAGAGCCGGTATTTAATCAGTGCCCCGGATGCAATGGTGGGCATCCTACAAGGCCCGACTCGCTGTTTAGCATGCAGCATAGGAGGCTACGAATGCAAGACCGGTCTCCGCCGAGACGGTGGTGATTAGGGCTGAGACAAATTGAGTTGGGTTGGCTTGGCTACAGGAAGGATACTAAGAGAATCAACGACTAATCATGGTGGGCCGAACATAGTCTGGTGTAGTTGAAGTCTATCAGTCGGAAATAGATGTCTGCCCGTTCGTGTGTCCTATGAAGTTGTCGTCCTTGTCCTATTGTGGTAAATGTTTGAATGGAATTTTCGTGCCTAGGGATACTAGATAACTCCACCTATGGGGCAGTGTAGGCCTGTATAGCCATGCCATTGGATAGTTGGAACAAATCCTTCCCTACAGGACTTGGCTCAAATCAATACTCCGGTTCGACCCACCTTTAATCTATAGATAGTAGAGTCCTATCCAATCGGAACGTTCTTGTTTGGTCCAGGGTTTCAGTTCTGAGATTGAATAATCTCTGAATAATCATATTCTCGCAGATGTCGAGATTTCTAAAGTCATTGGGTCAGACAAACTATTAGAAAGATTAGGGAGTGGTTTTTATCACTGAGATCTTTAATCACGCATCGTCGTCATTGAACACTGAGAATTGTCAAATTTCATCCAATACAAGATCACCGAAGTAGACCCGCGAACATCAGAAAATTCAGATCCTAGCCGAGGTACTTTCCATTAATGGAGATATGTCTGACCCTGTCGGAGCTAACCGCGCCAAGCTGCAGAGGCTGACGTAGAGCATCTTGGCAATATGTGAACTTATGTCGCTATCAGCTCTCTTGGCATCCTCTCTTTACCAGTTATAATATCATGTTGGGATCCCCGATGGGCTCCCACGCCGGTAGGCAACGTAGAGTCACGTGACATTCCTCCCTACACCGCTAGTTAGTCCATATAAATGGCCTACGAGGCCCCTAGCTAGATCATCATCCATCTCATTCTACACGGTTGAATCGCCTTAGTAGCCACTCCAACATATCATCTACTGATAGCATCGCTTACTCTCGGTCACTTTCAATTACACTCGGAATTGATTGATACTTGCTGCTCCGGGAGGGAGGTCATTGATATCGTTTCTGAACTGTACTTGGACGTCTAACCCAGGCCCTGTTAGTGAACAATTCCGTGAGCTGGCAACAATGGAGTGTATGGTTTTTTGTGTGGGAAGCGTTGGGAAGCGGTAGGAATCGTTTGGCTTGATATGGATGTCGCAGCTTTGAGATAGGCACAATGTGCTGGGAGATTTTGAGACAAGGATAACCTAAGTCCTTATCCTCCGCAAGATGATATTTTCATAGAAATAGAGATTAAAATTGAAAGCCCGCTACATCATCTACCATCAGGCATTAATGCCCCTTGTCACGAAGAAACTGAGCTGCTCAGCACAAGAAAATCCCATATGATCGAAGCTGAACATTAAAAACAAACACATCACGGAGTAACTTAACTCCAATAGGAAAACCTCAGTGGTAGGGCTGGCGTATGGTTGCAACTACGTCATTTTCTATATTTGTCAGCAGCTGTGGAGAACATGACTTTTCAACCAACCAAAATCAAGCACCAACATCCATCTCCAATTGATCTCTGTATCCCAGTCTGTCTGATTGAACTAACATATCCCAACATAAGCAGAAGTAAGCATGCAGCATCTTAACCCTAACACGGCAAGACCTACCTCCCTCCGTGACGCCACTCTAGCCGAGCGCCAAATACAACTAGAGAAAGATGAATGGCGCCATATCCGAAATGCCGCGGAGCGACGACGACGACAAAACAGATTAAACCAACGAGCTTACCGTACGTCACCCCCTTATTCAATAATATATCTCTACAGACTGACATACACCAGGATATCGCCAACACAAACGCATCCAACCACCCCAGAATCACTCATCACAAAGCGAGGTCCAACGTCTCGAGAAGTTCGAAATGGCAGCCTACCAATGCTATATACTGGGCCAACCTAGCCCCGACCACCTCCTCGCCCTAACCAAAGCCAATATTTGCCGCGCCTTCGTACACAATCTCAGTCTTCTGGGCCTACAAGTCGATGGCCTGTGTCAAGCAGATGTCCTCTCCCCATTTAACCATATCGGCCCCGCACGACCTGGCCCAAGACCCCTTCCGGTATCTTTACGTCCAACGGTGATGCAGTGTAGAATGCCGCATCATCCGTGGTTGGACTTTTTTCCGTATCCGAGAGCACGGGATAACCTGATCCGTAGGCTGAACTATTATGACGAAGATGAATTCTGTTTGGATATATTGGGTTTCTGGAATCCGGATGCCGTGGATAATATGTTGATGGTGTGGGGGGAGCCGACTGATCCGGGGAATTGGGAAGTCACTGAGGGGTTTATTAAGAAGTGGGGGTGGGTGATTCAGGGATGTCCGGATATTTTGCATCATACGAATAAATGGAGGTTGAGGAGGGGGGAGAGTGTTATTATGAGGTATTTGTGATTTTCTTTCCATTCATAACTTGTTTGATTTGTGATCTATAGAATGAAAAGGGGTTTAGATTTCGTATGTACAGTTTCGTAGGCCTATACTGGAGACATGCCTTGTTCATGGGTTCATTTAGAGTGATAATACACCGGGTATTGCTCCAGCAGCTTCCCTTAGACCGCTTCTACGGGAAAAATATTGAAACCACAGGGAACTAAGCATACAACTCCCCCGACCTCGTGTCTGATTAGACATCAATCAATCCTACCACATTTAGACATATCTAAAGAGTCTCCGCAACAAGAACATTTTTCGGCCTATACAGCTCCTCCAGATACCTCTCCTCCTGATCCGTCAACACCTTACCCCGAACAGCAATCGCCTGATCCAATCTCTCCACGCTACTAAACCCAATAATCGGACTCGTAACACGCTTGTTAATCCACGCCAACGCAACATGCGCCATCGGCCAATCCCTCTTTTCAGCGACCTCCATAACTCTGTTAATAATCGCCACATCAGCCTCCTGCAACTCAACCTTACTCTCCTTCTCCTCCCCACTTCTGACAGTCGACCCAAAACTCTCCGGCGCTCTCGCCAAATTCCCCCGATTCAACGGCGCCCAAGGAATCAACCCCACTCCCGTATCATTACAAAACCGATTCATCTCCCTCTCTTCCTCGCGATAGAGAAGACTGTATTGATTCTGCATGCTGATAAACTTGGTCCACCCGTTCTTCTCAGCACAGAACTGCATGCGGGCGAATTGCGTAGCCCACATGCTGCTCGCTCCGATGTAGCGGACTTTACCCCATTGGACAAGATCATGCAGGGCTTTCATGGTCTCCTCGATGGGAGTCGTGGAATCAAATCGGTGGATTTGTAACAGGTCGATGTAGTCTGTGTCTAGTCGTTTGAGTGAGGCGTTGACTTGGTTGATGATTGCGGTCCTGGATAAACCGAATTGATTCTGGTAGTCTTTGGATGCTTCGAATGGTTTCCGGGTTGACCAATGGAGGGTTTCTATGATATACATTAGCTAGGGAGGTTAAGAGGGCCTGGAGAATCAGTACCAGGCTCTTCCGAAACACCCCAGAAACATTTCGTCAAGATGACGACTTTCTCTCGCGGGATGTTATACTTCTTTAGGGCTTTGCCAACAAGAATCTCGGAGACCCCGTTCGAGTAAGCATTTGCTGTATCCCAGGTGTTGAGACCCGAGTCGTAGGCGGCTTTGAGGAGCGGAAGTGCCTGGCTTGATGTTAGTGAGAGGATTGCGTGTTGGTCTGGAGGTCGGACTTCATCTTCGCTAATTGTCCACGGCATGGACTTGGAATCTCCCAGGCTCATACATCCAAAAATGGGGACTGAGACGGTGAGACCGCTGGTTCCGAGCCGTCGGTACTCGCATGTGGAGGATTCGAGAGCGTTCTGTAGGGAAGTCGACGTGTTGGAAGACATTTTCGCGGTGGAGGTTTGCAAAGATTCGGTTCATAGAAAGTGTAAATGTATAATCTGATTGGGAAGATGATCGGATCATGGAGAATAGGCTGGTATTTATGCCTCTTCTTTGCCCTACTACAGAGGACAAGTTGTCATCCCATCAAACCGAACGGGGGAGATTGTGTTTACTCCACCTCATCGTCAGCAAAACATCCTTGGGTACGGAGATTAACCCGGATATACTATCAATTTGGTGTCTTCATATGTGTTTTATCGAACTGAATTGGATGCTTTGGATTTGGCTTTGTAAGAAGGTCCCAATCTCATGCAACCTGCTTACTCCGTAGACCGACGCTAGTGCTTAGATTGTGGGTTACTGCTAGAGCTTGACCAATAGACAGTGTTACAGATAGAAGGAGTGGGTACTTTGGTTAGTATTGCCGGGGCCGTGCGTCAAATCACATGCATTCTGTCGTGTTTGTATTGCTTTCACTCTTTCGCTTTCTCCCACTCACTCACACACACACACACACACTCTCTCTCTTTCTCTGTGTGTGTGTGTGTTTATGTCTTTTCATCCCCCCCTCCCCCCATCTTTATTCAAATAAGGATCAAAAGCCATCGAGTACAAACATTACCAACAAAGCCAATGAAAATCCTGAAGATGGTGGCATTCCCCACAGGGAGCGCAAAGTAAATTGTACAGAGGGATTAGCCAATTATCCTAAATGCATACTCATAGACAATTGTTACGGTGAAACGGATAGAAGACGGCTCGCTTCCACACCCTCTACTAGTGCTGTATACTGACACCCAGGAAGAAACAAGTGCCAACAACGACTAGTGTATGACAGGACTTCTTTTGCTTAGCTGCCCTGTAAGGAAGTGAATCCTTACAAGGGTAGTTACCCGCCTCATCCCATGTGTACCTGAGCATATAGGGGACTCTAGGGGTCCGCAGAGGTATCTGCGGGTAATGATGGCCTTATGGTCTTTATAAATACCTGGAAAAGAACTGGACATAATATTCTGACTAGAATAGTAAACAGTTACAAACACACGCCACTGTAGTATCTTACTCCAAACACATAATTTCTCATGAGACCCAAGAACAATCACACTCATAGTCTACTCAAGATACATAAACACATATAAATCCCACAAAGTCCCCAAACCAAAACCAATCCTACCCGCGATACTCCCCCATCCAATCCACCACCCACCCAACCAAAAAAAACCACCCACGCCGCCTAACCCCCCAATAAACTTTGACTTCTACGCAAGGGAGCGAAACCAAACATTCCCCGATCTACACCCGCACACCCGCCACCGTTGACGTTCCAAACCCGGCGATCCACATACCCAACAATGACATGTGTACCATCTCCACCAAAGGGAAGAATGCTACCCGTCACAGAAAAAGGTTAATAAAAAGAGAGCTTTACCCACATGACAACACACGGGCTTGAAAATTCTCCTAGAAACATTCCAAGGGGAGTAATTATGGTAGGGATTGTCTCTCCTTGCGTGTTGCAAAAGTTTAAATCTACCTGTCAGTCAAGGTATGCATGCAGGGTCGTTTTCTATCACCGAGGAGGACCGATGCGAATGATTATTTGTTGATGGTGATGTGTATCTGGCTTGATTGGGATACTCATATTGCATGACACGCGTCTTGCAGAAATGATTATGTTGTGGGATAGGGTTGCCTTGATGGGTTTGTTGGGAAGGGGTGGGGGATCCATTGCAGTCTTTCGTTGCGAGTAGTGTGGGGGTTGTGGGGAGGTTTTTGGTACGCATGGAAGTGTCTGATGATATGGGTTTACGGGGTATTTTTGAAGGAGTAGAAGATTTCAATTAGGACTCGGAGATCTTTACTCTTCACTATTGTTATAGGGAAGGGGTAATAGGTGTACTATGTAGTAAACTGACTCGGAGTATTATACGGGACGGGCCGAAGCGGAAGTGATTGGATGTAATCTCCGCGGAGCTGTGCACCCTGTTCTATTGATTATTTAAGATAGTCAAAAAGATACTATATTTCTGAAATCGGATGTAAATAACGGAAATAACCAGCGGGGAACAAATCAAAATGTGAGACACCAAAACCTTTTCCACTTGTAAAAATGTCAATTTCTGCCAGTGGTTTATTCGAGGGGAAACATCATGCATCACTTTATCCGATCAGTACACATCTCTGCCAAACTCATACTCACATCAAAAGACTCCTTACCTCATGGATCCAATCATCGAGTCCGGCAACCCTGGTTGTGTACCACATCCAAAATGAACTCCAGGGATAAATCGCCCAATTGGTGCCCGTTTTCTTGTCGATGAACCACTATCATCAATGGAAGAAGTTAGATCATATGACTGCTTCAACACAGGTGATACCCCTTACACTGAGACACGCATTATTGTAAATAGTGTTTTGAAGCGCCTGCTCTATTGCCTTGCTGTAGCTTTGTTCGCTGGATGCCTTGACCTGTACGGAGGAGACCTTTTTGCTAAGAATGGGCTCAATGACGCGGATGATAAGGTCGACGTAGCTATTGCAGTGTTAGTTTGCGGCGTCGTGTGCAGAGAATGGATGAAGTCTACTTTTCGATAGCATAGATTGTGGACGTATGCCCCGTGCCTGAGTTTGGACCGAGAACGTAAAAAAGGTTAGGGAATCCCGACATGGCAATTGTGTTAAAGGCCTTGATTCCGCCGAGGGACTGCCAGTGCTCAGCGCGTGTTAGGCCTTGGCAGCCTATAACTTGAGTGTCGAAGTGGGCTAGCGAAAAGCCTGTTCCGAGGATCTGTGAAGAGTCAGTCGATCATCAACCGCGACTAGAAGGTAATGGTTTTGACAACGTACAATAACATCGGCAGGATAAATTTCACCGGATTGAGTTAGAACCGAAGATTCATTAATCTCAACCACTGGACCATTAACCAGCTGAACATTCTCCCGGTTTAAGCAATGGATATAACCGTCATTGTCAAATACACGTCTCTGCACTTGTTAGTCCGCTACCATGAACTGACTGGGGAGATGTACCTTGCAACCTGCTTCGGTGGTCGGAATCAACAAAGACCAGTACTTTTCTATTCGTTTGTGTCAGATCAATACTAATTAGACTTCTCGAGAAGAGCTTGACCCACCGGGAGCGTTGTCAAGAATGTAGCGTCTGCTAATCAGGAATTGCTGATCTCTCATACTCGCACCCCTTCGGTTCCGACGGAATTGCAGAGTGGCTGTCTCGAGATAGAGAAATATCATAATTCGAACCAGCACCAATAATCCCGGGACATATTTATATGCACCTTGCCAGAGGCTTCCAATAGTGGTATTCTGTCCAGGAAGGTAGAGTTGCGGTGTCTGAATCAGTGTCAGCAATATAAAAATCAAAAGCCGGAGGCTTCACAAACCCGGATAAACTGGGTAATTTCACGAGCTTCTTTAGCAATTGCTGGTATTACCTGTGTTGCAGAGGCTGGAAACATTAATAATCCATGAAACTCAACCAGTCACATTGTACTCACCGCCGTTGCCAATCACTACCACTCGCTTGTCTCGCAGAGACACTGTCTGATCCCAATTGGCGGTATGAACAACGTCCCCTCTGAACCGCTCCGTTCCGGGGATGCTGGACTTGTTTGGCACAGATAGGGCTCCGACGGCAGATATTAGTATTTTACACTCGCGGGTGAACTCTTGTCCCGTGCAAAGATCCTTAAGGATGACAAGCCATATTTTGGAAGAGTCTTGCCATGAAGCGCCCACCCACTCAGTATGCCCGATGAAATGCGACGCGAGCTGATGGCGCTCGACCACGGAATTAATATAATGTAGGATCTCATCCTGCTTGGGAAAGAAACAGGAAAAATCTGTTTTTGGCGCAAAGGACAGGCTGTATAAGGCAGCTGGTATATCTACACCGCAGCCTGGATCTGATACAGCGTCACCAACGGGCACAATAATGATATGACTTATGGCAGAAGCAACAACTCACATTGATTTGCACGCCATGCTCCTCCAAATCCACTCGCCCGATCAAACACAGCAAAGTCATCACAGTGCAGCTTTCTTTTGAGCTGACATGCCATAGCTAGGCCGGAAAACCCGGCCCCTATAATGATGACTTCGTTGAAAGAAGTGTTAGATTCAGACACCGTCATTGCGAAGACGGATGAAGAACAAAGTCCGTCTCAACTGGTTTTCCTTCTGATGATGCTTATGATGTTCCGGTGATGTCAGGTGCGAAGAGCCTTCAAATAAGTGGACAAGGTGGAGGTACGCAAATGATCATCATCAGTAGTTCAGGCAAGGAGCTATACATGGCCTTGAAATTGCAAACCATCCTATCAGGCATGTTATTCCATGGAAGGCGAATGCCAATCTAGGCCAGGACTTACATTTGAAGCAATTCAGGGGACGATCAATGCTGACCGCCGGAGAAGATCATGAAGATATGTCCGAGCGCCAATACCAAGATCTGCAGCAGCGCTATCGGATGTGAAGCTTGGAGCTAGAATTGTGAAGTTCTACTTGGACATAGAGACTGATTCCTCCGGCTATCAGGCGGTGCAAGACCAGAAGAATCAGGGCGATGACAAAGACTAGATGGTTTTCTCTGTGTGATGAACAAGAACCAGAGGAACGACATGGCTACGAAGTCTGATGCAGTATAGAAAGAAGTATGGCACATGGCCGCTGACAGCATGTGGAAATGACAGGCAATGACAGCAGCGTCTCTCCTGGTGTCTGTCCCACATTCATTTACATTCCCATTACTTTCTTCAGACTGTAGGCGTGAAGGCAACCCCCCCCTCCCCCCCCACCACGAGGAAAAATGTAGAGGCAGAAACAGGCTACGAGGCGAGGGGTTGCAAGACTGCGTGAGAACACCCAATGGGACCACGCGAAAGCTGTCAAGAGTGCCAAAAAGCCGAATGAGACCGACATAAAAGGCCAGTACTACTGATCTACGGGAAAGCGCTACCAAGATTTTGACTGCATTCCCAGAGAGACGATCTGTCACTTCCCTTTTCGTCGATTTGCAGACTGCATTCCCCCGAATTGATAACTGCCACTTCCTTTTCTGTCGATGTGCAGATGGTGACATTCTCTAGAAAGAAGATCTGTCAGTCACGTTTGTGTTCTTAAGCGGATTGTCACATTCCATAAAAATAAGTTGTGTAACGTGGGTTTTGCATGCAGACTGCAGCATTCCAGAGAAGCAGGGTAACTTCCATTTATGGGAATATGCAGATGAGGCCAGTCAAGGCACATTGGGGTATTTTCGAAATATAAGGACTAGAAAATATAGTTGTTGCTATTCTATCGAGATCACTGTCCACCGTTTTACCCGAGCTCAACATGTTGCTGCGTGCTACGATTTACTTCTCTTCTGCCTCCCTGCTCTTCAGGATATCAAAATTAGCTCTTCAGTCACCTATTGCATTGTCTTTTTCGCTGGCCTTGAGCATTTTCATCTCTCTAAGCATCCTATTGTTCAAATTAATCTGGTCTGCATATGTATTCCGCTCCTTTCGCCTTCACAGCAGCTGCATCAGGAGGGAATATATTGGGAAACCATTTCTATTTCCTGCAAAGCTCTCCCATGCTCGTCGGTTTCCCGTGGCCGAGCGCTATAACTACTGGTACGATTACTTCATGATAGGTATCCCAGTGGGGCTCCGTGGTCGTGTCGGCAACCTCTTATCCATTGATAATACACCTTCGAAGGAAAGATGGTGGCAGAGGTGCTGGTTCACGATTGATGCAGGATACTATCTTGACCCCGGTAGTGGGGAACGCAGCCTGGAAGAGAAATTGCATTGCTTTCTTCGATCAGAGGTAGGTCCATCTCCAAACTTCAGGCACTGATAGAATCATCACTAACCTGTAACCCAGAACCTAAACCCAAACGATTACCCATATGCCTATCTCCTCAGTGTCCCCAGATTCTTATGGTGGCAGAAGAGCGCCATCAACTACTGGTATCTCTACTCTCCATCGCGGGAACTAAAGGCAATGATCATGGAAATCAACAACTCTTTCTACGAGAAACGCAACTTCTTCTTTCCACTCTCCCCGGCTGGCTCGCAAAAAGATGACCTCCGTGGAGTTTCGCAAGGAGTCACTGCTACATTCCTAAATGGGCCCAGCGAACCGCAAGACCTTGTATTCCGAACATCTGCCTCAAGGTGCACAAGTTATAAAGGCGAATGGGAGAAGAGCATTTTCGGATCCCCGTTCGAAAAGGTTGGAGGGTCAATGCCAGCGAAATTCTCGGATATGTTAAGTGAAGTTCCTCCACGACTGCAATCTACCCTCAGCTCAGTCAGCCCGGAGGGCCAGATAAAAGTGACCAGTCGGTTATCATCTTGGGGTGATGCAGTCGATCCCCTGGATTCGTCGTCATGGAATATTCTGAAATTCATTTTGAGATGGACGCATGTAGGCGCCCTCTCAGCACCGCGCATTGTCAAAGAAGCTCTGAAGGTCCGGTTCAGAGGAGGATTGAAGTATTTGCAGCGGCCTGAAGTCAGAAAGGGAAGTATAGCACGGAAAGAAACTCCAATCGAAAGGTGTGCAGTGATTCCATACCCTTTTCACACCCATCTGAATGCTAACCGCTCCTCTACCAGATCCTTAGAACTAATCTTCCGCGAATACCTCTCCCAGCTCATCAAACACTGCGACACCCCCCTCACATTGAGATATACTCCTCCCAAAACCATCAGCTTTGAGCCGATCACCTTCCATTCTCCTATTCCACCAACCTCTCATCCTCGACCAATTCTCGAGATCTGTCCTATCACACCTCGATTCTTCACAAGTATCACACAATATCAGACCGCCAAACAGGGATTCCTGACAGAATGTATGCCATGCACCACAGAAGCCGACGATACATCCTCGCGTCTCTACGTCTCGGATTGGTTCTTATTGAGTGATTTACTTGATCGTGCCACACCTACCCTGGATGATACTCTGGACTGCAAGACCAGCACACCTGGATTCCGATCCCGATGGAAATGCGCTGCTGCCAATCACCTCATCCCCTGGGTGCGTCGGTTGTCAGCATCCGAGACAACGTTCATGGCTCGGTTTGCATCGTTGAACTGTCCAGCGGATACATATTGGATGTATCGAAAATGTGTATCTCATCATCTGTTGTCCCTGATGCTGCCGATTGAGTCTCAGGCGGTGGTACAGTTATGCTTTATCACGATGAGGATGTTGCTACTTCATGCGGTGTTGGATATTGCTGTGCGAATGACTGGAATTGGTTTTTGGATGAAACATCTGGGTATAGGCTCGGTGTCTGGTTCTGTTGTTTATGCTGGATGGGATCTGTTGGAAACCTACGTCGGGAAGTACTACCTGAATCCGTTTGGATGGGGGGAAGGATTGTGATAGATGATGTTGTGTTGAGGGCATTTGGATTAGGTCTGTAGCCTGAAGACTGGGAATGTCGATACGTGCACCCTGTTAATGGAAGGTCTTTTGTGAGGTCATATTGCAGGGTGATTGTACTCCGGTACATTTATTAAGAAAGACTTTACAGGGTATCCTAAAAAAACGGGGTATCTGGATAAAATCACTCGATATGATTAGTATGACCGGAACAAGGCTAGATCACGGGGTGATAAGCTAATACTATCTGGGTTAGTCTCAGTGGGACCCGTCGTATATATACGATGATACTAGTACTACTTGCTAGCTCCACCCACACTTTCCACTGCTGCTATTGCGAATTCCTGTTTCCTCGTATTCATACGACAACAGCCCGTCGGTGCTGCAACAACCATGACCAAGCACCGTAAACCACATGCCAAGTCCCGACATGGCTGTTTACAATGCAAGGAACGACATACTAAGGTAGGAGTGATTTCTCTTCCAGTCACATGCTTCCGTTACTGATACTCTCAGTGTGACGAATTCCACCCCCAATGCATGCAATGCCGAAGGCAGCAAATCTCCTGTAGTTTCTCTTCGCCGAATTTGGCGGTAATGCCCCTCAATGAAGATTCGCTCGCCGATCTCGAACTGTTGGAGTATTGGCATCGGTACCCGCTGATTCCGGGCATGCCCCAGCAGGCCAAGCACCTTGAGCATGGCTATGTCCAACTCGGGTTCTCACACCATTACCTGTTGAACAGCATTCTCTCCCTGGCCGCTCTTCAACGGTTTAATGGGGATCGCTCTTGCACGCGCTGGTATTTGCGAGCGGTCGCGCATCAGCAGGCAGCCATCAGTCGCGTCAAGCCTCATCTGCAGGGCCTGGAGACATCGACTTCTCATCACAAGGCCGTATTAGCGTTCTCCACCTTTACGTCGCTATACGCTGTCACCGAACCGCTTTTACGCCTGAAGAGGGTCGGTTGTGGCTCTAGTCCTAACTTTGACCCCGTGGCAGAGTTTATTCGTGTCATTCAGATTGGCAGGTCCACTTCAATCTTTGTACAGCAACATCTGAGTTCACTAATCCACATGGACCCATTCATGGCCTCCAAATTCTCTTCCCATCAGCTCGCCTATGCCGGAGACCTGGAAGCTCGCTTTCCACAACTAGGACTAGTGCAGAGCTTTATCGAACAGTATCCGGACGAGAATGAGCATAAGGCTGTATGTCTGCACGCTGCGAAACTAGTCTTCACATACATGGCTGTTTTTTTCGACAGCATGCAGGGACAAAGACAGACGCGGGTGATCTTTGCGTGGGTTAATGAGGTACAAAATCCCTTCTTGGATCTGTGCTCCAGGCGGCATCCTCTGGCGCTAGCAATCCTGGCACATTTTGCTGCGTTGATGAGCCTAAATCGAGGAGCCTGGTTTACGCAAAGCTGGTCGCAACTGCTTCTGGAAGACATCCGCTATACGCTTGATGGCTGGGAAGATATTATACAGTGGCCTATGGGGATTGTAATGCAGAGTGATGTCACCACTATCTAACCGGCATTGTAGGTCTAATTATATATCAGGCAACACGTTCGACGTTTGCTCCACCCTCGAGAGACGGTGTTCGGTATGCCGCTTGACCGATCATTGGGCGTGTGTCCCTGATTATATAACCCTATCAGGTCTCATCTCCCGTCGCTGGCTTTCAGATACTACACTTGAACCGCACTTTGACAGTCCAAGTGCCCACTGACATCATGTCCGAATTGGAAAAAGAGGTAGCCTGGGAGTCCAGCATCCTGGGCACTCTGCACAAACAGCTCCTAGTCCGCCCCATCCCCATCCCAACTACTCTACGACTCGACGGCATGTCCGCCATCGTAACCGGTGCCAATAGCGGTCTCGGCCTCGAGGCAGCACGCTAGCACCTCAATCTCGGAATCTCACACCTTGTCTTGGCAGTCCGCTCGCAGCGCAATGGCGAAACCGCCGCCCAACAACTACGCGCCGAGTTTCCCGGGGCAACCGTGCAAGTTTCGATTCTCGACCTGGCAGATTACGACTCCATAATCGCCTTTGTGGACCGATGTCGTCGAGATCTACCGCGAATTGATTACGCGATCTTGAACGCCGGGGTGCAGCGGAGCATATTTGAGCGGAATGAGAAGACCGGCCACGAGTCGGTCTTTCAGACAAACTACCTTTCTACGGCTTTGATGACACTTCTCCTCGCATCGCTTATGAAAGAGAAGAAGCGGCAGCAGCAACCCTCTGTCCTGACTGTCGTCGGCTCCGACACGATGTACTTCAGCAAGCTGCGCTTACCCACAACCGGTTCTCTATTCCACCTAATGGACCGCCCCGACACATTTGACCGGTTTCAACAATACATGAATACAAAACTCCTTCTGATGATGTTCGTCGTTGAACTCGCAGCTCGCGTCAATCCAGCCGATGTAATCATCAATGTCTGCAACCCAGGCCTGACGTACGGAACAAACCTGGGTCGCGAGGCGAATAGGGTTGCGCGGGTCATCATGCGCCCAGTGGTAAGGGCCCTCGGGCGGCCATTGCATGTGGGTGCGAGTGTGTATGTCCATGCGCTGGTGATGGAGGGCATCGCAAGCCATGGAGGGCATCGCAAGCCATGGAAGGTTTGTTAGCGATTGGGCTCTAAAACCGTACGTAGCCATTTTCTTTTATTCGAGGGGTGACTTCCTGCGAAGACTGACCGACTGTCCAGGTACGCTGCTGTGATGTACACCGAGGAAGGTCGGAGAATAAGGGAAAGGCTTTGGCAGGAGACGATGGAGGATCTTGAACATATTTCGGCACTCGAATCTACTTGGACCGAATTTGTGTAACTACCAGCTGACCTGTAAGTTTGATCACTTGGAGTATCCTAGTATGTAATCTGTACTTATCGTTCGAAATTTTGAGATACGATTTATAAGAAGTAATGGAGAAGGAGATAAATCAGTTCTCCGCCCTTCGCACTTACCTGCATCACTTGCCAAGATAGATAGTGTCACCCACTCATATACATCTGATCACTTCAATGACCGTAGGCTTCGTATAACAATTTGGCCTGTAACCTGCAGTAATCAATTCCGTGGGTGCGGGTTTCGGAATTCCCCCCCCCCGAGTGCGGGCTTCCGGGCCTTGGAATACCGACGGGATTCGCTGCAACCAATCTAATCTAATCTTGTCTCAAGCCCTGCAATGGACGCCATAAAATCTCAGCCTTCCGTCGCCGCAATATGTACAGCATCCAGAGGCACATTCAAAATCTACTGGCCAGTTCTGCTACCACCGCAGCCATGAAACATTCAAGAGTCCCTTTTTCAAGCTCCGTCTCCAAGAGGCCAAAAACCTACCTCTATATACCAGAGGAAGCAGAGCGCACTCTGCACCATGTCAAGAACCGCAATGGCGACACCATCAAGTTCCAAAACCCATATCCTTCCTTCGGGTCCCCATCTAGCATCTTCCAAATGATGTCGAAGATATTCAAGTACCTATATTCGACCCTCAAGATCCCCACCCATCTAACTTGCCTCCTCCCGCAGAGCCCAACGAGCAGGCAAAATAAGCCAACCCGACTGCACAAACATCAAACTCCCCGTCATCCCAGCTACATTCTTAACCTCCCGATTCAACAACAATCCCTCCCTCCGCGCCACCTGGCTCGGCCACGCATGCTACTATGTCGAATTCCCCAGCGGACTCCGCGTGCTCTTCGACCCCGTCTTCGAAGACCGATGCACGCCCGTCCGATGGGCCGGCCACAAGCGACTAACCCAACCCCCCTGCTCAATCAGCCATCTACCCTTCATCGACGCCGTGGTGATCAGCCACTCTCACTACGACCACCTCAGCCACAAATCCGTGCTCGACATCCAGCATCACCATCCCGAAGCGCACTTCTTCGTCGGCCTAGGCATCGCAGACTGGTTTCGACAATGCGCCATCTCCAACGTAACAGAACTGGACTGGTGGCAGGATGCAAACCTGGACCTACTAGACTCCGTCTCCAAATCAATCCGTATCACTGCAACCTTCTCCTGCCTCCCATCTCAGCACTCTTCCGGCCGCACCTTAACAGACAAGGACTCCACCCTGTGGGCTTCATGGGCTGTCTCGTCCGGTGGAAAATCCGTCTGGTTCGCCGGCGACACGGGGTATCGCGCGGTGCCGGAGACTGAGAGTACGGATGACTACGGTCCCGAGTATATGTCGCTTCCGCGCTGTCCCTGCTTTGTACAGATTGGACGACTCCGCAGGCCGTTTGATCTCGGTCTTATTCCTATTGGTGTTTATAAGCCGCGGTTCTTGTGGAGTCCACTCCATGCGAATCCGCGAGACGCTGTGGAGATTTTCCTTGATACGAAGTGTCGGAGCCATGGGTATACATTGGGGTACTTGGGCTCTTACTAGTGAGGAGGTCGATGAGCCGCCGAGGCTTTTGAGAGAGGAGTTGGAGAGGAGGGGATTGCCTGGAACTGGTGTCTTTGATGTTTGTGCGGTTGGTGAAAGTTGTGAGTTTTGAAGCCTGTAGTCTTGTTTGACCGGGTAGGACTTTGAGGGTACTGTTAAAATTGTGTGATGTAATTACGTTATGCTGTTTTTTAAATGGAGGGAGGAGCTTGGTTCAAGTGTAGTGGCTCATGCATGTATGGTATATATAGCCCCGAATTATAATTCACACTTGAGCACGGTGGATGGGTCCGTGTGAATACGACGACGCCACTATGTCCTTAGTACTATATTCTATTGGACATGTGGGACCCATACGAGCCAATAAGCAGTCAATCACACCGGATAACACCTTGACAGTACCGCAATTGTGTCCACGGAATTCATTCTACCTGGGCTTCAACAATATCTTCCACCATATGAAATACCAATACTTTCGAAAAAAGATAAAAACCTGCTGCCAATCCAGTCTACTACCTCCCTCACGACAACCGCTAACAGCCAAATTTTTATATACACCCTTCAAATCGAAGATCATATCTCATGCAAGTGAAACGACGTATTCGTAACAAATTAGTGGGTGTATCTTGGATTCCTCAAGGAAGCTTATCAGCCGCGTGTTCTAATTGGTGGCGTTGCGATCTAGGCTTTTGCTTGAATGGAGGGATGTGACGGTGAGAAAGTGTTTGTGTTTTTTGGGATTGTGAAGAAGAAGGGGATGGGGATTAGTCTGATATAAGTCCATGGGAAGGGAGGGATTTATTGTCAAGAAAGGTAGCTTCATTTCATAATGAACGAAATGACTGCTATTGACTCATGGTATGATATAAATGTGGTAAGGTGTAAATGACGGGGTAATATTTATGAAGGGAGGTGATGCAACCATACGTTTCAGGTTAGGCAAAGATTGTGTTTTAGAGGGTAAGGAGATCTTTGTCACTTGGATGTAGCATATACCTGAGGTGCTGTGTTTTGGTTAAGAGCCTGAGGATTGTCTTGGATTACTAAGTGGATATGACTATGTTATCTCATTGTTTATGTACGGGATACTTGAGGTCTTACTTGAACCTTTACTTAAGATTTTGTTTGGAATCCCATGAAGTCTTGCGTAGAATTGTATATAAAGAGCTCTACATAAAGCTTTCTGTAGCTCAAAATCCCGAATGAGGTTCTGTATAAGACACTAAGTGAGATATTGAACACTAGGCCAAGCATGCTTTATATAATAGCTTGATCATCCAGAGTAAATAGACAAGAATGGGGTTATAGCCTGGCTGGTGTAGCTGTAGCGCCACCCTTGGATATCTGTGTTCATAGAATTGCTCTTAAGATATGAAATATCTTCAAGCGTCTTAACCATATAATGGAATTTGATATCGATCTCCAATCTGACATTCTAAACCTAATTTCCTAATGAGTGGTCTATATCAAACAAAGTCTAACCCCGCCAAGTCCCGCTGCGAGTATATCCAGCCCTGTTTTGCTATTCAATAGTAACATATACGCACCCAGACAAGCCTGCATATGCTAGTCAATCACTTACAAAAGCGACGAGGAGCATCCGGCCATACCCATCGCGATACCAAAGTTGGAGAAATGTCCAGCAGTGACACCGACCTGCCCGTTGCCCGCAGAGCAAGAGGTATCGCGTTCACCGCTGCACTTGACCGTGCTGGCCTGGGTACCGGAGCTGTAGTATTCCTGGTGGGGTTAGAATGAGATAGAGGTTGGGCTATGGGAAGGACTCACAGTGCCGTAGTGGACAAAGTCCCAAGGCCACATGACGTACATGTTCTGGTGCAGTGAGTAAGTAAGTGTATGATGGGCATTACAGGATGAAAAACTTACTGGAACACCGTCGCCAGCGTTGTTACCACGGTTCAATGTTCCGTTCTGGGAGGCACCAAAGTTGGCAAATGCCTCGTTACCAATGGGGTAGGCAGCAAGAGCGTTGCTGATGAGCTCCTTCTCGGGGAAGTTCTGCGCCAGTGCGATGTAGGAGATGTATGTCAGGGAGCCACCAAGGGAGTGTCCGGTGGACTCAAGAGAGTAATCGGGGTATTGCTGGATCAGAGACCTGACTTCCGAGATGACATCGTCGTGGACGGAAGACCAAGGAGAGAAAATGCCGTGCATCATTTTGGCGCCGGAGGGGAAGTTGACGCCAGATAGGGTGGGCTCGACGAGGGTGGTATCGACATCGTTGTCGATATCGATCACTGTGATGGTTAGCTTGTTTGTATCTGCAGAGTGGTGATGTGTACTGACTAGAGGTGGAACCTCTCATGGACACTGTGATCCGCTTCTTCTCGGTGGAGTATCCGATGAAGCCCTGGGAAGTTAGTTGAGGGCTATTTGGTTGGAGTGACAGACATACCTGAGTATCGGTCACGAGATCGTTGATCTGCTTGGTGATGGTCACATCAAATGCTGAACCAGTACAACCGGTGTAGGCTGCGGAGGCCAGCTGCGCAGCTCGATGAAGTTCGGTCCATTCGGCGGTATCTATGCGCTGTCAGGGTAGTCCTGGGGAGACGAGCCTTAGACTAACCTGCGGTGGCCCGAGACTGGAGCATTGGCACAGCCAAAGCGAGCGGAGTTAGGGCGAGACCGCCAAGAAGAGAAGACTGTGTGAAACGCATTGTAAAGAGAATGAGTGACCAGAAAGATTGACAAAGAGTGATTGACAGAAAAGGATTGACAAAATGATTGGAAATGGATGGTTAGACTTGTCAGACAGAAGGCGATGAAACCTTCCATCGCCTGCCCTTTTATAAGACAACTTCCAACATGTTTGGTGGTCGGTAAAATTTTGATCCCTGAAACAGCAGTGATACATATCATTGGATTTGGTAACCTGGCTAGGGAAACCCGAAATCACCGGAGCGGATGACTCCCAGGGTATGATTAGATTAAGGATTAAACTTTGGGCCATGCGCCGTACCCAGTCATCGTCTATGCGCCAAGGTACAAGACGAAATGCGGGATTTCCATGGGGTGAGGCCGTGGGTGAGCATCCAGGGTGCCGGTTAGGGCTTCCTGCGCCGCTCCGTTGTTTCATCGCCGGCCAACTGTGGGGACCCATGCGCTCGACCCAAAATTGAGCCCTGGGCGTTCAGTGGTCGGACCCTGGCTGCCTAGTGACCAGTAAATTGATCGACAGGAGTATAATTAGAAGGTTCGACAGGTCTCTGCTTAGCTCTCTGGGAAAACCTCGGAAGGATGTTTGAGACCTCAACCCTGATCCTCCCCACCCGCCGTTTTCGATAGATTTCCGACGGCCTTCTTACGCCAGGTCCAAAGCTTGACTCGCAGATCGATTGCGATCGGATATCTATTCCCATTTTTGTCGCGGATTAGTTCTGATGATCTCATACCTGTCTTTCATCAGAGTGAGACGGGTCACTTTTCAGACCGAGGCATTCCCAACAACCCCCCCCAATAAAGCCAAAACATGAATGACGGGTTTTGGACTCGGCGCGAATAGAATGCCATGTTTGTTTCCAATCATCCTCAATGCATCATAGTGACTGTATACTGGGAGCGGATGTTCACACGGCCTAGAACAGTCATTTGGAGTTTGGACTCATAATCCAAGGACCGAAAATGGGACCATCAATAACCCAAAGGACTGGGTCTGGTGCCTGATAGTTTCTCACAAGAATCTCGGCCATGGTAAATGTTGCCCCATCGCCTTATCTCATACAAGGCACGCCGCCGGTCCTTTGAACCGGACAAGACAGGCCGGATGCAGTGGCGATTCTTGATCCCGTCCCGGCACGAACCTGGTGTTCATATCGCAGGTAACATGCCGATGGTAGAAACTCGCCGGTCCTTCCGGCATGACATCAATATCCGGGATAGCAATTGCCGGGAGTTGCTTTTTCTGCCGTTCGAGGTAGGCATGGGCGTCGTCAACTGTAGATGCAGTCTACCCAGATTAATGAAGGAAGTTTACCTGTGGTGCAAAGAGGGAAACCATGACGGGACTTCTCAAGTGCCGAGGCAGAGCTTCTTTGTTTATCGCTTATCATTCGCTCATATTCTAAAATGCTACCTTGATTCGATAATGCCTTGCGTTGACCATGATCATAGACTCGACCTACCGGGCCTGCTCCTGATGGTTCCTTGAAACTGAACCGGCTTGACAAACCACATATTCCTTGCTTTCATATCCTTGCCGTCCCGTTGCTGTATCTCAATATCATAATTCAGGACCAACGGTGGAATAAGCTTGTTTATCTCGAACAGCGAGATATTCTTCCCCACACACACTCTTGAGCCGAGGCCAAAAGGCATCAGGCATTGCTCCATCATTCGAAGTGTTTCAGTGTTATTCGACAGCCATCTCTCGGGCACAAAGTTGTCAGCATCACCCCCCCAAATCTTTTCATCTCGATGCATCACCCAGCTATTGATTCCGACATTTGTCTGCAATCATCAATTTAGTTCAGATATAGATTGGCAAAGATTGCTTACACCCTCTGGAAAGAATTTGTTGCAGATCACAGCACCTCCGCGAGGGACCAGGCGGAAAAGGGGAAATCCAACCCCCGGGTGAAGCCGCATGGATTCCTTGATCACGGCTTGGAGATAAGGTAATTTCTGTGTTTCCGGAAATGAAGGATCGCCCTCGATAAAAGCATCATCAAGCTCTTGGCGCAGCTTTGCTAGTTTGTCAGGCGATCGGTACAAATAGAAGACCGCCGCACTTAGGCCAATTGCCGTGGTGTCGCTCCCAGCGCCGATATTAGATGCCGCGCTAACCTTGATATACCGATCTGTTAAGCCTTTCTCCTCATCCCGCTGCGCATGGAGAAACCTCTGTATCATCGGAAGAGTTTCTGTTGAGGGCTTTTGGTCTCCTTTCTGCGACAGCTCGGTGAATTTCTGGTCGGTGAAACGACGCACGAACAGGGTATCAGACGATGCAAAGAACTTGCCCAAGAAAAGAACCACGGGTCTTAGCCACAGCATGAGACCCGTCAAACTGCTGAAGAGAAAGTTCTTTTCTAAGTTCGCCATCAGGTTGTTGATGTCTTGGCCCTGGTCAAGGAAACCGATTCGTTCGCCGTACTATTTGGTAAGCATTGTCTGTCGCTTCACATCGCTGGATAGAACTTTCAGGGAGGATTGAACACATACAGTAATTCCGCTGATAGTATCAAAGGCAAAGCATTGCAGCCAATGCCCTAGGTCCACCATCGAGCCGGCCTTTGCAAACGAGTCAAGCTGGGCGCAGAACCGCCGGATACAATCATTCACATATGGCTCGTAGGAAACGACCGCAGACATGGAATACATAGATGCGACCTTACGACGGGCGTCCGAATGATGGGCAGTGTTCCGAACCGAGAACAGATTGTGGTCTTGGGGGTCAGGCGAGAAGTTCCAAGCTTCATACCACTCTGATTTGATGAATCGGGAACCATGAGCATAGATCGACTTGAGAGCGTCGATGTCATTGAGGCTATACCAGCCGGGAGCAATTCGCACAATCTTGCCTGCAAAATATTAGCTAAGTGCTACTTTGAGAGATTTGGTCATAACTGCTCACCGTGATCTCGATGCAGCTTCATGTTGGTATATTGGAAATCGCCTTTTATCATCTGCCATATATACCACAGCCGGGTGTACCGGGCCATAACAGGGCCTGGAATGTCACGGCCTGGCAATGCACGTCTCACGAATACTGCCAGAAACAGGCATAAAGCAACCGCAGAAAGGGTGGGGATGGTTAACACTGTCATATCGATTCGGCAATGCAAAGGGCCTGTGCTGCAGACTGAACGTGAATTGTTTTCTCTTCTGGGTGATGTCGTGATCTTATATAATGGAGGGCCAGTCGGAGGGGATTACCACATTGCATCCGCCACGCTGATCGTGCATGCACCTAGCAACACGTCTCCCCATCAGGCAATCATCTAGTCTCCTTCAAGGGTCGACATGCATGTTGACTAAGCGGGTCTCGGACCTTGGAATCCATGCAGGGTCCGAGGATTAATCGCGGAATCCAGGGATCCGTGTCCTCCACAAGACTCTGTCAAAGATACTACCATGTAGACCAAAAGGTATATCTCTAATGACTGCTCGTGTAGAAGACAGAAGATCTCCCAACAGACTTGGCAAACGACAACTTGTCCTCGTCAGCGGCGTTGGCTCTGAAGTCAGATGCTCGACCAGGGTATGACAATCTGCATCGGAGAATAGCTAAAAATAGCTTCATACCCCGCACCACAGCCAGAAAAATCCTGGAAAGGGCATTGCCTTCTGTGAGATATCAAATCTATTCCTCTAGCAGACGATACGAATGCAGCTCGACCAACTGGTCACTCTGTCCACATTGGCTCAATATCATTCCACCGCATCCGCTGCCCTCGCGGGCCGTTCCAGTGGTGCACCTGCGCCCCCAGAAGGTGGCTGGGTCTAGTCTTGAATGACCCATATGACTTCATGCATCCATCATGCTTGATCTAAAATAAGCGTCTTGCTTCCAATCGAACCAATCCTTTCCACCATTTGAGCTTCTGACAGTGAAAGTTCCAATATCAAACGTCCCATGGAAGACAATGATCAGTCCGATGGGTACCCTAAATCTGGCCCTTTTCCATCATCCATGTCGACATAGACTACCAGGCCCAACCAAGAATATGCATACAATCGGTGTAGTCGCGTGACTGCTTCTTTGATGCAATTCCGTCCTCTAGCTTTTTGTCGTCTGCCTCACAATCTTAGCCCTAACAGTTTCACCCCTCGCCATTCAGTATGTCCTATCTATCCAACCCAAACCATTATCACGGACTCTATGACAATACCTACCGTCCTCAATACAACTTTGAAGCTCAGCCTCCTTCCAGCCAACAAACTACACTAATAGGCCAAGAACCTGACCTATGAACCCACGCAGTGGTGAGCAGGGAAATGGTGCAGAGTACTAGTATGTCACTTCCATTCCGCACTTTGGCCATAAACCAATACGTATCAACTCTCTATCAGCACCTCCGACCGACCGCTTCAGCGCAACAATACCCCGCCTCCACTCCAGGAACCAGGAGTCGGTCCTTATGAATCTGGCAGCGAGTGCAGCCTGGGTGGAAGCATCCTAGGTGGTACGGGTATTACCTGGGCCATTAGAAGGGACATGAGGTTCTGGGTGCTATGAGCGGGGGATTCCTCGCAAATTATCTCAGGAATCACATAGACGATCGAAAACAGCAGCATTATTATGATCGGAGATATGAGTATCGTGAACATCATCACCACTGCCATCATCATTGTGGGGGTAGGTGGTATCAGCATTTGGCCTACAATACTTTTTCGTTCGATGAATTTGGCTAATTCGTAGCGGAATGATCTCCTATTTTCCTTTCTATTTTTCCCACTTTTGCCGGAAATTGACTGGGTGTTTGGGCCCAGATAGCCAGATGGGAACAATCTTTGAGCCTGCCACAGCATTGATGTGGTCCATCCATTATTGAGTATTTGATGTGACAAGGACTATACACTTCAACACAATACCTTAACTGTCACCGCTAAAGTTAGGGCATTGATCCTAATTGGTCTTCAACTCCAATATAGATGCCGCTAATTCACAGAAGAGTATCCTGGTCATTCCCTCGTCCATTGGCTTTTGTTGGTAATTCTCTTTTTCCAGTGACCCCTGTGACCTAGAGGTATTTCCTTTGGCACTAACTGCAATTAACTGGCATTATGCTCATACCAGCGTTGGAGAAGACCTCAACGACCTGGAAACTGAATCAATCAAGGGAACCATCGTACCCATTCAATCTTGTATTCACACACCCATTTCACCACATCATACTGGGCGGTATGTCTTCACCAGCCCAACCCTATATAAATATCCCTCACATCTCAGAGAACAATCTTCCCTTCCAACTCCCATACTCAATAAAATCCCTCATCTACTGCCTTCAAATCTCAACAACGAAGCTACATTGGCCTTTCTCTTCCATTATCGTCTCAGGTTCTACCTCAATATCTCGCAACAAGAGCCTCGCTTTCAGCACGAATAACAACCTATCAAACGACCAAGATCCACCTACTCTGGCACCATTATCCAGAGCAAATACACCTTTTTGGGCGTCCACTGTCATACCTTGCACAATGCCCTGGATTCAAATCCGAAACCCGATGGAAAAGACACCACATAGCTGGTTGCTCTTCGCAGAAAGAGACCATTGTATAACCACTCGAACGATCCGAGAAAAGTCAATCCTGAACGCAATGATGCTCTCCGATGGTCTTCCCATTTTTTGGCGATATATTCCGGATACCCCGAAAGACCAAAGGACGGGTACCTTGTGATTCCAAACTGTGTGGTATGCGCCAATCTTTACAAGTGGTAGTACTTTATACGTCATATAGACAAGTTATCCAACATATATGGTTCAGGAGAATAACAAACATTTAATTGCTTCCCGAAAAGACCCAATCTACGGTATTTGCCGGATGTCCAAGGCTTAGTTACATCGATCAGTATCGACTACCAACGAATGTCTATCTCGGACACTACCTTAATGTGACGAGAGAAGAGGAACTATGGTCTCTCATGCCTATTTACGCACCGAACTCTGAGTATCTTTCCCCAGGTGGGATTACTCGAGATAATGTTATTCAAGATTGAATAATATCTAACCTTCACAAAATAATGGATCAAGGAATATCACAACCACTGTTGTTTCTTCTTCGAGAGGAAATACACACTTACATATCAGATTTACTACAATATTTAAGATTATCGCTCGGTCCGCTTGATTGAAATCCTACCCTTTAATCTTCGCCATAGCCTCCCCTCATTCTCGAAAGAATAACCCAGAATTCACATCACCCACATTGGACAAACAAAAGACCGCTTCCAAACCTCACAGGCAGTCTATCCTAGATACCACCCATCGCCGCGATTTCAATCTCTTACTCCTAATTTACCACCCACCAAACATCGAACGAGATGGCGCCTGCAAAAAAGCGCAAAGGCCAGAAGGCAGCATAGCAACCCGATAAGCGTGTAAAGAGGGCCAGGACACGAACATCAAACAAGACGCATCCGAAGATCCCCAAGGAGAACCAGACTACTCATTCTCTGACATCAAGGAAGAGATTATCGGCGAATGAAATCAAACCCAATACCTGGCGTTTATACACAAGGGCCAACTCTTTCTCGCTAGGATTTCGACAAGTCGCTGAACTACATATAACAACATGTACGGCAGTGGCTGCTACACTGCCCTACGCCAGCCACCCGAGCATACAAATTGTCCCTTCTATCATTAGCGCAAAGATATATGATGATCAAAGACATGGGGAAGACCCCATCCTCCTGACTTCTCATTCATGGAGCAGAGTGCACGGATCATGATCAAACTCAACCAATGGGTTTCGGGACGCTAGTCAGGACATACCAGAGACTGACGAAGTGGCTCGTCGGACAGTATATTGTCATGGGGGATATGACCCAGACCACTGACTTCCGGATAATAACCAATGCATAACAGACGCTGTTGTTGATTTCCGATAAGATTCTTGCTATATTGACCACACCGTCTGTGGCAACCTAGCCTGCTGGCGAGCGAATCCCGGGATTCTTTCGATGTTAAGTACAGGTGCAAAGAATGAAGTGTTCCTCCACAATGAGAAATCTTTTCGACAGATCATTAGGTCTTTCGTCGCAGACAACGTCACCCTATTTATGAGATCATGATATCCAGGAGGCTGGCTAGTACACCCAAGCTACCATCAGTCTCGACAGATGAATGTGCCGGGCATGGCAGCATCTGGCCCTGGTCAGGAAACCAGGTCATGGTCACTGAGCAAAAGCGTTGGACCAACATTTAGAAGCGCTTATACAACGGCTAATGATGAGAGAATTGATGGAGATCGAAGCTAATGTGGGAGTATCCGCAGTATCATCAAGATATATCGGCCTGACCGTATCCACATGACAAAGTCGAATCACGTGATCCGGAATACAACCACGACCCATATCGCTGGGAATTTTCAACATCTTCTAAACCCTGAACTGGCGTCAGTATTTATAAATTAATACCATTGAAGCGTTCCCTGCCCACGCTCTGAACGATGGCTAGGAACAGAATTTGGATTCATGATCCGGATATGTTGAGCAACTGAGTAGCTCTGTGTCTTGTTGTCTCGAATGGACCAGAACATATACCATGGGTGGATCTGGGATTTCTCGCCTTCCTTACGCATGCGATAGACTGCGTGGGAGGAGCCCAACATGTGGTGGTAACTGCAGGAACACTGCTAAGGATTTCAAGGCGCAGGTACATGCCTGGAACATTACTGTGCCGAAACGTACATTTGTTTAGGTGTATATGTAATATGCGACAGCATTGAGGGTAATCTCACTGACCTCGACAAGAGAAAGGACAATAACCAATTGGTAGAAAAATACCTCGATTCCAAAAACAGAAAAGACAGCCGGATGTTCACGAAGCTATCCCTTCCTTCAAAAGCAGAGACACATGGACAGAACTGCACACATGCCAAACAACATGAAATATCAACTTGGACTAACCATGACACTGATAATGGCCAAACAAAGGGAATGAATGCTACAGACGCAAACAGTCATTAATCCATACGTTATTACAATTCCTCAATAAAAAATTACACCGATCCTAGAAAGTCGTTTGCGACAAAGGCCACACTGTCAGGATGATCCGCCCTGGCCTGTCCGAGTGTCTTGTGAATCTAACAGGCATATTATTTCCCTGAATCGAACAACCACATTATGTCCCGTCTCCTCGAAATTATACTCCCCAGGCTGTTGTGGTTTGACATGTACGTCATTCTATTTCGCTCACGCATACACCTATCTCATCGCGGAAGACACCAGATAGCCCGTCTGTATGTTCCTCATTCTTCTTGGATAAACATTGGGATATTTCGAGATAGCTTCGTCAAAACCTTGGAGTGAAACTTTTCAAACTGCTCTGAACATACCACGCAGATATAAAAGCCAATAGTGTGCTGTCATGGAAGCTAATCGAGCGGAACTTTTCGATGACTCATTAACGATGTTGGATAATTCTCTAGAAAGACCTACATTACGCAACAAGCCTTTGAGGAAAATCGTATAATCGAGGGGATCAATGCAATGATAAAGATACCTACCTCGAGTTAGAAAGCTCTGCAAGGTATTCCCATGTGAGGGAACCCAATCATTGAAGATACCAGTCGCTTAAAGACGGAATGCTGTACTAGCAGCTGTGATGTCTGGGCCATCGTATCCATGTCAAAGCACTCTAGCCTTTCAACGCGGTGTTGCTACAGTGCCTGCCCGTGTCTATCCCTTAGAAGAGCATATACGGTGTATATGTACTTAAAACTGACAAACAAAAACAGGGGCAAAGAATAACCGGAATGAAAAGCGTGGTCAGACCCAACCAACAATAATATCTATATATCTAGATAACAGAGTAGTTGGCAGACAGCACCGCAGGATACTTATATCGCGAATGAAGGCCTCGATTCGTATGAGATATAATGAACCGAGGACTGTCTATGGAGATCAACATAAGGACAACCTAGTCATTTGTCTCCTGGATAAAACCTCCACAAATCAAATTTGGTAAGGGATCTACTTATATGGATATGGATACGTTTATGGCAGAATAGAATGGGTTTATCTCCAGGGACATATCGTCTTCCTAAGTTTGTTCCTTGTATCATGATCACTTAGTATTCACTGTGAGTGATGGGGACAGTTTGTTGGCTGACAGGATCATATAGCTGCCGAGCAACAAAATATTATAGATCAGCCAAATACGGATCAAGAGATTGTAGATATGATCAAATAACGACGACTCGTAGAATATAGGGACTCAAACTAACGCTATTTACTTTCGGAACTCCGCAGATTAATTCATTAACTCTATACTTCATCCGCATCTCTCCCTCTACTATCCAACCATCTAAATAAATCCATTACCATACTCCAATTACCTATAATACAATGTACACCCCCTCCCAACCCACCCAACCCAAACCCAAACAAAGAAAAAAAAAACTAACAATCCTGTCTAAAATCCTTCATAACCCTAATCCCATGCAACGGCACCTCATCCTCTTCCCCTCCCAGTCTATCATCATGTGCATTTCCACTCCCCCTAATATTCGTAACCGTCAACCCACGATCATGTTTCGGCCTCAGCACCTCATCCAACCGAATCTGCTGCGCCAGAACCCCCTTCCCCAGCCCTGTTTCCTCATCCGGCAAATGATAAAACGACCTCCGATTCATCATCCCCGCCGTACTATTCGTCGCACTATCAGCCGGTATCTGACTGGGATTCGTCTTGGAGGAGAGATTCCCCGATCGACTGCGCAACAACGCGGGCATGAATCTCTGGATGCCTAGTTTGCGGGCTGCGAGTTGAAGCGCTGGACGAATGGTGGGGAGACAGGCGGACACAATCCCCGCGGACATTTCAATGGCTGTCCACCCTACCACCGGGGCAAGGGTATAGCTTGAGTCAGTGGATGTGTAGCTAAATAGGACGGTGAAGCGGTATGCCGAGGCGAATATTACACTACCCATCCGTTCCCAACCATCATTAGCAAACCCACCACCAAAATCCAAGAAAATAGGGTAGGGCAGGGTATGCTCACAAAAACCCCAATCCAAACGCCACCGTCAACGCCACCTTCTCCGACAATCTCAACTGCAACCTCCAGACTTGCGGCAACGGCAGTAGGAGTATCACCAAATCCGTCGCAATCGTACTCGTCGCATTCGCAATCCACGTCCCCACCTGACTTATACATTTCCCCGGAAGACTCGGATACCAGAGTTTCTGCACGGGGACACAGATAAAGATGAATAGGAATGTGATGCAAATCACCCACAGAATGACGAATGTGCCGATTCCGTAGGCCCATTTCTTGAAGTACGGGAAGTGGAAGATCCGGTAGTACATGAGGAGGATGCTGAGTTTTGTCCAGACGAGGTTGAAGACGTAGAGGATTTCGGCGACGACGAGGTATTTGGCGATGAGGATTATGTTGGGGGTCGGGAGGTGGGTGGCGTGGATGCCCATTCCGAGGTGGATCATGGTGAAGATGAAGGATATTACTATTAAGTTCCAGGCCTGTGGTTTGTTAGTGGTGTGGTGTGGTTGGGGAGGGGGGATTGGGGGAAGGGGATGGGGGATACCATAGAAAAAATAATCATCCAATCATCCCACCATAATTTCTGCTTTCTTTCTAATCGCGATATTATCCTCAAACAAACACACACAAATGCCAATACTGTGACAGCGGCAGTGGTGGCCGTGGCCCATGGTTGGAGATTGCTATCTTCTGTCATTGCAATTGCAACTGCCCCGGGATTCAGGCACAGGCACGGGTCCACGCGACGGATCGGTTAATATATGTAGTAGTAAGCCAAGCATTGACATCAAATTCTGCTGCCAACCAAACCAATTGAACTAACTCTTCAGTCATCGGTGGTGATGGCGATTGCTGGCTAGCTAGTCAGGGCGCGTCGCCCCACCGGGCAGGGATCCATAATCCAACAAGCGAATCGAATGAACAGTACTCCGTAATGATAGGTTTGACGATCCCTGGGGTTGGCACCGCGGAATGAAAGGCGAGGTTTCCGCATGCCAACCATTTCTCGTGTTGGTGCTGAATTTAAGTTCATTCTAGTTGTTCGATGGGTCGGGGATTCCTTCCGGGTTGACTAGCATTCGATAGTGAGCTGCCACAATTCGTTCATTCATTATTTGATTTGATTTGGATTAGGTATTCTACGCCCCGTATTTCCGCACCATTGCCAACACTGCAGCGTTGACGTCCCGTGCATTGGTCGCATTCAGATAATGTGCGCCCCCTGCCACGATCTCTAATTTTGCCTCTACTGATCCGGTGAATCTCTCAATCTGTTCAGTCGTCACGGTGGTTTGAAAGGGCGTGTCTTCCGTGCCCTACATCAATGCTCGTGTTAGTCTGCCCCACTGAGCAAACCATCACCCAAGAATCAGAACCAGGGTAGTAAGTAAGTAACTCACCTGTAACCAATAAACCGGACATTTCACATCCCCTAAGCGTAAGAGCAACCCATCCCGTGTCAACAAACACATCAACGCCATCCGCACCTTTTTCCGCCCCTCATCACCAGTATATACCTCTTGCAACGTACGTTTCCAAAACCCGACCGTCTCTTCGGTCGCATCTTTCCCGAATCCGATCCCTCCGACCATCCCGCACCAGATATCGTCGACGATGAACTCGGGTGTTGGGGTTGCGCTGCTCCATTTTTCGAGGAACGGGGTAAGGAGTGTCACGGGATCCCAGCAGCCCTTGCTCCGGGAGAGGGAGGATTCGTAGTCCATTGAGGTGCCGAGGGGGAGGAGGCCGAGGATCTATCCATTCTTATGGTTAGTATTGTTCCACTACTTACTGACCTCATTGTGTTGTAAAGATGAAGTAGGGGAGGGTAACGCACCCTCTCCGGCGCCAACAGCGCCATCCTCACCACCATCCACCCCCCCTGACTCGTCCCCAGGGCAAACACCTTCTCAATCCCTAGTTTATCCATCACCTGTAATGCCATGGTCGCCGTATCCCAGTAGGTGAAATGCTCGGCGACATGGCAGTGAGTGGCGCCATGGCCGAGGGGTTCAATAGCGAGGAGGTTCGCTGCGTTGGTGAGGGATTCGTCGCTGAATTGCGCATCGTACAGAGCCACAGTCATGCACATGGAATTGAGCAGCACCACGGTCGGCTTGGTGGGGTCGTACCGGTTGTTGGTTAGCCGGTAGCCGACGTCGATGCCGCCGAGGTGAGGGACGCTGAGGGTGGTTGTTGCTGCCATTGTTTCCGTTCTCACTGTGGGTGGATGGGATGGGATGAGTAGAGGGGTAGGGTATACTCTATCTTCAAGAGGGGAAGAGAAGAGGGGATACCATCACGTGGGTCTCATCCACGGATCACAAGAACAAAATGAATGGGACGACGGGAAACTACCCGAGGTGACAGACACTGACACTGACAGCAGGCCACGCCATCCCACGGAACTGCTACCTCTTTTGGAGCCAGAGGGGCAGTTCTGACTCGAGTGTCGGTTTGTTGGTGCCTGGCAGTTCGTGAGGCCCGATGGTGTTACCCTAACTAATCGCCTCACTTGATGGTGATTGGCCATCTCCAAGCCCTTCCGAGTGTTATCCGAGACATGATCCGCACGGCTGGGTCCGCACCATGCTGTTTATTGGTTCACGCAATCAATAAACTTCTGACGGGCGTTTGGACTCATCCCGCCATTATTCAACCTGTCAGGGGAATTGTCTGCCATGGATACACTCACTCAACCGTATGGATTTTGATTAATGACGGTCGGAATCATGGCTCGTTCCTGGGTCAGCTCCGTCCGAAATTAAGCTTATTGTCGCGTGGTGGTGGAGAGGAATTTGTCATATTGTATTCATTGCATGGGTCTCGTATGCTGGTCTGTCCGGGATAGTGCTATTTATGAATGATTTCTTCGTGGGTACTCGTTCCTTTCTCAACTTCAGTGTCTTCTACCCTCTGCTCATTCCCCGTAGTTGCTGGACCATCCCATCCAACCCGCCACCATGGCCTGGAAAACACCTCCTCCATCCCCTCCATGCTTTTGCCCTTGCATTCGGGAAACGCGACCCCCACCCACACTGTCCCCACCGCCGTGAACGCCGTGAACAGCGCAAACGGTCCCCACGTGTGCATACTATCCGTCATGTTCGGGAATGCTCGGGTAATCCCGAAATTCAACAGGTTCTGGTATGTAAACGCCAGGGTTACTACCGTTCCGCGGATGCGGGTCGGGCAGATCTCCGACGCGGTCAGGGAGAAGGCTGGCGCCCAGCCGAAGCCGTAGCCGATGGCGTAAATGCAGATGGCGACGATGCTGACCCAGGAGGCGGCTGAGGGGGAGGTGGAGGAGGAGGGTGGGTTGAGGGCCAGGTAGCAGGTCAGATATAGCAGACAGAGAACATTGATGGTAGAGCCGAGGAGGAGGAGCGGACGACGGCCGTAGCGGTCGGTGAGGAAAAATGCATATAGCAATACAGCGAAGAACTTGATTAGACCGTAGATGGCCGTGAAGAGGAGGACTTGTGAGTGGCTGAGGCCGATGGAGTCGAGAATGTCAGGGGCGTAGTAAGTGATGCTGTTGCCGCCGGACATGATGAAGAATGTTTGGATCAGCGTGACAAAGAGGAGGACCTTGCGGGTTGGGGCGTGGTGGATGCATTCTCGTAGCAGGGAGAGGAAGGCTTGTGTTCCTGACGTAGAGGTCGTGTCGAGCCTGCTGCGTAGTTCGGTGTATTCGCGCGCAAAGTACTCGGTGCTTTCGTCCAAGCCGCCGCGAAGCCGGGAGAGACTGCGATGCGCAGCATCGATGCGTCCGCGCATCATTAGGTAACGGGGGCTTTCTGGGAAGAAAGGAAACCCGAGTAGTAGGATGATGGCGGGGATGGATTGTAGCACAAGTGTGGTGCGCCATTGCCAGCTGGAGGTGCTGGGGAGGACTTGCGGCGATGCGTAGTTGATCCAGTAGCTGCCGGCCACGCCGGACATGATGTTCACGTTGTAGAAGGTGGTCATCATTCCGCGGAGCTCGAGGGGTGCAACCTCGGAGATATAAATGGGCCCTGCAGACATTCCCATACCAGATCCCAGTCCAGACAGGACGCGTCCCACGAGCAGCTCGGCGAAAGAGCCCAGGTTGGCGGCCATGAGAATGGCCCCGATCACGTAGCAGATGGCCGAGGCGAGGATGACTGACTTTCGCCCTCGTCGGTCCCCAAGAGGACCTGCAAGGAAGACTCCGACCGTTTGGCCCTACCCCTGGTTAGTCGGTTCGGCTGATGATGGAGCACGTACTAGAAGCATCGAGGATACCGCCCAGCCCTCATAATTGGATATGGTGGTGCTGGCGAGCCCTTTCCATCCAAAATCCTGGTCCCATTGGCTCATCTGCATCGCTCCGGAGATGTTGGCCGTGTTGAACCCGTGCAGGCCGCCGCAGTATGAGGCCCAAATGGCGGCTAGCCAGATATATGGTCGTCGGGCTGCCGGAGGTACGCGTTTGAAGGCATCAGGGGAGAATCCACCGCCAGCTGCTCCCATGGTGAATGAAGTATAGACTCACGGGATAGGTATTGTGTTGGTGAGTCGGGGGTTGAGATCCAGCCAAGCTTTGGACAGAGCAGAGGATCTATATACCCCGTTTGGCCAAGCACCGTAGCACTGATCAGCGTGGATGCACCCATCAGCCAATCCATCAAGTGGTGTCAAATCCGGGGTACACCCGAGGGAATCTGGGGCTTGCTTGGGCTACTCCGGCCGGAGCTACCCATGAGTACAGCCTGTGGTACGCTCCTTGGTATCGTCGACCAGATGTCCGGGTCAGTTGCAAGCATAGCAGACTCAAATTCGTCCTATATATTCCGCTACTCCAATACACGCCACAAATATCACTCAAGCATGGACGGTAGCCTTAATATGGTTCAATGCACTACCAGCTCGCAGCCAAGGGAGCTGCCCGGCATGGTAGCTGTGTCTCAATGGAGCTTCCCAGACCTCTCCCTTGCGCGGAGTAACCCGCATCGTGACCTCACTACCCGGTTGCAGCTCATCCTCTACTCCAATCAACGTGATCCGATCCCCCTCCTGCACTCGATCATAGTCAGCTGCATCACGGAATGTCAGCGGCAGCATCCCCTGCTTCTTCAGGTTGGTCTCGTGAATCCGGGCAAAAGACCGAGCGATGATGGCAACGCCACCGAGGTAGCGAGGCTCCAGCGCGGCATGCTCCCGCGAGCTGCCCTCGCCGTAGTTGTGGTCCCCCACCACGCACCACCGGACTGCACGCCGTTTCAGGTCCCGGGCCACTTCATGGGCAAGCCCGACTTCCGACGTCAGTGGGTGGATCGTGTGCCCGAGCATTTGCGGGCTGTTCCCCAGAAAAGCATTGGTTGCGGTCGTGAACATCTTGTTGCTGATGTTTTCCAAATGCCCCCGGTATTTGTACCACGGACCAGCCGGGGAGATATGATCGGTAGTACACTTGCCCTTCACCTTGATCAGCAACTCCACGTCGGTCGCGTTTCCAGCCTTCCACGCCGGAAAAGGCTGCAGAAGTTGTAGCCGCTCGGATCGCTCGTCGATGGTCACCGACAAGGATGAGCCGTCAGACGGAGGCTCTTGGAAGCAATCTATACCCCGATCAAATTTGGCGGGCAGTTCCTGACTCACAGGAGCCTTGAAGCGCAGCGGGGAAGCCCCCTCGACGGGGATACTGTCGGTGAGAGGGTTAAAGTCGAGGCGGCCGGCATAGGCAAAGGCCGTGACCAACTCTGGGGACGTGACAAATGAGTGAGTGGCCGGATTGCTGTCATGGCGCCCGACAAAGTTTCGGTTGTAGCTGGAGATGACCGAATTCTTTTCCTTGCCACGGACATCGACGTCCTTGCGATCCCAGGACCCGACACACGGTCCGCACGAGCTGCTCAAGACCATGGCGCCGGCATCTTCGAAGTCTTGCAGAATGCCATCGGCTTCGGCCGTGGCCCGGATGGTCTCACTACCTGGGGACACTAAAAATGGAGTTTTGAACTTGGTTAATCCTGCCGCACGGGCCTGGTTCACCAACTGCCGGGCCTTGTCCAGATCCTCATACGAACTGTTGGTACAGCTACCCACCATGGCATGGCTCAGATCTACCGGCCAGTCGCTCTGCGATACCGCTGTTGCCAACTTGGAGATGGGGTGGGCGAGATCCGGAGTGAATGGGCCGTTGATGTGTGGCTCCAGCGTGCTGAGATCGATCTCAATCACTTGGTCATAGTACTCTTCCGATCCCTGGTCTGCGGTAAGCAGAACGTCCTTGACAGCTTCAGCTGCCGGGACGACATGACCGCGTGCGGTGGCAGTCAGGTAACGGGCAATCGCCTCCGAGTAGGGAAATATACACGAGGTCGATCCGATCTCCGCCGACATGTTGCAGATGGTCGCCATGGCCGTCGCCCCCAGCGTCTGCGTGCCCGGTCCGAAGAATTCAATGACTCGACCTTTGCCACCCGACACCCCGAGAATCCCCGCCAGTTTACAGATGATGTCTTTGGTCGATGCCCATCCTTGAAGTGCCCCCGTCAGTTTAACCCCGACCACATACGGCGTAACCAACTCCCAGGGCATCCCCGACATGGCATCCACGGCATCGGCGCCACCCACGCCAATTCCCAGCATGCCCATTCCACCCGCATTTGGGGTGTGGGAATCCGTGCCGATAATCAAGCCCCCTGGTCTGATCCACGTCAGCAATGGTCCTGGTATCTTGAGGATAGTCATACACTGCATAATTCTCAAAAATCACCGTGTGGATGATTCCCGATCCGGGTTTCCAGAATCCAATTCCATACTTTCTCGAAGCGCTACTCAGAAAGTCATAAACTTCTGCATGCTCAGTGATTGCTCGCTTCATGTCCTTTTCTGCGCCATGCTCTGATATGATCAAATGATCGCCGTGCACAGTCGTCGGCACCGCGACTCGCGGGAGTCCTCCGCTGATGAATTGCAGCAAAGCCATTGTCGCGGTCGCATCGTGACAGGCAACGCGGTCGGGGCGCAATTCCAAGATGGTTTTCCCGCGCGTGATCTCCTCTATACTCCAGCGATCACTCTCCGTATCAAACATATGACTGTATAGGGTCTTCTCCGCCAAGGTCAACGGGCGCTTCGATCCCCTCTTGAGCGCGTCAAGGGCGCGGATTTGTTTTCCGTAGTCGACACCGAAAATCTATCCATCGCCACCATCAGTAGGGAACTTCTGACTGCATTGCAGCACTTACCGGGCCATGCGATAGATTTGTCGCATAACCCCGGGCTCCATCGCGGCACCGGGGTTGGTGTAGATTTGCTCGGGACACTCTCTGGCAAAAGCGCTGCATCGTGCCGGTTGTTGAGGTTGCGTTAACCAGCAAACACAAAAGAACGAAGAATGATCCTCCAGGCCATCATCGCCTGGGTTGGCAGTGGAGCCAATGCGAGATGCTTCGATTGATCCGGCCCAGCAGGAATGGTCCGATTCCGGTCCGGAGTGCTCCGATCGCCACCCGGACTGCTCCAGAAGCTCCAGAACGCGGGGAAGAGAGTGCCGGCTCGGACTCCCCCAAGCCGGGGACATTAACCAACACCAGCGTTGGTCACCGTACATACCATAATCACTTCCAGTCACTCGAGACCATCACAATGGCGGTCAAACCTAATGTTCTGCGCGCCCTGCAACGCTTTACGTCCTGCGATGTAAGTCACTCCCTGCTTTCATCGTCTTCAAACCAACCATGTTAGGTCGGAGATGCGCTCGTCAAGCTCGGTGTCCCTCAGGGCGGCTATCTGTCGGGTCTCACAATGTACTCTCCCGGCCTCATGTCATCAACTGCCAAGATCTTCGGTCCCGCGTACACCGTGAAGATGGTTCATGCCGCCGACAAGGCTCCCCCGACGCCCAAAGTTCACTTTGCCGATGCCATTCCCCAGAACAGCGTCGTATTCGTGTCGCAACCAAAGGGTTTGATCAGTGCTTGCTGGGGAGGCCTCATGAGTACCCGCGCTCAGAAACGTGGTGCTGCCGGAGTCATCATTGACGGCAAGTTTCGCGATATCAATGAGCATCGCGAACTCGGCATCGGCCTTTTCGCACGCGGCATTAGCATCTTAGGCTCAAATACATTCACCCGTTCTTCCGAGTTGGATGTTCCAGTGACCTACGAGAATATCGAGAATGGAGGAGAGGTGGTCATCAATCCCGGCGATTATATTCTTGGCGATGCGGATGGGGTGGTTGTTGTTCCACCAGATAGTGCAGAGGAGTGTGTGCGTCTCTGCCAGGAACGCTATGATATTGACGAAGAGACGCGACGTTGTTTGAAACGCGGCGATGAGATAGGAAGTACAATCAAACGACTAAGGAAATAAGCAGTCCTGAGTCTGCGTTCGCTGAGTCGTATGTCCTGTTGAAAGTGAGACTGCAATGTGACACACTTATTGCGCAATCTACTCCGATGTATCCGAGAAATCCACCAAGTAGCCTGGGGTCTTTAGGTACCCGCTGCAGCTACCTGCAAGTCTTCGAGATGGTCATTGGCCTACTGGTTGCTCCTACAGGACAGTACTTCCTGCGAATGGGTCCCAGCTCCAGTCTCCATGCACGAATTCTGCCAGAAAGCTTTCCATGGCGGAATCAATAGCAGCGGTGTCAGAAGCATCCAGGTAGGTCGTGTCGGGGGGCAACAACCCGGGGTCCTCCATTGAAAGACTCGCATAGTTTGCTGGAGCGGATAATACGCTGTTATTAGCCAGACAGGCTCTTCGGATGGAATAAAAGATGGAATCCTCACCTGTGGGCTTGGGGGATCTCTCACCCAACAGGTCCCCGAGACCCATGGGGTAGCTGGATGTCTCTCCAACAACCTGCATCCCCCGGTCAAATATATCTGTATCCAAGTTCGTGCGGGTGATATCAGGTTGACCGCTTATGTCAGTACTTGGTGGTTCGAGTCGACGCCGCGTTCGCGGGGAAGGGGGCTGTGACCGGCTTAACCGGCGTATGGTAAGATCCACAATTTGATCGAAACTTCCCTTGCCATTGCGAACCGAAGGCCACCATTGACCACCAATACTGAGCAGGTTTGAGCATGTTCGTAGGTCCCACAACACCTCGGCAAACGGAATTGCGGCCTGAAGGGCGGGACAGGCCCAGATGCAATAGACCATGGTCGCACCTGCAGAGAAGATCCCATGAATATTTCGCCAGCTGTAATAGACCTGATCCTCCGTGTTGAGATGGTTGTAGATGCGTATCTTCCGTCTGTTGCTTTGGTAACACTGTTGGAGAGCGCTTTGCGATGGCGAACGAAAGACCTGGGATGGTTGAAACAAGAGTGTGATTGCTGAGTGGTACAAGGTCTCCAACTTGAGCTTTTCATGCTGAAAGCGCAGGGTATCCCCCTCCCATTTAGCAGGCGGTAGAATAACGGACGTTTCAGTCAGCCATGCGTCGAGATCAAGTTTAATACGTGCTTGGAGGCCTTTAAGGTCTCCCGGCCACACCAATGGCCTAAGCTCCTTGGGTAAATGATAGAACAGGAGCTTTATCTCGGAGATGTACTGGTCCAATTGAAACCGACGGATGGATAATGACATGTGAGCCGTTGACGGTGTTGATATATTCATGTTGCGATTTGCGATACCGAGCAATTCGTCTGTGATATCGTCCAATTTCGGACAACGTATGTCAAAGGTTTCGTCCCTGATACCCAAGGGACGACCTTGGATAGTGGATATAGATCTATTTGAAGTCAGTCGAGAAGCTAAGAAGGAGATGCGAGATTACCGATCAAGCGAGTAGACGGTATAAAATATCAGTCTATTAATTGCCAGAGATGTTTTCGATGCACTTGAGGGGTCCGGCTCCCGATGGAGGCCCAGATCGATGCAGTGAGACATTGCTATGTGTGATAACGTCCAGATATTGAGACCCGCTGGGCATGCCATACTATGGACTGCGAGGAGCAGTATGCCTTGCAAAGCAGTCACAGAGACGGAAGAAAAACAGTCGGATGCTTCGGCGATGGCCAATCTATAAAACCGTGTGGGAGAATGATCAAAGTTCTTCTTGCGCGTGAGGACCGTTGCTGCGAGAGAAAACACCATGAAAACATGGAATGCGGCTGTGAAGACCGAAATCGGGGTGGACTCTTTGCCCTCAACAACATCTATCTTTCCATTATACTCAAAGGGCCGTATGCCCTCCATCCATCCGTTGCTGTCATGTTTTCCAGGACGTTCCATCTTCGTGCTCTCATGCAACGCCCAGTACGCGTTGGCGAGCGAAGCGGGGTGTAGGAATGGCTGGTCGATGTGGATATGCTGGAAATAAATCCCAAGGAGAATTCCGGCTTCCTCGGGTGCGGGCAGCTCCTATATCTCATCAGAACCGCGGTGGTCGAGCCAGGGAGAATTTCAAACCTTTGCCAATGTCCAGTACAGCGAGTGATACGCTGTCATCGATATCTGAGATGCTGAAGATCGCTCACCGTAGGTAGTTTCCGTGTGGGATATGTGGCTTGTTTCCTGTGTTTCTCTGCCCGCTCCAATCAGTTTCGTGAATAATAGGCCCGACGAAGAGCCCATATAGTGCTGCTGTCTGGAATCTGAATGGAGCGACAGCATTCCCAGGACATTCGCGACCGAGGATGCTTCAGCCGGTAGGGGCCGGTCAAGTTCAAGTCCCTCCACTGAATCGTATGTTCGTTTCCCTGTGATTGGTTTGTCATGATTCTGTGGCTGGGTCTCTGACATGCTGGGAGGATTGTTATTGGGTATGCCTGGACTAGACTGCGATGACATGTCCACCTGAGTCCCATTTACCGATGGCCCCTTGGTCAAGTCGAACTCGGGGTCTAATATCTGAATCTGCTGCTCCAGCCATCTTATCCTGGCGCAACATTGTGTGATAAAGCTGAGAAACCAAAAGTCAGCGCGGTCGGACACAAGCATTCCAATCTCACTTTCGAGGGATGAAGATGTCGCGATTCTGGCCATCGACATCGACACAAGGAACACTGGCTCGGGAGCAATTGCTGCAGGCCGGGGTGCCGCCATCACACTCCGGGGTGTATCAGCAGACGCGCAAATCACCTTGGCAGCATGAACGTGGCCCACCTTGACGCGTTTCGCTCGACATCGGCGACAAGCGATTCGGACTTTCTTCGGAGGGGGAGGTGTGGGTGGTTCCGTGTCTCGCGCACTCATGATGAAGAAAGGAACTGAGAGGGGGGCAATATGTAATCATTAATGAAGCCGGGTTTGGCCAGACTGGCAACGTGCGATCGGGAGGGAGTGTGGGGAAGCGGGATGGAGGCGACGCCTTGGGCGAGGCACATGATCCGCTTTTCCGCCTGCTGCCGACCACCCACACTCATCCATCCTCCTTGTTTCTGCCGTCGGGTATTCAGGCACCGGATTAGACTTCATCTTGCGGTATGGCTCTGCTGCTGTCTCAATGAAATACACATGTATAAGGCTCATTCTAGTCACTCCAAGGTTCAACTATATATATATCTCTCGGACAGGACGATTTCCCCAACAACGAACCACCCACTAACCCCGACGGATCTGACTCTAACCTCAAGGATACGATGTCTCCCCAAGACAAAAGTGAAAGGAAAGTTCTAGTATTTCAAGCCAGACAGGATGTTCAAGTTGTCCTAGAAACCGACGTGCCTGGAATACGATAATCGAGCGTGAACATGCCAACGCCAACGACACATTTAAGCGGTGGACCTGTGTGAGTGCCGAATGGAGCTTTTCTTCAACGAACCAGAACATGATGCAGTGTGGGGAGATGTGCGCGGGGATGGGGTCACTCCGGCTCTGGTTGTCGCTGCAGCCCGGAGTAATCCACCCTCGGGAAGGGTTCCATTCGCAACCAGTCCTGGCGGATCCTGCTCCCGGAGATAAAAAGATCCCCCCAGAGACCACAGAGTGAACCAAACACAATGGTCTCACGTCTTCGCAGCCTTGCCAGGTCCACCATGACCATCATAAAGCAACCATACGCTGACTCCGGACTGTTCCCCCACGGGGGTTGGGACGTCCACCACCATATATTTGAGCGTGCGGTTGATCTCTCCTATTGTATAACCATGAGGATGGAGGTGATACTAATCTGCTTTTCTCGACAGCGGCCAAGTTTGCGTATGTGCCAGACAGACACCTCACTCCGCCTCCTGCTACGGTCCAACAATTTCTCGACTTCAAGAAGAAAATTGGCATTACGAACTCGGTTCTCACCCACGGTCTATCTTATGGGTCGGACTGCACCTCGCTCAAGACATTTGTCCATGAGCTAGGTGAGTCAGGAACCAAAGGAATCGGGGTCATCGGCCCTGATACGATAACACCGGAGGAGCTCCAGGAGATGCACAGCAAAGGAATCCGGGGTATCCGAGTCAACTTATACAAGTATCAGGCGATGCATGATGTGGAACGACAGAAGCAGGCCCTACGTGAGCACGCCCGGGTCATTACACCTCACTGTCCTGGTTGGAGCATGGCATTCACCCATGTGCATCCCGAATTCTGGGGAGATCTGGCGCCCATGATCCAGCAGGAGATTGTCCCTACAGGTATTCCCCTAGTGACTGATCATTTTGCATTGCTCAAGGCTGCTAGTATGTTGCCTGCGAAGTGCAAGGGAGATATCACTCAACAGGTCGGGTTTAAGGAGATCATGGGCCTCGTCCGGGCTGGACTGTTGTATGTGAAAATCAGCGCTCCTTACCGGGTGAGTTTCGAGGCACCACATTATACGGACCTGAAACCACTGGTCCAGGCATTTCTCGATGCCAATACGCAACAGATACTTTGGGGGAGCGACTGGTAAGTAACAAGTGTCATTTCGAGCCCAGTTTTCTTCTAATATTGTGCACTTTGTAGGCCCCACACTCCTCATATGAAGGTGCGAACGCGTGAAGAGGCACTGCGGGAGACCCCGTATTTGGCTATAGATGATATGGCATGGTTGCAAAGTCTGCGATCATGGGTGACTGCGGAGGAGTGGCACGCGATGATGGTGTCCAACCCGACTAGACTGTATGGATGGTAACGTGCATCACCTGATCGGAGATGGCAACTCTCCGACCGCCGACCTCAGGCCTCCACCCGTTGCACCCTTGCAGTTGGCAGTTGCGAGTCATGGCTATTTTGTTGTCCCCGATGGATACCTCCCCAGATGCAGGCCAAGCCCTAATTCTCTGTATAGATCGAAATGTTGATGGGAGCTGCCTATAAAGTTAAGGCTATTAACCCAAATCTATTGATAGGAGCTGTATAAAGGCTATTAACACAAGTATGAAGAAATTTTGATGACACAGTCATGATGATACGACCTAAATGTCATGGTAAATGATGGACTCTTCCCGTCACTGGCGGTGACTCATGTCAATTCCCATGTCAAACAGTATTCTTCTAACCTGACAACTTACAATCCTCAGACACCAAGTCAAAGCCATACTCTCTGCTTTTCCATCAGAAGCCATTCCATCACCATCTCCATTCTCACTGAACACCAAACCATACATTCAATCAACCAACCATGTGGGCCTGCAACTTGGAAGGGCGTATCTTCGACATCGCCGGGAAGAAGCTCAAGGCCGAAAAGCAGCTCTCCGAGGTTCTGGATGAAAGAATTGGCCAACGCCATGTTATAGCAAACATTATGTGTATCAACGACAAATCATCCGCTCACCTCAAAGTCCGCTATGAACTGAACCCGAAACACTTTGATCTCGACGATCCCAAGGAGATGTTGGAGATCGCCGAGGAACACTACTGTCATGAGGTTGATGCAACGAAATTCTTGGCTAATGCCCGAGTCGGACCAAGAGTCATCGCTATTGAAACCCAAGACCAGCCCGAGTGGATGCCTTATCCTGGCGGTTATGTCGACTTCATCGTCATGCACACTCCCTATGGGGAGAACATTGATGAGATCCGAGACAAGCTCACCAATGGCCAGCTTGACAGTATCCGAACCCAGCTCGCCAATATCTTGGAGTAAGTCAATGGGCCATCTATGGGATGGATTGATTTGTCTTACTAATGAATGTTCGCAACGCACAGGAAGATGCGCAAGAAAGGCTATCTGCTGCTCCAACAACACCCCAGCTATCTGCACTACGATGTGCCGTCAAACAAGCTTTATCTGACCGACCTCGAGGCACTCGGTTTCACCGACCCGACTAGTAGTAAATCGTGTCCGATCGACGAGCAGAGCCCGTCCGTGGCAGCATTCAACCTCTGGCGTGTTCCATACCAAAAGCCCACGAAGGCTCCCGAGGCAGTTTCTATGATGGAGCCTCAAAGGGGCCCGGGCTCAGCCGCTATCTTACCTTCGCTGGGGAGCTGGGTGGCTGGACCCACATACGGGGAGTCATGGTATGCCGAAGAATCCGCCGGGAGGACTGACCCATCACGAGCGTTTCCGGTGGTAAACACGCCTATCATGTGCATGGGCCAGATGCAGCCAGTGGCCGGGGGTGTCGATGGGACCTTTCCATCAGAAGGGGAAGACTGGCGACTGGATGAGTCGATGGATGAAGGTGTAACGTTTCCATACTGACTAGGCAGTGATTCCACAATACGTTCATATGCCATCTACCATGATTTAGGTGGAGCCAATGATCAACATCCTGGATGCCGAATACTCCAAAGCCCATAATACTATACACAACGTCCGATATGTGAGGTACAAATCCTCCCCTCTTAACCCTTCCACAAATGATCAAGATACCAACCCACCCGATCTCCAACAAAACTCCCTCCCTAGCCTCAACCATCACCACGACCACCACCAATCCGGACCAATGGACCTGTCCATTGCAATTCGCTTCCGGGTAAATGGTGAACCGGTATCCATTGGAATCGAAATTCGCTTTTACTCATCGCATCTGATACCGATTATTTTTGTTGATGTTGTAGCAGCCGATCCCGTGGTTGATGTTTAGGGATTCTGGGTAGCGATTCTTGCATTGGGGGTTTGATGGCTTGTTAGGGTCCAGGTTGTACCTTAGTAAGAGGGTGTGGAAGGGGGATGGACGATTAAGATGGCTGGGATGGGATGGGGGCGAGGTGTTTATGTCGGGATGGGTGATAGCATGGCTAGAAGTTCACCCGAAGTGCGGGTCATTTGATACTTGGAGATATACTATTATCGCATCGGTGATAATGCGTAGTTGCTAGGCCATGATCCTTCATTCCAGTCATGGATGCACTACGTTCCAAAGTATAGATCTCAGTCAAAAAGCAAAGCTGGCATGGAATACTGTGAAGGAGAACCAGAGCGATCTTACCATCGAGTCAGTGCCACTCGCGAAATCGGTCCCACAAACAGAGTTACCTCAATAGTATAAATCTCAGCCTGATATATTCCACCATCACTGCGCAGATTCTTATCCCAGGAGTGAAATGCCATTGCTTGAATCAGAAGCGCTGATAGTGTAAAAGCTCCCTCTTGGTCAGATATAGTTTGGACATCTTGACGGTAACACAGTTCACTGTACTGCGTATCATTGCTTATCAATCTTCATTTTCACTGTTTCTGTCATCCGGGTGTTGCTCACCCGAGCTCATAATCATTGAAGGATGCGACAGTAGAATTGAATACTCCAGTCTCTGTATCCATCCTTAACGTATTGGACTCACTAAGAGTTAATCCCAGGTAGTGTTGACATAGCAAGCAATGCCCGACTATCAGTCACAGAATATATACTATATTCATCTGAAGATCTCAGCTTAGTGCCTGACTGCCATATTCGGGTATGATCGTCGCGCGGCTGACCCTCGTGCTTCACTCGGCCTTTAGTTTGCATGTTTAGTTTTATTCATCGTAATCAGTGCTGTTGTCTGTCGCGAGAGAAGGATGGAGAATACCAAAGAAAGGTTGGTTTAGACATGGCTACTCGATTGTGACTCGTCGAGGCCCAAGTTACTAGAGTTCTATTTAACCAGGTACTTGTGAGTGTTAGGGCGAATGAACCAGCACACGCCAGACTAAACTGCCAGGATGACTATACAATAAGCGACCTGATCCAAATAATCCACCAGAGAGAAATGACTAGCTGCATTTCCCGGCAATCACATCCAGCGAAGCCTCTTCTCTCACAATCTGCGCCATACTCAGCGCTTGCTGCAAGCCCACAGTGTTTCCAATGACATCCAGAATCTGCGCAATCCACTCTCGGGTGGAAGAATCCGTACACTTGGAACTCCCCGCAATATACAAAGGCCACAGCAACCGGATCGAGGCTCCAAACCCTGTCTCTCCGGATATAAAATGATATGGAATGCTAGCACAGATGTCATCCACCATCTGCTGGATAGTCTCCATGCACTGGGACATCGTCTGTTGATATTCGGGTGCTCGTTGGAGCCTCCACATCCGGAGGGACATGAATCGAAGCATCTCGTTCACCACGATCCGGGTTTGACGGTAGTTGTTCCAGATGGAGGCGAGGTTGACGTTATGATAAAGGTGATATTTGTCGCCGCGATGGGGAAAATGTGGTTGGTTCTTGGATGGGGTGTGCGGGATTTCCACCATGGTATAATACCAGAATGGACTCAGCGATGTGCGCCATAATTCCATATCCGCGTCAAGGAGAATAGCCTCGTCGATAAGGTGTCGTAGGTTCTTGATAAAATCAAGACCCAGATGTGCGCTTTCAACGCGAACAGCTAGGTCACCCAGTCTGAGTAGGATATCGTAAAAGTCTTCGATTGGGTGAAAATGTGGGTTCCGTTTGGACCGGGCGGCAATGGATAATTCCGCCATTCTTGGCGTATTATTGCTCGAGATTCGGTAGAATATGCTGCTGATAGCCTGCAAAAACACATCAGACGAGAAAGAAAGCTTCGGGAGCAGCTGACCCACACTTTGGAAACGCACGGTGGTAAATAACTCCATCCCGGCGCGCGAGTCCAGTTGCTCCAGACCCCTTAGCTCGAGGAGTTTGATGGCACCCTGTACATGATTATTCCACCCACTTAGCTTGTCCCATGGACTACAGGTAATCATCTGTGCATGGATTAGAGAGGTTCGGCCTACCGGGGGGAAATCTTACCTCATAGGTGCTTAGCAACAGGACCGCTGCCAGAGTGGAGTCGGACGTTGCCGAGACTGAATGCGTTAGCGCGTCGTTGGTGGCACGCAGGGCGACGCCGTATTCTTTCCTTGCCAATCGCCGGTATTGAGGCTCTCTCGACATGTTCGCTAGCCCTACCGCCCTGACTGTGGCCTGCAGCGCAGGAGAGGGGTCTCCACGCAATAGGTCCGATAGGTATGGCATCACCCCCTGGCTTTTCAAAGTACCAACATAATAGTTGAAGACGTAAGACATGGCCTGCTCGTCCGGGGAGGTAGGTGGAGGAAGTAGAGCTGCTGGGGGAGTTGACCGATCGGCAGGAGGTGATTTGGATGCAGTGCGTCGGGCGTGGGCCTTCACCGCGACCTCGTTGGTCTGATCAAGGATTCTCAGAGTGTTTGGATCTCGATAGCCGGAGCACTCCTGGTTGATTCGCAAACATTGCGAGCATGATGGCCGACGCCGATCGCACTATAGGGTCAACGAGTGCCAAGCATGCACCTGGACAGACGGGGAGGTACGTACAGCTAGGCGTCGTTTGCGGCACAACTCACAGCCCAGACCGGGCTTTCCTCGGTACACCATGGCACTTCTGGGGATATGACTTCTCAGAAGGGTAACGAGATCGGTGAGATCCAAGAGATGTGGGGGAGGCTTGGCTTTTGAATCCGAGCGGAGCCACAACTCAGCCCCCTCGGGGTTACGCTGAGCCAATCCTTAGGCAGGGCCTGCCGAGCATGACCCACTCGACACGGCTGATGCTCTTGGCTCGTGGCTGATTGGGTGTTCGGTAGACTTAAGAATTTACTCAGGACTATGAACCCATGTCCAATGAGACTCAGAGGTAACAAGCTACAGCAACGCTCGTCGCGATGCGATGAGTACCACTGGATATAATGCTTTTACCCAGGCAAATGGCACTCTGGATTCTGATTGGTCAACCTGTGTGGGATTTACGGTGTGTCTGATGAGTTTCTCTGTTTCTACCTTTTGCTCGTTTCGCCCATTCCTTCAGCGCTGTACACAAGCTAGATTTTAGCCGTCTTCGGCCTCAATTTTAGACCTGCCCGTGTCGTATATATGATATCGTTACAGTGCAATTTCTCAATCAACAAGGATTCTGTATAGAAATGATGTGGCGAAAAATAAGTGTGGCCGTGGTTCAGTGCATGCGGGTCAGATATGTCACCGGTGCATAGGATCCGCGGTTCACTTTTGTGTTCTGTGTTGTATGGGAAGAGTCAAAGGCTCGGCATGACATAGGATTCTATTTTTACGCTTACCACTGTACCACATTTTTGATGAGAGTATAATTATGTCAGTTATGGACTGTGATATGCTGACAGGATACCATAGCATTCCATGTACATTACGAGGAGTTAATAAAAGGTTGGGTGTTATAGCTGGAATATGGCTGTCCCCATTGTTGTCATTATAGTGTTATTCCTCGCTGTACTCAATATTGTGTTAATCCTGTTGTGTTTCAGTGTCATTAACACATGCCCGATGGCCGCTATCGCTGAGACACTATACAAGTCAATTTGCCAGTGTGAATGGATCATCTGCCAACCATGATGAAACGACACCGGATGAAACAGACATCGCTTGTGTTATTCACATTGAGCCACATGCCTGGCCCTCTGTCAATGCGGCAGGTGCATTGGATGACGAGGGACTTGCCCCGCCAAGCCTTCATGCAGACACTCACCTACGTAAAGATGAATCCCCTCCCATTACTCATCATCAGGTACTATATAGACCAAAATTTTTCCCATTCTCCTCAACTGCTACACTCCCCATTTACAACGGTACTTACCAACCCAACTTCGATCTACCGCACTTGAATCTCTTCTTATTACTTACTACTTTCATCTCGTCCCACTCAAGCTACCTGCGAACCTTAGCAAATATGTCGTCGATCTTCGAGGCATACCGTGATTGCGAGTATGCCTTTGATGGTCTGTTGAAAGCAACCCTTTTATACGAAGGCCCCTATCACAGGGGGGTGATCAAAGACGTTGCTGATTATAAGGATTGGGCGTATCGCGTCGGGGCTGCCTACGGCAAAGGACTTCCTGAGTATTCATTGGATGAGACTCTCAGGGAGGCGTCTAGTTTGAGAGAGATTGTCAGTGTACTCCCACTCACTGATGTAACACACCGTAACCGTTCTTTAGATTCCCAAGCAGCTGGCTCTTCTTGAAAAATGCGTCTTGAAAGTCTCTAATGTTGTGGACATGGAGACAAACTCTACCCAGTGTACCCAGAAGTGCCTCACTGTCTGGGAAGATGGACAGTTTGACGACGGCGATTGCCAAATGGCGCGGCCACACAACAAGGAGTATGTGCCGTGCGACGGCTATGATCACTCCGATGGTGATACGGTCTCTACCATCTCGGCATCGGCATCGGAGGGTTGTGTTTCGGAATCGACCGCTCAGTCGGATCCTCCTGAGGCAACGGATTTGCAGGTGGCTGTGAATGACATGCGCAAGGTTATGCAAGATCTTGAGAGTCTAGGGTTGGACGATCTCGAGGCGGCCGATGGACCTAATGGCGCCTATGACGAAGAAGCGGCATTCTATGAGGATTGGGATGTCCTGCTGGTCCAGAATAAGTTCGACAATAGGTTCCTCGCCGATGATGTCAAGCGCCGCTTGGGAAAGATGATCACTCGGTGCCGCCAGCTTTTGTGTGATCGACGCAAGGAGAAAGGTCCGGTGGAAGCGCTGTCGGAGACCCTGGATTCGGTCAACAATCCTGACCTGACTTTGTCGAGCCCTTCTGATGACTTGGATCTGACCCTTGAGGTGCCGCTTCCACCGGTCGAATTGAAAGAAGGAGAGATGACAGAGTTTGAATGCGGTTATTGCTATCGTCCAGTCCGGATTGACATTCCTCGTGCCTGGGAGTAAGTGCTGAACCCTTCGGTCTCGAGTCGAGCTAATCTCTCGCAGGGCGCATGTCATCAAAGACTTGCAGCCATATGTCTGCACTTATACACGGTGCGACTCGTCCCAGCACTTTTTCCAGAATATGGAGGAGTGGATTGAACATGAGAAAATACATGACGGAGTGTGCTATTGGTGCAACCAGCACGGCCATGAAACCTACGAGGATCGAAAGGGGTTTGTGGAGCACATCCTAGCGGTCCATGATGAGAAGGTCTCTTCGCCGCTTGCTTACTTCTGCCATCGTTCTCTGAATGTTGGGGTTCCCCAGCCGGGCGAGCCCGAGGAGGTCTGCAATTTGTGTTTCGAGCGTACTTGGGATAGGAAGAAGCATGTGGCACGCCATCTTCAGCAACTTGCCATGTACGCTCTGGATTGGGAGGATGGGACTGACGACTATTATGAGGCCGACAGCGACACTTAGTTCAGGGCGAGAGTAGGGCCTGATTACTTTGGATACCTTGCTTCTCTGTGCCTGTATCCATGACCGCGTTGTTATTTCTGTTATGAACGTTGCGTGTTTTCATTAATTTCAGTTTTCACTGCTACTTCAATTTTACTTAATGACCTTTACTGTCAATCTTCGTATGTATCAGTCCGATGATAAAAAATAAAAAAGCCTCAAATGGATAGCTATCCTGGGATAAACTATCCTGGGATAAACTTGGCCCCCCATCCCCATCCCCATCCTCCAACCGTAAAGAACTCCTAATCCAAACCAAGAGCGATCAAAAACTACGGCCCCAACTTATCCATACAGGGAAGAAAGAAGATTAAATCTACCTCCCCTGCTCCACATCCCTAATCTCCTCCACCTCCCACTCCGCCCTCTCCGCCTGACGATTCCCCCACGCCTTTTGAATAACAAGTGCCAGGATGCCATCACCACGAAATCGAGGATGGCTTCTGATTCTTCATTCGCCGAGCCTCGCTTGGCGATGGTTTTGCGGGGGTGGAGGTGGTTGATGAGAGACATTTTGGTTTATGGTGGATGGTATTGAGTGAGGGAATATGGTGATGGGTGGTCTGCCGATCATTGTTATAATCAACTATTTATATGGTGATGTGTCAGAGAAGAGGTACTTACAACAATACAATTTGGATCGAATGCGTGTCATAGTTTTCTTGTCCTTTTCAAGGGAAATATTCTGGGGTATGTGTGATGGATATCCTTCTTCCTTACCAGTCAAGAAAACCAAGCCAAATCCTAGTCTCTGAGGCTACTCCGACCGTCACTATAATAACCCCTGAGTAGATAATCATCCCCAAAGGCGAATTAAATACTCTCCCTACCTTAGCTCCTCCCATTCCCCGATCACCATTGTATCATCCTTAACAGGTCATCACATTACACCTATCATATCAATACGTATCAACAGTGATGTCGACACATTCCCGCAGAATAACTGGTTGCATTGGATACATATATAGTAAGTGACAGGGGCAAACAAGCTTCGACACTGAACTGGTTTTACGACATGTTCGGTTGGGGTTCAGCTTATCGTGGCTTGGTCCCGTAGGCCGTATATCCGAGCGGAAGGATGGGGCGTGGTAGTAGAGGCTTGGTGCAAAGGGAAGGTTCCTGAGTGGACCGTGGGTCTGTTACCATAATATGGTAGGTTTTGAGTATGGACGGGATAGGATTGGAATTGATTGCTATCATCTGGTGATCGGAACTGGGAAGCCTACCTCGGATTGGATACAAAAAAGCAGGATAATACCTAGCTACGTATTGAATTCATACAGTGTAGGACGGATTACTCGATCCCTCGGCCGTACTTTCGTCGATATCCTCACGATAACCATAATCCAGCACAGTGGGAATGATTGGTGCGTGGCAGCCGTGGCGATAAACCGCGGATGCCCCACCGGCGGTGTGGGTCCGTGCCTACCAAGCTTTTCCCCTCCACACTCATCACCCACTGTCTAACTCATAGCTTCTCCTGAACATTACATCAGAAGAGCTTCATCTTATTTATGAACTGTTGACAATGTTTTGGAAGTGAAGTATTCCCTGAGTTTGTTGATCCGGTTTGCTAATAGCGGTCCACGACGCTAAGAGCTCGATCAGGTATATGCAAACACCTCGACCATTCGTACGATTATACACAACCATGCGGAGAGCTCGCAACGTCATGCGTTTTCCTACCTTCGAGGGTGCCGCTAGCCGACCGTTGATCAAGGTAACAGGATGGACTTGTACACCAATAAGACGTGATGGAGAGCTATATACAAACTCTCATTCCCTGTCTACCTACTTGCACCCTCTGAGGCTCATCCTCAGTGTACCTCACCTCACGCTCTCCTCCATCGTCCCTCCCCTCTCCATAACCACTACCACACTTATTTTCCTCTCCAACCAGAATGTCCCCAACCACCGACATCAAACGCGACGCCTCCTCCTCCTCTACCCGCCGCCCCTCCACCAACTCCCACAATGACTCCACAATGGACGAATACACCCGCCTCGTACACTTCACGTCAACCTACCGCGAAAAAGACGCCAACAGCCCAAATCCGGCGAGATCTGCGAGATCCGTATCTGGTACGGCTCGTGGAAAAACGTCGGTTGCGATGGACGCATGTCGGCTGTTTCCTTCGGACTGGCGACTCACGGGTATTCATCATGGGTTGTCGGAATCGGATGTCGAGGGACAACGACGCTCGGCGGGGTTTATTTAACTAGTTGACTTTAGAAAAGGAGAATCCGGTGGCTAGTCTGTTGTCGTGCCGATTTTGTGTGGTGAGTAGTTGTTACTCAGGTGGCATGTTGAAGATGGGGTTTGGGGGAGGTACTAATCGTTTAGTTATGGAGTTTGCGATTCATTTGGCTGCTGGGTCCAAGGATTGGATTGGTATCGGGGTTATTACTGGTATACTGTGTTTGAATGCTGCGGTTGGGTGGTATCAGGAGACACAGGCGGAGGATGTGGTTGCCAGTTTGAAGGCAGGTATTGCCATGCGCAGTACTGTGGTGAGGGTGAGGGAGTTGGTTCCGGGTGATGCTGTGAGTTGATTTTCCTTTTTCTTTATTTTTCTTTTCAATTGTTTGTGTTGGTGCTTTGATGCTCATGGTATGGTGGATGAATAGATCGTTGTCGAAGAGGGCAAACTGTTCCGGCTGTTGCAAAGGTTATTGCGAGTATGATGATGCGGATACCGGATGGAGCGAGTATCAGAACCTGCAGGACGAAGGGAAATTGGACGACAAGTCGGATGAAAAGTCCAATGATGAGGGCAGTTCAGATGACGACGACGACGATGATAAAGGGTATCCAATCCTGGCCTGTGATCACTCGGCCATCACGGGCGAGTCTCTTGCTGTGCATCGATTCGTTGGTGATCAAGTCTTTTACACTACCGGATGCAAACGTGGAAATGTTCTTGCCGCGGTCCAAGCTACAGGCAAACGGGCCTTTGTGGGATGCACAGCATTGATGGTACAGAATGCAAAAGACACCGGTCACTTCCAGATGGTTATGGACAGTATTGGAACTGTACTGTTGGTGATTGTCATGGCATGGCTGCTGGCTGTCTGGATTGGCGGCTTCTTCCAAAACACCCTGATTGCTTTGCCTGGTAAACAGACCCTTCTCTTCTACACATTGTCCATTCTGATCGTTGGAGTCCCTGTCGGACTGCCTGTTGTCACAACCACCACTCTGGCAGTTGGTGCTGCGTACCTTGCGAACAAGAAAGCCATTGTTCAGAAATTGACTGCCATTGAGTTGCTTGCTGTAGGTATCCTGGAGTGGTTTCTGACTATTAAATCATCCCCTCTGTTCCATTAGATACTAATAGTTCAGTAGGGTGTCGACATTCTGTGCTCCGACAAAACCGGAACACTAACCGCCAACCGACTCAGTATCTGCGAGCCCTTTGTGGCCGAAGGTGTTGATGTGAACTGGATGTTTGCCGTGGCTGCTCTCGCGTCATCCCACAATGTCCGTTTTCCCGATCCTATTGACAAAGTGACCGTCCTGTCAGTCAATTAATATCCTAAAGTTAAAGAGATCCTGCAGCAGGGATGGAAAACAGAAAACTTTACTCTGTTTGACACGGTTTTAAAATGGATTGTGGCCAATGTATCCCTCAACGGCGAGTGATATACATGTATTAAAGGTGCGCTTAAAGCAGTCCTGGCATTGACTCATTGCTCAGAGTCCACCGCGAAGATGTACAGAGAGAAAGCGACTGAGTTCTTATAATGTGGCTTCCGTTTTCTAGGCGTTGCTGTGCAAAAGGAAGGCGAATATTGGAATTTACTAGGTATGTTATCTATGTTTGATCCCTTGCGTGATGATACAGCGCAGACTATTGCCGAAGCACAAAAACTTGGTATCAAAGTTAAGATGCTTACCGGTGATGCCATCGCGGTTGCTAAAGAAACATGTAAAATGCTAGCCCTGGGTATAACGGTCTACAATTCAGAGAAATTGATCAGCGGTGGACTCAGTGGCGCTATGGCTGGAGAATTGGTAGAAAAAGCAGACGGCTTTGCTGAAGTGTTCCCCGAACATAAATACCAGGTTGTTTAAATGCTTTAAGACTGAGGCTACCTCACAGCCATGACAGGAGATGGTGTTAATGACGCACTATCGCTTAAAAAGGCTGACTGCGGAATTGCAGTTGAGGGCGCCTCTGAAGCTGCACAATCCGTATCAGACATTGTCTTTCTTGAGCCAGGCCTATACACCATTATCGACATAATCGAGGTACTCCCTCCCCATCCCCATCTCCACCAGTCTAACCCTAACAACCCCTCCAGGTCGCCCGCCAAATCTTCCACCGTATGAAAGCCTACATCCAATACCGTATCGCCCTCTGCCTATATCTTGAAATCTACCTCGTCACTACAATGATAATCCTCAACGAAAGTATCTGTACTGATCTGGTTGTCTTCCTCGCACTCTTCGCCGACGTCGCCAGCGTGGCCGTTGCCTATGATCATACCTTCCACGAACTCCGCCCCGTATAATGGCAACTCTCCAAAATCTGGATCATATCCATAATACTCAGTCTTCTTCTCGCCATCGGTACCTGGATCATCCGCGCCACACTCTTTCTCCCTGACGGCGGTATAATCCAAAACTGGGGCTCTATCTAAGAAGTTATTTTTCTCGAAGTTGCCCTCATCGAGAACTGGCTTATCTTTGTCATGAGAGGAAGTTCTACCTGGCCTTCCCTCCCTCTTGTGGCTGCTATATTTGGTGTTGATGTCCTAGCAACAATCTTCTGTCTGTTCGGATGGTTCTCGAATCGAGATATGATTACTGATCTATACGATCAGTATATCAGTAAAGAGATGAGTAACGGGTGGACGGATATCGTCACGGTGGTCAGACTTTGGGGGTATTGTATTGGAGTCGAGATCGTGATTGCCTTGGTGTATTATGTGTTGAATAAAATTGCCTGATTGGATAATTTGGGCAGAGGGAAACGGGATAGGGGATGAGGCTGTGCGGAGGGTGTTGGGACATTTGGCGAATTTGTCGTTGGAGTTTGAGAGTAATGGCGAGGGCAATGGGACGGTGTGGTTGGCGTCTAGGGGGAAGGGGGAGGACGATGAGGTGGTGGAGTGAGATTGATGTGGTGAGCCATGATTGATTTTACTGTGCTATGTATGTATGTATGTATGTATGTAGATATGTATGTATGCTGTGAAAGGATGGTTAGTGGGATCGATTTTGATTTACACGTAGTGGATGTATGAGAGTAGATTAGAACGCACGACTGGGCGATGGTCTAGCATTAGATACCATGGATAAGGAAGAATATGAATGATACAGTCGACAATGTGGGAAAAGCAAGCATTTGATTGAATTCCTCGTTGGATGGTATTGTATGGAGGGTCAAGAGAGAAGTACTGGAATGGATTATAAAGACAAGAAACAGACACCAACTAATCCGGAGACAGTGTTCTTGCCACCCTCAAAACCTCATCTAGAACATCCGGACTTTTGAATTCACCTGCCGAACTTCTAAAGATATTCCAAACGGCGAGATACTTCGCATCATCCTGCATCACACCAAGCGCCTTTTTCATCCCATCGGGGGTTTTGAGTTTCTTAAGGGAAGCACTCGCCTTCTGGAGCTCGTCCTCAGTGTCGCCACGGGCCACAAGTACCTGAACACAGTAGAGAATCAGAGCTGCCAGGCCGGCTGCAAGGGCCGTCGCTACCGAAGAGCCAGTGTGCCAGTCTGTCCTCATAACCCCAGAGGGATCTAACCACTCGGTGTTAACCGAATCCCCGGGGCAGGTGTAGTCGACGTTGTCCGGGCTACCGACATTGTCCACCATCTGCCCCGATTGCTTTGCAGCCCCAATCCGAAAGATATTGGCACTGGCTTGAGCAGGGAATGTGGCAGGGTTATTGGCGCCTCGATCGCTGGCGGAGCAGAACATGAGGATATTCCTCTGGTCGGCCCGTTGCAACGCCTCCCGCAGCAATCTGAAGTTGGGGTTCTCGTCAATGTCAGAAGGAATATCAATCGTCCAGGACATGGATATAATATCGGCCTGGCTGTCAATAGCGTTGTTAATAGCCTGGCGCGGTCAGCAATTTGAGTATAGATTGCGCAAGCAGGTGCCATACGTGTGCTGCACTCTCGGGAGTAATGGACCGTTTTCCATCCCTGGAGTTGGTGTTGTCCTCCAGTTTGATGACGTGTAGCCTGGCTTTGGGGCAGATTCGGTATATTTGAACAGCCATTGTCGTGCCATGACCTCCGCTTGACTGATAATGCGGCCGGGTGCGAATAAAGCTATTTGACCGGGAGCGAGTAGGGCTACTTGACCGCGAGCTAGAAGGGCTGCCTGGCTGGGTATGGCAGCTGTATCCAGTGATCCCCACGGGGCATTCGATGGGCAGCTCCTGGATAGCCACACCGTCATCGATGAGAGCTACATGAACTGGCCCAATAGGCTTATGTTTCGTTTGGCCGTCTAGTTGATGAAGTTTGCTGGAGAATTCTTCCATGCATGTAATCCACCCATGCTTCTCTCGTCCAAGATCAACTGGCTTCTTCTTTGCATCATTGTTAATTTTCGGGGAGGCCCCGGAATTCACTCTCGATATTTCGACATTCTTCAAGGACCTCAACGCGTCGATCGCCATTGCCTGGCCAATTGTCTTTGCTTCTCCTTTCCAGTTGGCCCTAAGGACGGTCCATATTTGAAGGAGGGTTTCGTTCATGTCATTGGTCTCTGAGACCTCGGCCTGTTTAACAAGGCTCTTGACCACCCTGTTTATAGCACCGCATAATACCTTTTCAGAGTTTTTGATGCTTCTCGGGATATCGCCATTCGTTTTCTGCTCCGACAGTTGTACCAGGTGTTTGATAAGTTCCTTTTTGGTTTTGCGAGCCACGTCACTGACAAAAAGATGGACAGATTGCTTTATGGTGTCATATAGTGCCGGTCGATCATCATTCTTGGAGCACCGATTGATGCTCCTATCAAGAGCTTGCTGGATGGCATTTTGGATACAGTCATTCTTGACCTCAGCAATGGCCTCGGCCCTAACTTTCATAAACATACTGCGCAGATGAGTGCAGAACTTATTGAAGTTGATAGTGGTAGATGTATCACCATCAGGAGCCTGTAGAGGCTCGAGTCAGACAGTACAGTACTTAAGGGTCCTTGGAAAGTTAATATCCATACCTGCTCCACATGCACAATGATCTTTTCCACATGCCCTAGTCGACAAAGGCCCATCCACCCATGAAGGACAACATTGCGACCACTCCAATACAAATGGAGCTTTGTAAGGCCTGGTGCTGCCTCGAAGATAACGTCTGGGCACATGTCGAGCTTCTTCCAATCCCAGGTCTCGATGTTTTTGCCTTTCAGACACTCTTTGATGGCCGCGTCCTGGTACGGGGGGTCACATAGATCGTCGACAGTGACCTTGAATATTTTAGTGACATCGTTGAATAGGTTCTCAAAGACCTTCTCGATGTCAGTCTTGCCAGGTTTCCTGGCGGGTGTAGTGAATGACAAAGGTTCCAGTTTTGGGAGGTGCACTAGCCGTAGGGTATCCTCAAAATCCAGAGTACTTGCGATTTTTTCAATGGCACGGTAGGTGATTGTCGTTCTATCACTGATGTCGAAGTATGTGGCCTTATATTTTGGGATTGTGGCATATTTACCCGATCCATCCCTGATCTCATACAGAATTTTGGCGGCAGCCATGTCTCCTCTGGTTCTGATATAGTGTTTTTTCAGGTAATCTTCAACGCTTTTTGCCCAGCTTGAGGGTCCCGTGGTCGTGATTTGTGGGTTGAGGGTACCTCCAGACTGTACATCACTGGGTGTGGTCTGTTTCCTGCGGACTGGAACGTCTTTCGCCTGCATCGAGGTGGACTCGTGGCCGTCGTTCTGCTTCCCAGGCTGTCCGGGTTTCTTCTTGGGGAGGGTTGAGGGTTCCTCTATGCCGAATCCCTCGTTCCGGCCAAGATGTGCTGCTATCCACCTGCCATCGACGTCGGTGGATTCGAGTTGAGAAGTGGTTTCGCAGCCGGTCTCATTGGTGGGTTTGCTCTGAATGTGATGTGCATATGGTGAGTTTCCAGCTTTATTAAACTCAGCCGGCTTTCCCTTCATCAGATGGTCGCACTTGGTGACCATCGTTTCGATGAGAGCAACTCGGTCTGGGCCACAGTGACGATACTCGACTGCCCGGTGAAGAGGCGTGTTTCCATCGCCATCCTGGACAATCAGGGCTTCCGGGGTTGCTCGATCAATCAGATCGGGAAGGGCTTCCAGATTGTACTCAATCGCAAGATGGAGGGACAGATGCTTGCTATAACACTGAGTAAGGAAATGATTCAATTTCCCCTCGTTTCTACGCTGATATACTTGACAAATCAGCTGAATTAGACTGTTCTGCCTGTTGGATATCGCAGAGTGAATGGCATGTTCACCATAACTACTCGGCTCACCCAGAAGATCGGGGTTCTTCTTCACCAAGAATTGTACGAGGGATTTCAGACGATGGCGCTTGGGGAGTTGCTCTCTCCTCCAGGTTGCCAGCAGGTGCCAGACTGTCTCCCTCGAGTCAGTCCGCTCATGCAAGAGGGCCTGCGCCCCCCCCTGCTCCTGCCACTTGGGGTCGAGACCCCTTTTTCTGTCACCGAGGACCTTCAGGACTGAGCTGAGGCTTGACACAAGCTGGTGTTGTGTGTGCTCTCTACCCTTCGTTACAGAATCATCGCTGGATGATCGGCTATCGTCACTCGACTCGAATGCTCAGTTAGCACGCGGATTCCACAATGAGTTGCTGTCGGCAGCTCACCCAAGAATCGGAGGACATCTTTTGTTTATTCTGCCGTATGCCTGACTTCTGTCTGGGTGGTGTGGTAATGCATTCTAGACATCCATCTGGACTGGGAGGAGCTCCTCTGATCGTTACGACTCTAATCACCCCCTCCCCCGAGATGAGCCACTCGGCCCATCCAGTTCTACCTACTTCCAAGGGGTAACATGCCCTGGTTCGTGGGCAAGGGTGTCGGGTGTAACATAACCAGAGGCTTGGTTGGAATTTCCTACGTCAGGAACATACTCGGGGAGTTTCTCAGTCCATGGGTTCCCATGTGTTACATTGTAATTCAGTAGCTCAGCCTTGCTGCTCCCTCGCCCTCTGCTCAGCCTGTCCCCTTTCCTTCCGGACGGTCCGATGGGTGCTCGGTGTCACCATTGTCCTCCATCCCTTCGGCGCAAATCCCACTCATCTCCAGCCCACGGCACAGCCCACGCCGCATTCCTTGTACAAAATGGGAATCGAAGTCCCAGCAGCCTAGCTGTCAAGGCTTATCGGAGAGACAATTTATAAAAGGAGCTCAGGTCGACAGCCGCCAGATGATGGCGGTCGTACACCCTGCCCAGGTGGTTCGTTGGGGGTGTACTAGGGTTGTACAGAATTGGATCATTTTGGTCTTTCATCCCGCCCAACCTTTCCATCCAGTAGCAATTTTTCACGTTCATGTTGATTTCCACCGTAGCTTCGAATCGATCCTCGGTGTACCTCTCCAACAGGATTGCAGTGCGAATGCGGTCCGGCACCCCTGCCTGACTGGCTTCGTTCTCTTCTAGGGTCCATTTCACCCCATACACTCGTTGGAAGGGGGTGATAATGGGGGTTCCCACAACCTTGGTGTCTTTCGTTTTGGTGCACCTAACAACATTGGACTTATCGTAGGCCCCACCCCCGCTGACCACAGAAATACCGGCTTTGGCATGCCATTTGAGCGTGGTGCTGGACTCATACTCCTGTTCGACCGGGCTGAGCGGGCCCTGGTGATCTGGACTGAACTGGAGGACTTTGAGCTCGGGCGAGTTGGAGTCGGAGTTGCGAAACTTGAATGAAACACTGGCCCAGGTGATGCGGGCTTTTGGTCGTCTCCCAGTGAAACGAAACTCATACACTAAGAGAGTCGCAAAGGCGTTGGATTCTGGGGACAGGTTCCCATGGATCACTTCGAGTGCTTTGCCCTCGTAATAGACGCTGCCATCATAGGCCGTAATCATCTCACGCTGGTCGGGGGAGCGAGCATCATTCAGCAGGTGATATCCACTTGCACAGCCAACAGGCACCAAGGAAATCCCAAAGGAGGCATCTTCGAGGCTGGCTACACGCTCTCCATCGTCCGATTGGTTGTCCTGGCCAGCATTGACCAGACTGGAGCGTGAATCATACTCGCAAATGTCATCCATGGCGTTGAGGTGTTTAACAAAAGGCAGCAGGTTGGAACAAATGGACGGTGTACTAGAGAATGCAGTATACTATGACGGGCAATGTCTTTTTTTCCACTCGAGACTTGCAGGTTTTAATAGTGATCTATCTCTCTCCATAAGGGTGGCAATGCCGATTTGAGAGGACGGCAGATGATCCTCGACATAGCACTGCCCCGTCCCACCTGGCACAAAGGCATCAGAATGGTGTCACCCAGCTGAGTCGTCTCCCAAATCACCTTGTGCTCGGATCCCTTGAGTCCCGGGGCAATGCGCGCGCTCGCTTGGGTCAGAATTTGCGGATGCTTGTCACGCAGGCTTCGGCAATCCACCTGCTTCAGTGAAGGGGTTCCTCCAATACTGCCCCCCCAGCATCAAAATGGAATCCCATTCACCTCCTTCGTCTTTGGAACACTCGGAGGCACCTGGGTTTCCAGGACGCGCATCAGTAGGCCACCATGATGGAATAGTTATTGACCAGCCTGGTGGAGGGACATCTGGGCCCGAGTGGGCGGCCTCTAAGGAGGGCGTGGAGTGAGTTTCAACCTCGCAGGCTTGAGTGTTTGCTGAGATCTAGTCTAGTATTGTCATTGTTCACGGTCTTTATGGGGGCTCGGCAGACTGTTTGCAAAAGCGCAAAAGCCCTGGGTCGGGCAATAGCAGATGGGTCGAGGACTATGCCAAAGCCATTGATGCCAGTACGACCAGAATCATGACATTTCGGTACAATGCCGACTCGATTCTGTGCGGTTTCCGGCCTCGCGCAGTCATTCGGGATGCGGCAGTTTGCCTCTTGGATGGGTTGGTGGCCATCAGAAAGGAGCATACAATGGTTCGGTGCCCTGGCTCGGTTTGGGATCCCGACTGACATGGTGATAAGCGCTCGATTGTGTTTTTTGGTCATGATTTGGGGGGGATCCTTGTTAAAGATGTGAGCCATGGGTCCTGATGCTTCTGACAACCGTAGACTCCTAAGTGAAGTCGTCTTTATGTGGCTGGAGATATCCTACGAGGTTCGAGAGCTTCACGCTGCTTGCTGACTCCACTGATGTTCCAGGCTCTTGCGATGGCCTCATTATGCCATACCAGGCAGCGAGAAGTGTACGAAAGTACCAGCCTTCTGGTAGGCCGCTCAGCTACACCACATATCAGGATTCTGGTCTAATTGTGGATAGATATTCTCCGGTTGCCCACACCGAAGTGCAGACGAGCGTTCCCTCCAGCACAAGCTGGCCGTCTTCTTGCTAGACGTATTCAAGCCTTCGATGGCCCAATTGCCCCCTTCCCTCGCTGTCATAGAGGACTTGGCGCAGGCGGTTATGGAGATCAACGGCCTTTTTCTTGAATCTGGTGTATACTTTCGAACCCGCCTCCTTAGTCTTTATGCAGCGCGCTCCAGTCCAAGCGACATTCATCGCGTATGTTTGCGTATCCATCCGCATCAGTATGTTTATTCCCGTCCATAAGTTGACAAGGACGTAGGTCTTTGATGAATACACCGGCACTCTCGGGCTTCCGCTGGAAAAAAGGGCTTGGAGGAATCCGGGGCTAAGCTCGGACTCGAAAAAGTCATCTGATCTCCGCAAGTTTCTCGATTATATCGGGCGATGTAGGGCTCCATCTGTAGTCCATGTTTTCAATTTCTTCAGCTTCAACATACGCTAATTTCCGACCTTATAGACCTCAATTCCCTCACCCGGGACCAGATCTCTTTCCAAGAGATCCTTTCCTACCTTGCCACCCCCCTCGACCCATTTAGAACCTCCCTGGACCCGACCCATTCCATGTCTAATCTGACTGCCATCCGAGAGTGGATGGGGTGTCCCCGTGGCCGGGTTTTACACATCTACGGTACTGAAAATATGCGAGACCTGGGAGAACAACTTTTCTACAAGATCCAGAACACAGTGGACGTAAAGTCCAAGAGGTTTCCTCTGTACTTTACATTTGCGAGTCAGTACACGCGTCGCAAATCTCTCAACGCCATGCTCTCCAGCTTTATTGCGCAGACCCTGTGCCAACACATGGAACGTTTCGAATTGTTGGCCGAGACGATGTACGAGCAACTCAACCAGCACCGGGGCTGGACCGAGCGTGATCTGATAAATTTCTTCCGCGAAATATGCCGTCACCTCGGTCGTGTATCACTTGTCATTGACGGGGTGGATGGGTGTCCTGACATATCCAAGCCCACACTGTTTGGCTTGCTATCTGGATTGGTTTCCGGGACCGATATCAGCCACAGGGTAGTAGTCACGAGTCGTGCAGCTCCACTAGCTCTTTCCAATCCCCGAGAATGGGTAAGCATTGATATGGATTTGGAACTTGCGAATGCGCAACCAAAGACGCCGCGGAACAACAGCAGTGTCTCCCAGTTGCTACGAGTACGACCAGACATTGTCAAGTCTATGAGCAATGTTCAAGATCAGCTAAATTGTCTGACCGGGAACAAGTCTCTGGGCTGTCACATACTATGTGAGCAGTTGAGGGTCGGTCGAGATTGGCCGCTGGGCTTTCAATTGGACACTGTATCCCCACTTGCGAGCCAGGATGAAAACCATATCCTGGCAAATATTATTGATGAGGTGTTCCGACAAATTCCAGACCTCGATCTCGCGCGTCTGCTGCTCACTTGGCTTGTCTACTCTGTCAGGCCTCTGACAACTTGGGAGCTGGCGGAGATCATTGCCCTCAATGGTTCTCCGGGCTTGCCATGTGATACATATAAAAGCTCATCCAGCGTCTCAACACTTGTTTCTGTCCTTAAGGCTTGGCTGGCCGGGGTAGTTAAAGTCTGGAACAATGAAGTCAGGTTTTCAAGTTCGCCGATATGGTCCATTTTTACGCGCTCAAGCCATCCAGGCAACCGGCCATACTTGTGGGAGGAGATCAAAGACACGGCTGATCTTCAGCTCACAAAACAATGTCTCAAGTATCTGTCATCGCCGGCGATGCAATCAAAGATGAATCAACTATACACTGCCCCGGCCACTGATCGGATCCAGCCGGCCGTCCGACTCGGCCGTGAGAGCCTACTCTTGTATGCAATTCAGAGTTGGCTGGAACACTGGTCTCGAATACCAGCGCATCATAATCCAGAAAGTCTAATTGTTGAATTTGCCGAGTCTGCATTCTCGATGTCTTGGGCTCGAGCTTATTGGGCCACATCTAACCCGATCACTCGACCCAGCGAATGTTGGGAATCGGCTTGGGAGATCTTTCTCGGACGTGCTCTGGTTTCAAGCATGCGATCCCCGTCAGTGGTAGATCCCAGTTTGATTCTTTTTGAGGCAGCGAGGGATGGCCAATCCCAGCTGATAGCAGACCTTCTTAATCGACATCGATTCTCCCAGAGTACCCTTCTAAGTGCACTTTCGATGGCAGCCGCCAAGGGACCAGAAGAGACTTTACTCACGGTTCTGGACTGCCTTGATTCCCAGCAAGGAACTGAGTCTATTCCCTGGCCCCCGCATCTTCTGCCCAGAGCAGCGTGGATGGGATGGGATCGCTTCGCAGAAAGGATCTTGGGTATGGGGCACAATCCTGACCCAGTCAATTCCAAGTTGCCTAAGCCACTGCTTTTTATCGCTATCAGCCTAGGCCATGTTGATACTGCACAAGTGCTGCTCAAGCACCAGGCTGATGCTCTCTGGGTAGATCGCGGTGGAGATGGAGCCCTCCATTACTGCCTTGATAGTGGCAGCACGCTTTGCGCGAAGCTTCTGGTCGAAGGAGGGCACATCGCGGTGGATGGTAGAAATAACGATGGATTGACACCGGCCTATGTAGCCTGTCAGAAGGGAAATTATGCGGCCCTCAAATGTCTCCTGGAACTAGGGGCTGATCCAAACATGAGGCCAATGGTCACCAAGCCCAGATGGTCGCCTTTGGTTGCTGCAGCAGAAGAGGGCTATGTAGAATGCGTACGCACCCTGCTACAGTACGGTGCCGATCCTAATATCCCTGGACCATATGGGACCGACACTCCCCTGCGTTATGCGGCGGTCAATGGCCATGTCGCAACATGTCGGGTACTTCTGGAGAAAGGGGCCGACCCTAATAGCGATCTGATCAGTCCCCCAATCCTGATAGAGATTATGGGGTGCGCGACAAGCCTCACGACCCCTGTTATGCTTGAACTGTTGCAGTTATTGATACAGCATCGCGTGTCGATTGATGCTCGGCATGAGAATGGGCTGACTGCTCTGAGTTGGGCTGTGAAACAGGGGGATCTGACCCTAGTCCGATATCTCCTGGACCACCATGCCGACCCAAACATTGTGGCAGATGGTTACTGGCCATTATTCGGGGCAATTGACACGGGAGATGATCTGGTCAAGCTTCTCCTTGAAGCAGGGGCCAACCCGAACATCCGCAGTCAATGGGGGTGGACCCCTTTGATCCACGCCAGTGCCCGTGGCAAGGTTGGGGCTGCCCGGCTTCTATTGGAGTATCATGCAGATATCGAAGGGCAGGTTGAACACGAGTGGCAGGATGGGTGGAAGGCATTGTCGTTTGCTGCTGCTGGTGGCAACGCGGAAATGCTTCGTCTGCTGGTCGACGCCGGGGCTGCGCTTCAGCATCCACCTCCACAGCGCATGTATCCTATTCACCTGGCCATGGCTGGATCGATAATCCAGACGTTCCTGGAGTACCCGAAAAGGTTCGATATTAACCAGAAGAAGCCCAACGGGGATACTGCGCTCATTATGGCTGGTCGATACCCTTACGTCCAGACTAGCCAAGTCCAAGCTTTGGTCAATGCCGGTGTTGACTTGAATGTACAAAACGACGAGGGCGCCACTGCACTGCTGTACATGGTTATTCGGGACGAGAAAGAGGGCTTTGCAACACTTCTGAAGGAGCGTGACCTTAATGCCAACATTGCCTCTCCGATGTATGGGGCTCCGTTACATCAGGCTTGCCGCCACATGAGGAGAGACATGATGGAGCAGTTGGTCGAATGGGGTGCTGATGTCAATCTGGCTGTCTCCGGCCTCCCTGGGGCCCCATTGCATTCTGCCTGTCAGTTCATCCGGGGTCAGAGTTGCGAGGAGATGCTCGACATTATCCGATACCTTCTCGCGCACGGGGCAGACGTCAACCGGTTAGCTGGACTTTATGGCAGTGCGCTCGCTGCTGCCTCCGCTGCAAGTTGGCCACAGACACTACGATTGCTTCTAGATGAGGGGGCAGTTGTAGACATGCCCGATAGAATGGATCGTCTACCGGTCCACTTTGCCGCTTTCCATGGTATTGATACGTTCCGGATTCTGCTGGAAGCCAAAGTCGACGTCAATGTCCGTGACAAGCTTGGACGTAGCCCTCTTCATTGGGCTGCCCTTTCAGGACGCGCACAGGTGGTCGAGTATATTCTACGTGATCTCGGGGGAATAAGTGTGAATGAGACGGATGTTGATGGCTGGACGCCTCTATGTTGGGCGGCACGAGGGACAAACGGCACATGTGCCCAGGAGCTGGCCGGGGAACAGACTGACTTACAACAAACTATCAAGCTGTTGATCCAATACGGAGCCGACCCAACCATTCACGGCCGCATCAATGGATCGGAATGGTCGCCCCTGGATATCTCCCAGTACAGTGCTGCATCTGTTAAGACTCAGCTGTTCCTCAGGACCGTCTGTAAGGATCGAAAGGGCATCAGCAGCCAAATTAGAGGTGCTGCCAGAACCCCAGCTCGTTGCGAATATTGTCAATGGGTATGTACTCTTCCTATGTCTATCATGTGCATTCTGACTGACCACCCACTAGATGATCCGGGGACTGCAATACCGATGTGAGACATGTCTCGACTTTGTCTTTTGCCACAAGTGCTATCCTCATCGTGGTATCCTTCACCCGGATCATACGTTCCAGGTGATTGGGCGGGAATATGATGAACCTTCGGAGGAGTATGCCTCTGCATGGAAAGAGAGGATGGGTGGGTCGGATTCGGATTCGGATTCGGATGCAAGTAGTCAGAGATCGGACTCTAGTTCTGTACGTCGCATATGATGGATGAAACGCAGCCAATCGTATCCCGTGGTGCAATCACGTCGAAGATTGCCTGACGGACGGAGATGTTCCGGGAGATGAGCTACACAGGCACAGGGGGTTATGCAGCATGGTCGAAGCTAACAGTGCCCGAAGGAGTGATCTGCACTTAGTTCTTCACTGGGTTGGCGTCGCAGATCCTTATTGAACACCGTTAGGGCAGGGAGAGACAAAGGCGGGGGGGTCTTACTAGTTGACAGGCGAAGGATTCGAAGGATCAGAGGATCCAACGGGCACAGAACGGTTTCACCGAGCATGACTAGTGTCTTACTTTGGGTATCTAGAACGTGGGATGCTAGTGTAAAGTAAAGCTTCTTTTTCTTGGCTAACTGGAGCTCCTCCCACCGCTATCTACAGTGCCCTAATGCCCACCAACGACAAAGCAGCTTCCTTCTTCCATCACCATTGCACCCCCCTCACTGTAATAATCCTACCTCTCTGGATTAGACCAGCCATGAACTCCTCAATAGCAACCCACAGAGCTCCCCTATTCATCAGCATAGCTAAAAAAACCATCCGGCAACCTCCGCCGGAGAATCCTCGGCAAAACACCATCCCCACCAGGAGCCACACTTAAAGTTATTTAGAGTGCTGCAGAACCGATTTAGTAAGATCGGCGGGATCTTATCTGTGCTGCCTTTTCTATGGTCCCATCCATACCACTACCCTGACATGAACCTAATCCGTATACATTTCCCAATTCGGAATACATCCCTATTCACACCTCATGCTATCTCAAACATGATCCTTCAACTTTATGAAGGATTACACCGCTACATACCTATACCCTGATAATAGCAATGGAGTGATGAATGCAGGGGATATAAACCCCCCTTTGCCTCCCACCTCTACCCATCTACAAACCAACCAACAAACCAAGCCAGCCCTACCAAGCAATCAACCAAGATGGTCCGCCTCTCCATCTCCACCCCCATCCTCCTCCTCCTCGGCGCCATCGCCGCCCAAGCATGCACCTACTGCCAATGTGAATTCTCTGATTCGAGCCATTGCTGCGTGTACTCGGTATACTCCCCCCTTGCTTTCCATTTCCCCTGAAGCTAAGCTAATGAATACGCTGGGGGGTTAGGACGCCAGCGTCGGTGAACTCGACTGCGCTAGTGTCTGCGCCAAGGCTCATCGCGCCGACGGAGTCAGTAATGCGGATGGAACGGCGGGGACGGCGTGCAATGCTGGGGGGAAATATAAATGTGCGAGTGCGTTGACGGCGCAGGATCGGACGCCTTGTTATACGGAGTAGAGGAGATTGGATGGATTGGTAGGGGGGTGTTATGGTGGTGTATTGTGGTGAAAGGGGGGGGTGGGATGGGATGGGAGGGGAGGGGGGTAGTTTGCATGTTATAGTTGGTGGAATTTAGCATGGGCGTCCCATTCAAGGGGAGTATGATGATCGTTCTTTCCTTTCACTACCATGTTTGTGGTTGCGAATAGTAGTCCGAGTCTTATCAGTGATGGCACCCGATGAGGTAATTGTATAGTATGAATGAAGTCATTCCACAATGTAAGTGAGTCACTATGATATTGAATTTCCAAATCTGATTCAATCCTCTCGTTTCATTCATTCCAAGCATCACCTGATACTTGATTCTTTCACTTCTCTTACTCCTTATATCTCTCATCTATCGCTATCTCTCCTCGTTCTTCATCTCCTTCATACACGATAAGTAGCGATACAGAAGGGCTTCATGCGACCAGCACCAAAGCAAGTGAGGTTACAGACTACTCTGATCTTGCATTTCGAACGGTTCGCCCCTCTCCCGATGTCCCAGTCAAAAGCCGTATAGTGGCTGTATGCGGCATCGCCGACCTAGAAGACTGCGCTTCGCCTGAGGAAGATGACTGGTTCTTTAGTGACTTTTACTTATTCCACCAAGAGCAGAACTAGCGCTCCAGGACCGGAATTCCGCTATCCAGATTTCGACAACAGTGGGAGTCACTTCTCGCGATACCACCGTCCACTCGGCAATTCTTGCTTTCCATAGCGGAAACACCGATGGTCCCAGGACCTCCCGCCTCCTCGGTGCCATGAGGTATCGCCTGGGCCTCACGCATGAAGCAGATGAATACGTTCAAGCACTGGGTTTGGATTATCCAAGCTGCAATGGTCACAACGTCGATAGTCGGAAGGGTACGAAGGATACCCAGAAAATGCAGGATTATGCGTGGCAGGAAATTATACGGGCCCAACTTTTTGATAACCCTATTGAAATGGGATTCGGTCTACGCTTCCGCAAATGCGCTGAATATCTGGCCATTGTACTGGCCGAAAAATGCACTTCCGAGGAAGAAATAAAGGCAAAGGTCGACAAGGCTGCCCGATGTATGTTTGCTTATTCTCAGTGCATGGCTCAGTCAACTAATCAGCTTTTAGTCAAAACCAACAAGACCCTGCAAATCATTCCCAACGTCCGAGGGAAAGCCATCATGGAAGATGTGGACGTCATTCGGAAAAGGAATGCTTTTATTGCAGCGATGCGTTCCCCGGGCCACCGCGTTCACATCAAAGCTTTGACCATGACGACTCGACGTGGGTACAGCGCCATCCCGACTATGGATGGCACATCTCCCCATTGATGTAACGCTTCCCCATATAGGGATTTATCTTCCAAACACAGGTTTGCCTACGTTATCGTGGGTCATAGTGAAGACAGTTGGTCACCCGGTTGTGCTTTTACCTTCGTTGCCTGAGCTCCCAGCGGCATAGAGTATGACCCGTTGCTAGGTGGTGCTCATAGCTGTTTCGTTAGTTCTTGCTTTATTAAATAGTTGACTAGCCTGAAAATGGAAATTATTACCAAACGGCAGTCTGATCTGTATCGCCTCCCTAAAACAAAAATCAATATTTATTCTGTATGATATCATCGAGGGGAACTGTCGATAACCGTTATCAGACAATGCGCCGACCTACCCGAAACAATCTAGAGTGCCGAGCTTTCCGCGCCGAGCGGCGGCAGCCACAGCCAAAGGCTTGATTGCATGATTGACGAACACTAACCGCTTTTTCGGAGCTTGGGTCGGTTAGGTACTCAGGCTTCAGTGGGAGGGATCGGATCTTGGACTCGGATTTGAAGGGGAATTTGTGGATTTTTGGAGGTTTGATTTAATATGTTTGATAATGAGAAAGAACACTGCTGTGGATGGAGACTGAGGGATTAAGATAGTTACTTGGTGCTTGCTATGTCGTTACTGATGTATGTATCATTATTGTCTATATACAGATAGTAGATTCGTAGAAGAAATAGGACATTAGGAAGTAGTTCCCCTCGTGCGGCATACCACCTGTCGCCGCTACACATCTCCTGATAATTAATATTGGTGAGTGATGGGCCACATATAATTTCCACCAGTATTGGATTCCACCAGTATTGGATTTCCCGTGGGTGGTGATCAGAATCAATGGCACGACCACCAAAGGTCGCATACCTAACAACACACTCATTAGCCATTTCACACACCCACTATCCGAAGATTCCGCCCAAGTACTCACCAGTCAACACTCAAATCAACAATCCCGCAGCCATTGTCCCCAACCCCAACAGCGCAGCACTAGCAGCGAGTCCACCAGATGCAGCACTCTTATGCACAGTCTCGATCGGGTACTCGTCCGGGTTATCCGTATTGCAATGACCAAACGAGCTTGTCGAATTCAACGTGCAGTTGGCCGTGTTACCGTCACTGTTCTTGAACGAAAGCTGGGCGGTCGTCCAATCAACTGTGACAGTGGCAGACTTGCAGATAGACTTGGTCTCGATACCCTTGTTGCGGCCACACGATCTCTTGAAGGGCTCGGAACTCCCCTTGCAGCCGAAAAGCTCATCCTCGATGATGACACTGCAGTGGGTCACGTACAAGTTCGCAGGCGGCTGGGTTGACTTGATGTAGATTTCGGCGCCTGAGATGGTCTGCGCCAGGGCCATGAGCGCGCCGAGTTGGATAATCCAGGAGGGCATTATAAAGGGGTTGGTGTCTCTTGGAGAGGAGATCTGGGGTCTGAATGGCAGGAAGAAGGTGATTGGGGCGACATGATGAAGAGACAATGTCGGATGGACTTTATACTGTTCTCTGGATGGATATCTGCTGTGCCGGCACAGCCGGATAGCTATACTCAAGGTATATAGTATGTTGGTCATCGTCCAATAACAGTAAACTTGTGGTACGGAAGGCTGACCCTTCATCGGGCGTCGGCGAACAAATCCCGCAGTAAGAATATAGTAGAGGGCTGCCGGCACAGGGCGGGCTTGGCGGAATCAGACGACTTGTCGGGCGCCTGGGAACACCGAGCGCCTTACTCTAGATTACTCGGTTGGGTTCGGATTGGCCTGGATATATCCCTCATGTGATTGGACTACCTCGCCTCTTCAGAGGTAGAGCCAGCAGTAGAAATACCCTTATCTGCTGAGTGGATAGCGACATTGATTTAGTACTAAAATATCAGGGTTCAGTATCCTGTCATATACTTGTGCTAGAAATATCCATGGTACTATTAAATATAACTCACGAATCTAAAAATCATGAAGAATGCTCATAAGGTTTCTATATCCCCATTGATGCTATAATCCCTATTTATTTAGAGAAAGTAAGTTTCCTTAGACGAAGACTTCATAAGAACTCCTTCTGTAGTTCCATGTTCATGATCATTTGAACAGCTAAGTGAGGGTCGTCTCAGGTGCCAAGCTTTGGAGAAGGATCCCAGAGCGCCGAGATATCCGGAAGGCCCCACCGGACCGCACCTAAGGCGGAAAGCAGCACGTAGAAGCGTCACAAATATTGGCCTCTTATTCATTGATTTAATCACTCGTACAACGTGACCTGCCTCATGATGATACCAAATACTCAAGTCTCAGCCTCTCAAGGGAGGAGGAGATCAGGACCACCAGGATATTGATTCAGGGCGTACGACTGAATCAAGTACAGCGTTTTTAGACGCTTAAAGGAGTTCTTTGAAAGCGCCTCAGGTCTCACGTCTCAATAGGGGGTTGACAAATGCGGTGTGATCACTATGATATCTTCACGGGAGTGAGGTTGCATAGATCCCAAATGACGCATAATGAGCTCAAGCTCGGGAAAGCATGACACAAGGAATATAGAGTGGGGGATACCGTTTCTTCTTCTAATCCCACACTACCAAATCTTCCTATGATGTTTTCATTAATGGATGTCAGCAGTGCACAAATGTACCCCAGGCGCAGCAGAAGGAGCCCGGGGCAGGAAGTGGGCGCAAGTACAGACAATAAATCGGGTCCAACAGACAGTGAGTCTGGTCTAACCAGCAGCACCAAAACCGACTGCGATCAACTGGCAGACCTGTCTAGCAGCATACAGAGGTAAGTTTGAAACCGTAAAGTTTGGACAGAATACTGAATGATAGCAGCTACCTCTCGTCGGGCGAGTTTTCTGATCTAACCATATGCACCATCAATCAGGAATTCAAAGTCCATAGGCTGGTCCTCTGCGGACAATCGGAGTACTTCTCCCGGATGTTAAAACGAGACTGGGTGGTAGGCTTACATGTTGAGCTCTGCGAGGTCAGCTAATGTTCCCAGGAAACGACCGAAAAGCTTGTACGCTTCGACGACGATGATCCAGAGGCTATCCGAGCGATGATTCAATTCATGTACGGAATTGACTACAACAAGAGCGGTGGGGACGATGGCCATGCTTGTCCTCTTCTTTTTGCTGTCAAGATGTACCAAATTGCGGACAAGTACGCGGTGCCTCGGCTGCAACAGCAGGCCAAGAAGACTTTCGAAACCCTCGCCAAGACATGTTGGGAAATGGACTATTTCTCCACTGTGATTGCAGAGGCTTACAGATGCACGACGAAAAGCGATCGAAGTCTTCGAGATCCCCTGGTGGAAATATCCCGGGAGCACATTGACGAACTGCGGGAGAAGGACGAGTTCCAGAAGGTACTCGAGGAGGCTACTGGCTTCGCTGCTGATCTTGTCCATAACATGGCCCAGTCAAATGCAAAAGCCCCAAGTTATACGAGCAGGAGGTACCGCTGCCCCAGTTGCTCTGCAGTATGGGATCCGGAGATTTATAACTGGCAGCCAAAGGATTGTTGCCCAGATTGTGGCTGGACACGTACTATTCGGGTTCCGTTTATTGTTGAAAACTAGCCCCGTCCATCGTGCTTCCATTTTCTACCGTGGGAGAGGCTAGTCAAATATTTTGTGTCCAAGTTACCAAGCAAATACGAAATTGACGTGCTCAAGACCAAAGTCTACTCCAAGTAGCGGTATGAAGATGAGCTGGTATTCCAGCCCGGTAGACTTTGAAATGATTGCGGGGCCGCTCGCCAGGCACCAAGGCAGACATTAAGGCAGAAAGGTAAGGCAGCATACTCTGCCGATGCCTGAGGAATACTACGCAGATGCCCGAGGAATAAACGAAAGTGAGGAATTATCAGGAATTGGATGAAGCTCTCCCCTTCTAGTTTGCCATATTTTCCTCATTGCTGTAAGTTCCCCATTTATCTATTCCAAATCTTTCTTTCCAGATCTCGTTCCTGGGTCTCCCTTTTTCTGCCCTGCATTGTTTCCGATCCTTTGCCAGGGGTGGAGCCGAGGAAAAGCCAACCGCGGGTCACCCCCACTTCTCCCTTCACTTCTCCTTGTCGCTCACCATCTTTGCCATTGTCCTCTCTTCCACCTTCGCAAGAAGAACCATCCATGTCGGCTTCGATCCATCAGCTACAGTTCAGGATGCAGATGCAACTTTTTTTCCCGACATCAGGTCGGACCATGCAGCACGGGATTGCACCTGCAGGCTCTGCAGCAGCTGCGTGGGCGGAGGAAAACTCGGACAATAATGGTGGGTCGCGGATCGTCAACAATCAACATGCCGCGGGCGCGCACCAGCCATCCCTCCCACATGCCAATTTAGACACCATCCTTGTTAGCTTGTCTCGCCAAATCGTACCGACCTGTGAGCATCGTGAGTAGCCCCCTGACAATTGACCACGATGAAGAAAATCCAGCCGAATGTGGGATAGCCAAGCTGAAGAACCTGTCAGCTGGGGCGGATTAATCTCCCGCATCTCCACGCCATTGCATCTCGGCCACTGACTTGGGTCGATCGCCCGCGGCCTTGGCCAATGAACACGCCACCAGGCTCCATGGTTCGTCTAGTCCGCCTCTAACTATGCAGGTCGATTCCGTTCAAGCAATGATGGAGCGACAAGCACATAGCTGAAGTTCAGCTCAGCCGCGTCTGTCTCACCCCCTGCTTAGGTAGGTACTTCAGCTCGCGCTGCCCCCGTTCCGACTGTGCGTTTCTTCCCTGGTCCACTGACTTCGACACCCCAATGCGCCCATCATGAAGGACGTCAAGGCACTCTTGAATCTCCGGAACGGCGACGATGACGGGTTTCAGTTCGGGGACGAGTCCATCGAGGAGCTCTGGGAAAAAGCTTTCGCGGAGGCGGCGGACGATTTCAAATTCGATCCCAATGAGCAGCAGTTGCTGGCCGACTTTCATACCGCGAGCAACCCGATCGCCCAGACGGAGCTCATTTTCCGCGAATGGAGACACCCCCAGGCTCATACCTCAGAAGGACAAGAGTGGGAGAACAAGATACGTGAAAACGTGCAGCAATGTCTTAGTTGGGCGCAGACAACGTGCACCTATGCGCACGATCATGCAAGCGGGACGGTGGGTGCTGCACTAGACAGCTAAATCGCTCTGGGTTCTGACAAGCATAGTTTGCCGAACCGGTCAAACTCCTAGCGGGGGGTATCTCTTATCTCCTCCAGGTACTCAAGTCTTGCCGTCTTTGTGGATGCTGCTAACTCTGGAAGGCTGCCCAAGATGTCAGCGCGGACTTGAATGCCGTGCAGAGTACCTTTCAGACGATCGCGTCGGCGATGCAAGAGATCAACGTCGTGGAAAAGCATCCTGTTGTCACGCCAACTGCCAAAGAAAGCCTGGTCAAGGTCTTCATCGCATTGCTATCTTTCTGCTCCTATGTAGGCACCGACTTGCGAAAACAAACACGTTTAGGTACGGTCGCTCAGGATCAAGCTACTACATCTCACCTTCAAGACCATGACTAACCATTGTTCTCCTACAGCACTTTGGCGGAAGAAGGTGTTGAGACAACAAGTCGACGTGACCTCGAAGCAATGTGAAAGGGTCGAGCAGGCAATCAAGAAGTTCCACGATGCGATTCGGACAGAGTCGTTCAATGATACCAAAGAGATCAAAGAAGGCGTACACTGGCTGATCAAAAATACTAATACGAAGATGCAGCAGACTGTCCTGTTGGGGAACATGTATAACATGTCCGAAAAGGGCAACGTGTTGGATAAACTGGCCAAGACTCTGCAAAACAGGCTTCATCTCAACCTCACCGTTATGTCTCAGATGGCCACCAGGATGGACACAATCATGCAGCAACTGACCGAAGACGGTTTACGGTGGTTCCGAGAGAGCGACCCGTATCAAAAGTGGCTGTATCGACATGGCACATGTCCTTTACTATACCTCAAGGGCAATGATGGCGTGGGAAAGACGTTCCTAACAGCACATTGCTACAAGCTTATACCCATGATGGCAGGCAGGAACCAGACCCTCGTGCAGAAAGAGACGGTGCGGCAGCAGTTGATTGTCACTTACTTCCTTTTCGAGCCGGGCATGCAGTATTCCCAGACCTACGCTGGTGTTGTGGCGTCTATTCTTTTCCAGATTGCAGCCCAAGATCCAAAATGGTGTGACTCAATATCGACGAAGCCCGTACTGAAATCACGGGACCCGAAGAAGATCTGGGACGAGCTCGTGCTGAAGCGGTTCGAGAAGCGATCACACTCGTCTGAGGAGCTCTACATCCTCCTTGATGGCATTTCGGATATGCAGCCCAAGGAACGTGAACCACTCTTGAAAATCTTATATGAAACCCTTGAACAGAGAAACCACCGGATATGGATTTTATTGACGGGCTCTCGCGAACAGCGAGAATTATTTCCAGCGGAGATAGCAGGCGCTCTACCCATACCAGAAATCAAGATAACGACCGATCAACGTCTTATAGACAAGATTATCGAGAAGCGCATGGGAGACTTCGAAAACCTCTCACGGATCCGACCAAACTCGGAGGGCTACAGGCTAATCCACGAATACCTAGTTCAGACATCGAACGGTAAGCTTGGCTGTTGAGACTTGAGAATATGTCGCTGATAGTTTCATGCTGGCTTCAAGGTAACCTATCAATTCTGGACCAGATGATCGAAATACTTGACCAGAACGGCATGGAGAAGAAGGCATTTCTCAAATTTATGAAGGATGTTGGCAATTCTGAAGACATCTTGATCCGGAATGCCCTGGCAGGTTCTGATGCTGTGTTTAACAAGGCCGTGAAGAAAGTCCTTCTGTGGTGCGCATTTGCAAAGCAGACGCTCACTGTCTCCAATCTCAGCGAGCTCCTTCATCTCGATGATGATCTGCAAGTAAAGAGCATTAGGATCACCGATGTGCTAGATCGGTGTCGCAAGTGAGTATTGCTGACTCTATTGGGTGTATTTATTTATGGACTGACATTTCAGTCTCCTCTATATTCGACCCATGATATCACCTAATCTGGGCCCCCCAAGTGTGGATGCTGAATTATATTGGTGTTCCCGTCCGGATCATGAGACGGAAATCCCCAAAGACAAGTCTCGCAAACAGCCTCCCGCCAGTGAATATGGGTACATTGAGTTCCGTCAAACAAAATTCAAGGAATGCATCCGAGAAGGCGGGGCCGCACTAAATATGGACATGAATTTCGAGAAGGTGGAAATATTTGTAACTCTCTGCGATGTTCTTTGTGGTTCTGAAGAGGTAACTGCTGAGTCTCTGCACGAATATGCGACTTTCAATCTCATCCGGCATTTACGGGATATAGACTTTGTTACCCAAGGGAAAAGACAAGCTGACAGGGATTTGAACGAAAAGAACCTCAAAGACAAGATGTCACTTACCAAGGATGTGAAGCTAACACAGTCCCGGGAAATCGATAACGAGCAGCTGAAGAGGGTCGGAGAAGCCGTATGGCGAATCCTAACCAACGGAACCGGCGTATCATCTGTGTTCGAAAAGGTGCTGTCTCAGATGGCTGCCAGCGAGATCCATTTTGACCTGTATGATCTATCGTTTGGACATACGGGATCGGACCGTGGGTGCTGCAGAGAGTTCACGACAAGCACCAATGAACTGGTACGGTCTTGGGCGGAAGAACTCATTGCCAGAGACGAAAGAGAAAACCTGTCCCTGCCAGCACACATCTGGAGTTGGGCAGACAACATGAAGAAACAACCAGAAAGCATGTTGGAGAATTTAGCCAAAGGCCATCTTCAGAGCTGGGCACAGAAATCAACCGCCGAAGAGGCTAGGATCCCATACAAACTTGCCTATCGCGCATGCTACACAGTATGTATGACTCCGGAAATGTCAGTCACTGCGTACTAACCTTGATAGACTGGTAAATACAAGCACTGGTCGCGAGACGGTGATGACATCAACACACGGGTCGCCGAAGATATGCTGGGCCAGTGCAGAGACTCCCGAACCCGGTTTGCCCAAGCACGACTTGCAGCCGCACTCCTTCTCTATGAGTCGCCTAACAAACAAGAGCGAGATTATGCGCTCTTTCTGTACGAGATGAACCGGCACCTGGACGATTCGATGTGCGCGGAAAAGCTGTATTCCTTGCTAGGTCTTGCGGAGCACTATGTGCCTAGTCGCGGAAGCTTTGATGCCCCCACGACAAACTGGACCAGAGTCAAAGAGTACGCAGAAGAGGCACTGAAATGTTGGAAGGACTCGGATGCCGCCCTGCGGCCCAACTTCAATGCCGAGCGGTGTAAGAGTGTCTACATGCTTCACGCGAAGGCCTGTATGGCCCTTGGTGATACGAAGCTCGCCCGCAAGACGTGCCAAGACGCGCTGAGCAACAAGTTCCTCCGGCATTCCCGAGCTCTGGGATACTTCTTGACCGTTCTCGTGCAGATATACGCGGATCAAGAGGCTCATTCATCCATTATCCAGACCATCCAGGACCAACTGGAGAATCAGCCGCCGTACTTTATCCCCGCTTGGCTGATGAACCGGTCTCGACAGACTAATAAGGATGACCGGCTACGCAGAGCAGCTGTAGCCACCGGCAATGTCGAGCTCGTTATTCAAATCTACGACCGCGCAATCTGCTATTGGGCATCTAGAGGACTCTTCCATGAGACTTGTGTGATGCTCTCTGAGCTTGCTATCATCTACCGGCAAGACTGCCATGCGATCAGAATGGCCGAGGATATTCTGAACAGAATACTAGAGGCGATGCTGAAGGACGAGGCGCTGCAGGTTGACTCGAAGCTGCTGAGCATAATCATCATGGAGCGCTTTGACATCTACTATGACCGATACAGCAAGGCTCGGAACAAAACTGCGAAAGAGCCTCTGTGCCAGGCAGCCAATGCTTTGATTGCTGATGTTAGGGTCGCGGATGTCATTGAATCATCCACCAAAGCCAGCGTGCTCATCACTCTTGCCAAAATGTGGAGAGGAATTGGGTTCAAATACCGGGCATACGAGCATGCTGACCAGGCGTTCAAGCTCTGCATTGCCGATCTGGAGGATTGGGTCGATGACAATGATATGGCTGCTTTCCGCGCGTTGACCAAGGTGTTGCATTTTGCCGGTCTCTCAAAGGATGCTGGGATTTCTGCGTCGCTTATCTTTGACCGGGCCAATGCCAACGCGCTGCAAGTGAGCGAGGAGGAATATCAAAACACACTGTCGTCCGCCATCTTTGGTGGGGAGAGGCCCAGACCGCTGTCCGTCGATGGATGGATGGCGTTAAAGGTAGATGCCAGCGCATCTGCTCACAAAGATGGCCCGTCAATCCCGCAGTCACCTACGAGCAATTTTTCAACGGATCGCACCAATGACGAAACACCAACAACGGCAGCAACGACGCCCTGCAGCGGATCCATCCAGGAAAGCATTGTGGATGAAGGCAACGGTAGCATGCTACAGTGCATGGGACCCTGTCGCAAAGAGAAGTTGTCGCAATGGGAACTGGACTCTTCCCCTTGGTATCTCTGTCTCGACTGTCCCTCCACCGACTACTGCAGTGAGTGCTACAATACTCGGGACGCACATCGCCATTCCCAAGCCAAGGGACTCTGGTCCAAGGTGTGTTGGGGAAAGCACGTCTTGATCCAGCAACCGGTCTCTGGTTGGAAGGGGGTCAAAGATGGAGTGATCCGGGTGGGGACTAGTAGTCGTGGGGTGAAGGATTGGATGATGGATATGAAGGAGCGGTGGGGGGTGGAGATGAAGAATAACACCAAGAAGCCGAGGTGATGCTTCACGATCATCTCAACTTGACGGATCCGACATTCTTTTTATTTTCCTTGCTAAATACCATTACTCAGTCCTTTTAATTTCCTTACTATACGTCATTAATATGAATGCTATTTACTGATTTGAAGGATGCGATCAAGAGGCCCATCAACACATATTATAATTGAACAATTGGAAATATGGATGGGATGATAATGTCCAATGATAGTGATAATCACACTGTAGTTCATTCCGAGTAGACGTCCAAAAAGCGGAAATAAATAAATAAGAATCTGGAAGCTCAAATCAACGTTCCACGGATCACCATCTCAACCTTATCGGAAAAGTGGAGAAGTGGAGCAACTCTATCGAAAATATTGACTCCACCGTCATTATGATACTATGTCGACATTTGACACAAAAGGGAAGCTAGATCAACTATGTTAATGCTCACAGAGAATAGCGTCGACCGTTGATCCAGAAAGTATTGGTCTAATGACAGGGATTTAAACTATGCCTCCGTTTCTCACAAAACCATCCATAAATATTGTATTGACGCACCCAGATGGTAATTGTGATATTCATCCGATGGCGCATGCTCACTACCATGGCACGGTATATTGAAGGAAGATAAATTAAAGACCACCTTTTTGATAAAACACAAGATTCTGTGTTGATACGCTTACCTGTAGGTGGACTGTATTGGAGACTATCCCACATCCAGCCAGATCTTTCCTTGCGGCTTCTTGTGGCAATAGTGATTGTTGCTGTTTATCTTGGGCTTGCGGGGCTCGTAACATGCCTTGATTATAAAGAATCATTTTTTCAACAAGTGTTAGAGGTGGCCGCTAGAAGAAGCGGCGGATTAGAATTTATCTTCGTATTGGTGTGTGGGTACGACAGCATTTTAATAAGTTGGTATTTAATGTCAAAGCCACTCGATCAAAAGAGTATGTCTTCAGCCGGGGATATCAATAATAAGGATTAGTTGATATTAAGAAAAGCGAAATGACGTGGCGGATAGGACATGGGAAGAGTAAAATACCGGGTAGGGAAATAATCGAGATCTCTTTGGAGGCTCGGTCGAATCGGGTTGATAAAGTCCCCGCGTTACTCTTTGCTACATCCCAGTGGAGAAGGAGCAAATCAAATATCAAAGAGAGCCCGGCCGGAGCTAGCCACGCCTGCATACAATGTATGGTACCCATTGTCAATGCAGTGCTCCATAATGGCCTAGGGATGACCATGATTTCGTAATGCATGGCAGGCGCTGATGTTACTTGTTGCCGGCCGGGTCAGACCCACAGGTGGGTAGTTATTCATACTTGGCTGCTGCTACCTTTGCAGTTTGCACAGCCTCATTTTCACGTTCAGGAACCAAGCTTAACTACCAGGCTGGGCCATTATCGTGAATGACCTGGTCTCTCTCTAATCACTTCTTTAAAGAGCTCTAGATAGACAACCATCATCTACTGAAATGCACTTTTCCAAAATCGCCAATTCACTTGATCAACATGCCACTCTCCACTAGCAATATCATCGGCATTGTCACTGTCATCGTCTCATGCCCGCCCTTGCTCTTGTTGATCTGGAAAATCATCGATCGGAGGCATCGACGACCAGATGGACCAAGTAGTACGACTAGAGAATTAGGTCCTTCCCAACGATACCAAATCTGCCCTGAACAATGTCTGACTTGATGCGTCCTCAGGTGTCCGTCGTGAGATCCCTCCCGGGCCGTATTCCTTGCCGCCCTATCCCACGGTCAACCACCAATCGGGGCTCTTAAATACATCCTTCGTCTTTCAATACAGCATGAGTACGTTTCACATCTCACAAACATGGATCGGATACCTAGTACTGACGGTATCAGCATCCCGCATCCAAGAGATTCGTGTCTATGAAAACACTTTCCAGGGCCAGATCTACCCAACAGAGCCCCAGTGATCCCTCACAGCTCTATTCCCTGGTCTTGCATTATCTTCATCCTTCCATCTGTTCTCGTCTGTTCTCTTCATTGTTTTCTTTTTTCTTGTTTTCCCTTCAGAGCATCCTCTATATCATACATTTAGATCGCATGCAACATACATACCCCCCGGCCTGTATTACCACACCCTCTTTCCAGCTGTCGTCAAGAATTTCGGATATCTCTACGTTTCCTCAACATAAGTTCTGTATCAATTGCTTCTGTAAATTATCTCGGTCGATATTTGCCTTTGAAATTTGTGAGCTCCACACTTTCGTTGGCTTTGAGGCGGGCTTGTTCCATGGAAATGGCCATGTAAGCTACCATCCCTGGCGGCCCCGGATAAACACGGGCCGCACCCGAGCGAACCCAACTGGATCTTTTATCCACTTCCCACATCTCCTCATCTCTCAACCATTTGATATAACATATAACATTGTCATAAAAAATGGTTTATTCCTCACTTTGGGTAAACCAGTCCATAAAGATACTTTGTTATCGCAGGTGCAGACGGAAGAAATACATCGATGACTCTTAGACAAACGTCACCTTGGCAGTGAAATCGCAACCATAATATGTGCTCTGCTCCTATTCACTGTCAACTACACAACCAGAACACGTCCGAGTTCAATAACCTGGCAATGGGCTGCCACTTCTTCAACCCAGTAAACTAGCTGCAGGGTCGCATGGTGGTTTATATCATCGTCTAGTCCGATCAAGATCTCTTAATATCAACATCAGTGGTTATAAGAGGTCGGAGACTGTCCTGAATGATGCTTGCATCATCGTAACCCTCCGAGGGGCAGACAGCATTTCTCAGCTTAGACCAGATGACAGGCCTGAAAGTTCCTGTCTACTGTCAGGTACCCGAAGCCCCTGAGGAACATCTCCTTACCTGATCGTTAACTACCATATTGTTAATAGGCGAATGACGGCCCCAGGATCAAGGAATCGGAGATTAAAGTACGTTGAACGTATATTCTCCTATGAAATTTCCGATGCAGAAGTTCGTCTGCTTTAGATATGCAATTTTTGATTACACAAATAGGTAGCTCTGAGGTCTATATAAAGGTCCGTCTTCCTGGCCTTCAATCTGTCTGTTCTATACGCATCAGATCAGACATTCCTCGGTCCTTCATGCGAAGGATCGGGGAGTTGGAGGAGTTACTAATCGGATGCAACTTATATACAACACTTGGGCGGGTAGGGGGGGCTTGCACCTCCATAAGATTGGCCGGCAGACCGCCCTATTCACTATTCCTTGTTATGACAGCGAAAACAACATCCCTTATATATATATTCATTTTATCATTGATGGAAGTTCACGCCGTCTCAAAAGAGTGCGACCGCCTGATTAAACGCAGGTTGATAACGACAAGGGAATATGTCAATCGGATGACGGCCTCAAAAATACCCCGTTGCTGAACATGAACTCGCATGAGTCGGAAATCTAGGAAAATGGAGAAGTATCGCAAATGCCTTGGGAGTCGTTGGTAACCAGTTGTGACGGTGCGATCTGCTAGTACAACTGCTATGGTTCGGTTTGGAGATCACCCTGACAGGCACCGGAAACTTTTTCCTACTATCCAGAGGATTCATTGAAGAAAATCACATCCTTTTGCATGTGATATGGACAGTCTACCCGAGAAACAGTCTCGATAACAGAGGGTTTGATGTGGCTGTGGACCCTTATAAGAAAGCACGGCTTCATGGCGACCTCAAAGGAATTCGACTATGGTTTCAGCCTATCAGAAAGGATGGTTGTGGATGAAAGTCATCTTCGATAACCAGACAGAGGTGCGATTACCTCGTCAGGCTAGGCCTGCCTTTGGAACACGCAGAGGCTGCGCGACCTTGCCACGAATCGGTCGGTATAGTCCGAAATGTTTATGGCAACTGGATAAGGGACGGCTGAGATGCCTTACAGTCGCTGAAGTACATTTGACTGCTCTTCATTTGGTCCTATCGGTTCTGCTCAATCCCTTCCCATCAGCATATGGACTGTGCTCACGTCCTGCAATACCTCGCTGGCACTAAGGATATTAGAATATACTTCGGCAGCATTCCGGGTCTGTTGGCTAGCTCTGATACGAATCTCGGCCTGCCAGGAGAACGACGATGCCGCTGAACACCGAAATCTCGCGACTGAGGACAGCTACGCCTGAAGAGGGGAGTATGTGAGCCCTCTGACTGTTGGAGGATTTCTCAGCCTGGACTCGAGTTACATTCTTTTGCACATTTTACTGCTCCTCGCTGAAGCACTCTCGGCATTTAGTCAGTTATCTTATATCACCATAACGTTTTCCGATCTCAAATCATGAAGAACCAGATATCTCATAGTGAGCCCAGATTGCCTGAATGCAGTAAGGGTTATGCTCAGGGGTTCGACCACTGACTTCCTCATCACCCTACATGAGCTCGACCGAGTCATTGACAACAAGTGAGCAGACCAACAAGACCAGGAGAACCTCGAGAAAGCCACCTCATCAAGCTGGAAGACACGAACAAACTCAGCCACGCACCTTTCTCTAGGGACGCCTTCCAATCCAGCTAACACAGTAACAACGTCATGGTGCCGTTTTTGCTCGTCGTTTTTGAGATAAGAGTGAGTAGACTCATATGGCTTCAGGGCGTGGTATGTGTCGCCAAGTCTCAGAATTCTCACTATCACGACCTCGAGACGGTGAGTATCTATAGGTGTTACCCCGAGGTTCAGGACGGAACCACTTCCTGGCGTCGGTCAACCCGTCAAATTGCACTCTGGGTTGAAACAGGGCTTCCTACTGATTCGCTCACGAATCTTGTTGGATCCTTGAGTGATCCATTACTATCTGGCCCTGTGTCTCGTTATATACAACAGTTTCAAAGTCTTGTGATGAAACAATAGCGCTTGCTCCCATTTGACTGAAGCAAAGGTGACGACTACGGATCGTCGAAACCAGCATGGAGATGACTTGAGTATGATCTCTGTTCTAAGGACACCAACACGGTGATTGCAGACCACGATGGCCTTCAGATGATGGCTGCTCTACAAGACATGCATAACAGTCGGACTTGGTCAACACTCCTCGTGGTCCTCTCGGCTTGTTACCCAACCTGTTTTTCAATCCGCTGCATCGAACACATGCAGGTTCGTCATGCACCATTGCAGTTCTGCTGTCTTGCATCTTCGACCTCTTCACAACCCTCACCTCTCGCGTATTCAAGCAAACGTACGACAGCATCAACGAAGGGACCAGAAAGAGGAACTCTTAATGCACACGCTATCTCAAAATAAAATGGACTGTTTGCCATATCAACATCGACAGACTGGATTCTCTAGCTCGACGCAGTGGGTTGAAGGGCCCCGTCGACCCTCTCAGCTAAGCACGCAGGTAGTGCGCTCATTACTTATGACCCTGGCTTCCAGATACAAATTACATGGACACTGTACTTCACGTTCTCCATTGTACTTACAGGTCAGCTTGACGGTGGCAGAGAATTGCAAGCCCGGATGTGGATCCCCACCTCCTACAGGATACCGATCTATCATGCCATCAAGCCTGCTCCGTTATATCCATCTTTGAGACGCACAAACGAAGTGTCTATGATTGAGCAATGTCTGTGGATTTATCAAATCTCAACATCGTTAGCTAAAAACACACCCGAACACGGAGCTCCCTCTATTGGACATACCATCCATCCGCCTGAATCTTTGGCTGAAGGTCCCCACAAGATTCTAGTCACTTATCCATGGAAGCCACCAACAGCAACTCAGACTCGCGAGGCTCCTTGGGTCAGTTACATCCTCTCATCACGCAGCACATATATTCACTTTCATGTAAGCGACTTCCGCATCAGCCGTCTGTCCAGGTGTCTTAAAGAGTCAACAGGACTCGGTGCGTGCGACTTATAATCAACACGATCGAAAATTTGAGGCAGGCTTCGCTACACTAATGTCCCAAGTTGATCCACATCTGGAGCTGATATCGAACTCCTGCTAGTTGGTTGCTACAACATGAAGATGCTACGCAAGATACAATAAGGTGGTCCTCGTACGACCAAATACCCACTATCGTCTTGATAGACAGGACTCCGACTACTTTGCCATTGCCTGTCCACTCACAACTGCCGACCCGAGGAGTTCACGTCACTCATGGTTCCTTGGTCAATGAAACTGGTGCTTAATTATCTCGGGAGCGAGACGCTGCTCAATGGAAGAATAAACGACCCGAACAATAAACTGAGCGCGGGTACTGCATGAAGATTTGCGAAAAAGTTCCGCTTCACATAGGACATCATGATTGGCAACAAGGAGTGGAGAACTTGGGTAAGCAATCGGATCCTCAACATCATCCTGGCTGCACCAGATGCGCGAAGCTTAGGATATCAGCGACTCCGACTCGGATGAAGTCTCCGTCCAATCTGCAGGACGAATTGATGTCGACCCGCACTTGTTTCTATGATCGGGTGTCCTCCGCATCGCGATAGGGTTTCTTCAGAGCCATATCTGAAGGAATCTCTGAACCGCCGAGATCAAACCGGCTCTGTCAAATCAATCTCAACTTTAATCGAATATACCCCGTTTACGTCCAAGTCGGACATTGTCGCCATCATGAATCCCAAAACAGAGGCAGAACTGCCTTGGATCTCAAGTTAAGGTATACGCGACTCCAGGAAAGATGGAGAGATCTCCTGAAATGCAAGCCTGGAAGTACGTATCCTTCTTGGACCATGACGTCTACCACGTAAGGTAGTCGCAATTGAAATCGAGATCACGCCCCGTATTGGGTCACTTTACAAGAGCTATACGGTGGGAGGCAAAGGTGGATATACAGTACGACAGGGAGTTCAGAACCACTACCTACAACGAAAAGCCAAGTTGAGAGAGAAGAACTGGGACTCCATGAGGGAATGGCGCACGCAAGAAGAGAATGAGGCCTGACGGTCTCGAAATCAAAAGTCACAACGGATATGGCGGGCCAACACCCTGGGGTGTGGTCGACGTATCCCACGCTAATCCTGCATTTCCGACCTCTTCTTCTGAGAATGACCCTCCTCGGAACCAAGACACCACGTCTCAACATGAGATCAGCCAACATCAAGGAGTATTTACAAAAGCCAGCCCTCCTTCGCACGGGGTCTCCGATGATCAAGGCATCCACAGTATCAAGCCAGTCAGTGCCTCCTGCATCTATGCAAAACATCGAATCCATAGAGCTATACAACATGCTCACAGCAAGAGCCGGATCGACCTGATTTTTCCCCAAGCGCCACGGAGACTATCTTTACTATTCTGTTGTCTCAATCGAGACGGGAATACAGAGTATATGTGGGATTACATCGCTTCCTATGGAACTATATGATGAGGTATGTTTCATCAGATTATCAAGGACGTGAGGGACTATCCGACACAACAATGGCAACAGAAATAGGCAACTATTCTGGCGACAACATAGAAGTGGATAAGGTCCTGAATCAATTGGGTGGCTGAACCGACCAGGATTCTGCTCAGATCAAATGCCACCGAAATGAAATGCATATCAGCTACTACCAGATCGACGAGACGGACACGACTTTTGAATTACATCCACTTGAGACCTACACTCTCAACAAGCACACACTCCTGACCCACCACTTCATCTGGATCAAGGTTATAGCTCGACTCAAACCATGAGTCCACTACTGTGGAAAAGGTCCAGATTATCGACGATATGCAAAATTCCGTTGGGCTTATAGAGGCTCACTACCCTCCGAAATTACAGTCGGACTCGTTCCCTTACAGAAATTGATTGTTCATTAATAACTTGACATCGTCGCCCGGCTTTCCAAGATGATCTGCTATTCTATTACGATAGCTGGTTCTGGAACGATCCGATGCGATTGACGACAGAGCTCACCCGTCCAATATCTCAAACCCGTTCACGAGAACCATGTCGAGATGAATACAAGACCAATCAGCATTCGAACAAAGAAAGTGCTAGGCCATAATATCTCATGAGGCAGAAGGATACATGCGGGACAACTCGCACGGAAATTACCTGCTATACCAAGTACATGGGAATAATCGCCACCAGGAGTGTCTACAATGAACAGACCAAAACATACCTTCCCTATGCTTGCCAGACTCAAGTAATCGTATCCGACCTATGAGACGACACAAAGGAAGCCCGCTATTCATCTATTCAGACCAGATTTACGAGGGGCTAACATCAAACCAGCTATCACGCCAACGAACGAATTGCCACATATGACGGTCCTGAACTATCGCAACCTCGAGCCCAGAGTCCACACCATCCAATTATCCATCCTTCGTGTCAAGCTTCCCTATAAGGATCAACGAGCTACCATGCCTTAATGATAATCTGTGTGTCTGACACATGTACTATCAGCTGAAATCCAAGGCGGTCGCTGCTAAAGATAACTATACTCGTCTACGAGCTTCAGGCGCATCGCATAGTGGACAGGTTGCTATTGTTTCACCTAAATTACAGTCACACATCGAGGCTTTTCCAGAACATCCTTGAGTGCTCCAAAAGAATCGCTCCCTGCAATACATATGCCATGATTGAATGATCTTCTAGTGCTGTACTGGGCCTGTGTTCAGGTGTTTACACCGTACCACAATCCTAACGAACCGTGAGATTGACAATCTGACTCAGCCGGCCAGCCATCCACGTCGCATTAACTGGATGTTGAAGACATTATCACCTAACATACACGGCATTATCAGACGCCTTGAAGCAAACTCCCATTCAGAGAAGTGGGAGCACATATTCCAGCATTGCATATGCAAAATCTCTCTCCGGGAGAAGCAGACATGCTCTTTCTTCTCCGGACTCATCATTCCTACTCTGATGTCCCTCTAGGTCTTCCTGGGCGAGGGCATCACACCTCTCCAACATTTCTAACAAAATCGAAGAACCCCCCAATTCCGCACTGGATCTGCAAACGTCCATCCGATCGAATGCGTGCATCCCTCTACGATCCATTCCAATCTATACCTGTGACAACCATTGTGCCAGGTTGACATCCTCAACCTGGTGTGCTCTGTCCGCGAAAACGTGCGTATCTCTAAGCCTTGTACACTAATTACGACATTACTTCCCTCCTATCGCTTTCATAAATCCAAAACGACGATCCAAATGCACCAGCCGATATTTACGACGCGCATGGGCTCGAATTGTTCAGTTGCTGAGGGCAGCCTCAACTTCCATGTCTACCACAAGCGAAAGAGACATGTTCTGCTGTTAGACCTGATGTATACACCCTACGATCGCTGCTATAGATCCTTACATCTAAAGCAGTCTGCAGATCCGCTCTGAGATACATAAGGGTGAAGACCCGCTTCATCAGCCATATTCACCAGTATCCAGAGCCCAATTGTTTGGTTTCTGCTGACGTCCTCGAGTCTGGTACACGCAATATGATAACCTTACAAACCTGGCTCTTATCCATTGACTTGTGCACACGCCCGAATCCTGTACCACGGGCAACCGATCAGCTCCGAGGTACAAAACTTGAACACGGGTTCACCCACTGCAACCTTTTCCCAGCTAGCTAATTACAAAAGGGATCATAATCACTGTTCAATCTCCGTCCAACATTGCGAGTGAATTCAACTCTGGCGCTTATTTGCCTATTGAGCACGGAAGAACTAATAACCGGGCCATGCTTATTAATGACCTTCCACACCAACCTAAAAGTCCTACTTTCGCATCTTCCAACATCCTCATATTACTTCGGAGTACAGAACATCAGCTGCGAAGCCGAATCAAATACCAGATTTGGCAGGGCACAGATACTGCCAAAGACACAAACCAACAGTTCACCGCTCAAACCCTATCGGAATCTCATGGCCCGATCTTAAAGGTGATGTCGCCATGAAACAGATAGGAAAGGAGATGTATTACAAAGGTGTCAATACCCTGGTACAATACAAAACTGAAGCTGTTATGAAAGCTTGCTGTTAAGAACAGCTTTCGCCCTGGGACACTTCCGAGCTCAACGCCTCCTGCGAGATGCTTCACCAGAGATCACGTGGCTACATGAGATGGATAAACGAACAAGCCCTTCACTGCTGTGACCAAGACGAACCACCCCCTATTCAATGGTCAGCCAATCCGTCTTTTCCACCGAACTGCTGCCAAATCTCCTCGGCGTGGCACTAGTCCTACCTGCTTCTCCCAACAGAACATCGCTTGTCCTCAATAGGATATTGAACATCTGGCTGTATGGCCATCCTCATCCGATTCTACGACTTGGCGAAGAGTCATCACCTTGGTTCGCTACCTACCTGTTAAGCATCAAACAACAGATTCCGGGAAAAATGATCGGGCCCTGCTAGTTCCCTACACGTTCTACATCCGCAGTGATCAATCGCCAACACTGTGTCCGTCTGATGTAAACAACGTTGTTGGTGATGAATTGCGCTAAGCACAGGAATCAAATGTCTGCGTCTGCCCCACATTTTCTATCCCATCATGCAGAAGCTTGATCGCTCCCCCCTGGGACGATTTGATTCACAGATTCATCGCTATCGAGATAAGGGTTACACAGATCACGCTGCCTATACTCCCTGGACTTGTTCTCGAGCCAGAGCAGAACAGGAAAAACATCTCCATCATCCTACTTGTCCTGGTCAGACTAAATTATATCTGACGGGCTGTTACTGTTCCCGAGGAGTTGCCACGACAAAACAACCCACTATGCGCAAAAATGCCTCTTTTTGTGGAGGACTACCTACTAACCCTGCCAATTCACAATGGGCCTACCACCGTCTGGACCGTCCGGATCTTGTGGAACTGATTGATGACTTCCACGATAGGTGGTTCTCATTTCCAAGTGACTAAGGAATATACCGCGACAAAGATATCCTGTATAATATACACTTCCCGGAAGAAGAACAACGGCCCACCATCCCCAGAAATCATTGCCCCGGAATTGGCTATTCAGGGCTGTGGCTGGCTGCAATATCTCAACAAAATCCAACTGAGCAGACCGAGACATTCACAACATCAGGTGTCCGACACCAACGGAACTCCTTGGAATACAACGAGAATGGCTTCTCATCAGTCCCACCACCTAGACATCCTGATTATCTCACTGGATTTATCTATCAGCAGGGAAAGAAACTTGCAACAATCTCCACTCTACGCGCTCTGCACGGTTGAGGAAGCATGCTATACTGGTTAGAATGATGTCTGGATGGATGTTCCGTCCCTTTTCTACTCCACGATCACATATTCAATATGTATATGTGTAAGTGCGCATTTCACAACCCAATGAACAGACTCATCCATCATCCTCCCTATTGACCATGCTCTACGACCTGAACAATCTCAAGGAGGAACATACACGCCGTTGACACGTCTATCTAATCGCCTGACTGTTGAGCACCAACTCACTACATTATATATCAAGAATCCCTTGGACCGGATGGCTGTACCTGCCTACACTGGTTCTTAGATCCAAAGCATGCACAAGATCCTTGATCGTTTTGCTAGCGGGAAGAATTCGACCCGGCTTCTCTACAAAATTAAGGATAGGGAGCATCCAGTGTATCAGCTACGAGATAGTATTTCCTCTAAGGAAGATGACAGGATACCAACTCGAGTCAACTATCTCGCAAGAACATCTGACGGTTTATTCATTTACTTTGCCATGATATCCTGTCTGACACAGAGCACATCTGGACTTGATCGAAAATACATCTCATCTTGACTTGGTTCTGGAAGATGAGTATCGGAAAGACAGGCTCTCCACCAAAAAATAGTGCCTTGGATGATACATGTATATCTACATTACGCATGCTGCAAAATCACTGTCATTCGACACACGAACGTATCCTGAGAGACATAATGGCGAGTTCCAAACAGATACATATGCCATTCTCTATCGATGACTCCCTGACCTTCTTGGTCTAGGCGGGTAGATTTGGAACCACGTCTTCATCATCAGCCTAGTTCTGCATTCACTCTTTCACAAGGAATACAATACCTCCCGTCTGCGTTGGGGGATTCAATCTAGGTTATGCAGACAAGAATGAAGGAAGACGAATGCAGACGAAAGTGGGTCTTCGACCACACGGTCCACCCCTGCTCACTCTATCTGAAATCACATATCACCTAACCTATCCCCCCTCGATATCGACAACATCCCTACCCACAACACACAGACATAGTCAATACTAGGTGACTTGACTTCCTCAGGAAACTCGACCAGTGTTCTCTCTCCTACCCTCTGAGAGGATCTTCCCACCGACCACGCCCCAAGAACAATACCCAAGAAAATCAATCAGCACCACGAATATGACCTCGCGTCCTTATAGCCGCTAGCCACAGCAATATCACTATCAACCACCTGGGTCAAAATAATCCCACTAGCAGAACCCATAATAAGCATGGGATTCGGCATCGTTGGTGGTACAACAACCCCCACTTATTCTTACTCTTACTATTCCTATTCCTATTACTCTCATGACTTGGTGGAGAAGATATGAGAGAGGTGCCGAACTGAGACTGTGTTATTCGCAAGTCATGCCATGTTCTCTCATATTCGATATAATCAATTGTCATGCAGAGAGGCGCGAAATCAGCCTCCAAACACAGCTGATTTCCCCTTCTGCTCCTTTTGTATTGGACTGTCAAAGTGGACTCACTGTCGGAGAAAGAAAAACGGCAGGGTTTTTTGCCTTTTTCGACTTCTGTATTGAACGGTGTCTCTCTCTTGCGCTGGTTCATGAGTTACTACATAAAATGTATGTGGGTTGTTATACATAGATGGAAGGAAGTGAGAAGTGGAGGTGGAATACTCATTTTCTACCTTCAACGGGGGGGTTTGATCGGGTTGAGTATGCGTTAGGGTCGACAATTTATCTGTCTATATCTACCAGTGGTTGTACTTGGTCTATCATATGATATGATATGATACAGTTAACTCTGACTCTATCCTTTCTCAAGGTTAAGGAACACTAGGGCAAGTCAAGTCAGGTCTGGTCTGGCCTTGGCAAAGGGAAAGGAAGGTCGCAGCTCCAAGGCTGCTTTGCCCTTTAGGTCTTGGTTTTATCATTACTGATATCGGGGTTTGGTCTATGTTGTTATTACTTATGGCTTTTGGTTTCCCAGAGGGAGGAAGGGCTAGGATGGGATATTCAGATCGTAGGTCGGGATTAAGTACTACGTTTTTGAATGTTTAACGGGGTTTTCTGGGGTAACGCTTTAGTGGAGCTTAACTTTCTGGCTATACGGGATTGATGATGTCTTTGATTATATGATTTTAGGAATGTGCTTTGCAGCGCCTTGGGCTGGGGGTGGGGGGTTAGTACACTTCGAATAAGAAGGATTCTTAAGAAAGTTGATATAAATGATCTATACCCCATCTACATCATCACAATATAACCATGTATTACTGTATATCATTTAAAATATCCACCGCTGCTTTCTCCCCAATCATATAAGTCGACACAGCCGGAAACGTCCCTGGTATTCTAGGAAAAACTGATCCGTCCACGACCCTCAACCTCCTCACACCTCTCACCCTAAACTTGGAATCTAGAACCGCCATCGGATCATCATCCGCTCCAATCGGGCACGTGCACGACGCATGATGACCCCATGTCATGTCTTTTATATATTTCACTATCTCTTCTTTGGTCTGCACTGCAGCGCCAGGAAGAACCTCATCGATAGGGACGGCTTGTCTAGCGAATGCATCCCGAGCTACCTTCACCGCCTCGTACATGGCCTGCAGGTCCTTTTCGTAGCCCTCTGATCCCGTATCAAAATAGTTGAAGAGAATGTCAGGAACATCAAGCGGGTCATTGGAGCGGAGGGTGACACTCCCCGCGCGATTTCGCGGATGGGATTTGAGCATCGACCAGGTGAACCAATTGTGTTGGGCGGTGACGTTGACGCCGAATCCCGGGAAGTAGCCGCGGAAGTTGATGGGCGCGTCGAAGATGAAGAGGTCGTAGTTGTTGTCCGAGGTGACGTTGCTTTTGTAGAACATGGTTGTTGCGAAGCCGACGGAGGAGTAGATGCCGCGGTCGTGAGTGATGGGGGTGGGGTTCTCCCAACGGGTGAGACATGGGTCGGAGAGCTCGTTGAAGGTGCAACCGGCGAGGGCGGAGAGGTTTTTCGGGGTCTGGCCTACTACGCTGATCTCGTAGTGATCTTGGAGGTTGGTGCCGACGCCCAGCAGGTCGACGAGGACGGGGATGTGGTGGGTGGTCAGTTCGGCGGCCGGGCCGATGCCGCTGAGTTTGAGGAGTTGCGGAGAGTTGTAGACGCCGCCGGAGATGATGACTTCGCGGGAGGCAGTGGCGGTGCCCGGGGTGCCGCGGCGAGAGGGGGAGGAGAGAGGACTGGCGTGGTAGAGGTAGGCGCCGTCGAGGAAGGAGACGCCGGTGGCGATGGGAGGAGAGGAGGTGGTGTCGAAGAGGACGCGGGTGGCGTGGCAGTTGGTGCGGATGGTCAGGGGATAGGTTTGAGTGCCATCTGGGTTGGTGGCCGAGTGGACGGCCAGGAGAAACTCGCGGGCTCCGTTGCGGCGGCCGGATGAGGTCGAGATGGGGATTTGGTAGTAGGCCGGCTGGGAGTCCCGGGTGGCAGAGTCGGTGTTGGCATCCCCGGCCAGCAGAGTGACCAGGTTGATGATGGTGTTGGTTAGGTTCCCCAGAGCAAAGGCGCCGCCGAGGACGAGCGAGAGGAATTGAGGGTCTTGCAGGACGAGGTTGATGGGCGCAGTCTCGATGGACAGCCAGCCGTCGTAGCCATGGCCAGGGATGCCGGGGAGCACATGGCGGTTGTTCTCCAGCTTGATAAAGTACTGGCGCATGTTGTTGGGGGACCACGAGTCATCGCCAGTCAGGTTGGCCAAGTATTCAAAGTCGGAACGGTGTGGGTAGATGGCAACGAGGGCATTGTGGGCAGTGCAGCCCCCCAGCGCATTGGTGCGAGGATACAGGATGCCCTTCATGATGGATCCCGGGGGAGGGTTCACTCCGACGTATTCATCTCCAGTCGGGGTGATGTAGGTGGTCTTGTGGTCGAGGGCTTGTCGAGTGTCGTCGGCGTAGTGGCGCACGAAAAAGTTCCACGCCATCTGCTTGTCTTCGGCTGCGCGCGCCCCATAGCCTGGCACCGTATAATTCAGGTTCAGCCCTTGGTCATCGCCCGCCTCGAGCAGGAGGGTTTGGTGTCCGGCCAGGGCCAGTCGGGCTGCCAGAGGTCCACCTCCAGCCCCAGACCCCACCACGATGTATTCATAGCCGGTGAGGTGGACGGCGGCACTGAGGGTCTCGGTGGCTAGGAGGAGCAGCAGATATAGCATGGTGGGATGAATGGGGAGATCGTGTTCGCTGGTGGCGCCGATGGTTTATACTTCGTCCGAGAAGCGGGTGCTCAGTAGTGTCATGCTTTGATGCGATGAATTGATGACCGGTCGTGCGGGGTGCTGTCAGCGGAGAGAATTGGCTTGCCTGGCTTCACTGTTGTACAGAATGGCGGAAGAAATGGATGTGGGGGAGGGTTACATCCACGGGTCATGGCAGATGCCAGTCATTTGTCGGCAACAGTTCAGATAAAGGAAATATAATGACAAGTCTCACTGCGTAGCAGTCATTATTCGGTTCAATGGGTCAGTATATGCAGTACTTACCTCAGAATATAGTCATGTCGATGCTCCCATCGTGTTTCCATAACTGCCACTCTTCCTCAACATCAAGTCTGCTATACAATCTATACAACGTAGCCATTGGAGACAGAATAAGAGGCTTGAAGCCAACATGCACTAGAATGTGACTAACTGTACTACACCTCCTGATGTCCTCTCCCCTCTCGCTGCAGCCCCCGCAACTCCTCCCCAATCTTCTCCCTATTCCAGCCCTCCTGCAACCCCCGGAGCACCATCTCCTGCTCACTCTCCGGCGCCATTCCACTCGGTGCTGGCGGTCTTCGATCCAGGTTCGATGGAAACGGATACCCATCTGCCACCGCAGCCACCCACGCCTCCAACTCGGCACTCAGCCCATCCCTCTGATATATCTCGCGCACCTCGTCCCAGCACTTCTCCACCACCGGCACCGCATCAATATGCTCCATCGTCTTGCCCAGAGCACACCCAATCTGCAACAGATTGGCCTTGCGCTGAAAGTCCGTGCTCTCATCCATGCCATTCGCCCCCGCCGCATGAAACACAGCCGGATTGAAGAACACCCCATCCCCCAACTCTAACGGCAACGCCACATACTGCTCCTTGAAAAACGCCCGGAACTCATCCCGTCGCCACGCCAGATACCCCGGCTCATACGTCTGGCTGAATGGCAAGAATCGCGTCGGGCCACTCTCCACCGGCATGTCGCTGTGCGCCACGGCCCCCTGCAGCGTCAGGTACTGACTGGCCAATTGAATACTCCGTGGGAAGGCCGCGCAGCGGTCCAGCTCCTGAAATCCGAGGTGGTAGTCGCGGTGGCTCTCTTGGGCGGCACCGCCGGGCTTGACAATGTTGACTTGGGCGGTGACGCGGTAGGCCGGGCCCAGCCAGCTTTCACTGACGGTACGGAGCCACGGGTTGCTATAGTAATGAATGAAGGAGGAGGAATCAACAAAGGCGTGCTTGCTGAAAGAGTTCCAGATGCGGTCGTTTTTGCCGCTGGCAGCAAAGTGGTCACCCTTGGGCCCCAGAAGGGATTGGCGTTCTTTGTCGATAATGTGTTGAAAAGCCGTGTTGGTGGCGGCCAGCGTGTCGGCGTACCGGGAGGGATGGTACATGCCTTTCAGCACGAAGATGCCCGGACCGGATTCAAGGATGTGGTGCCATTCCGATTGAAGGGCGGGGGTGGTCTCAAGGTTGAGAGGGTCAAACGTGGTGGCATCATAGATGGGAATGTTCTTCTCCACCGTGGCAGCCAACGGGTAGCTGCCTGGGTTGGTGGTCTGCGAGCAGACTCTCTTGAAGTCATCCACATGGATCGAGTCGATGTGAAAGAGCCGGTTATACATGGCAGAGTTGTGACCGTTGGATCCCATAGTGAATGTCAGACAGGTTGTCGGTGATGAAGACGAACTGGGATGAAGTCAGTAGAAATGCTTTGCACGGAGATGCAATCCCGGATCTGGTCCCACATTGAATTCCGGGCCAGGCAACACCAGTTGAATTGAGATGAGATGAGGTCACAGGGGAAGTCCATATGCTGGATTGGAGGGAGCTAGATATGGAGAGGAGGCAGAACTGGATGGAGAAGCGCCCCTCAGCACGGGGAAATGACCTCAACCCCATCGGAATTCAATTCCCGAGGCGCCAAGGGTAGCACAGGAGACACTAGAAACAGACACGACACAGACACAGACACAGATACAGATACATAACACAACCATGAGGGTATCCATTCTTATGCAGTGCGCCCTCTAGAACGGACGGTGTATATGCATTGTCCATCCCGCGCCTCCTTCTCCATGCTAGTATTACAAATATACACAAATGCAATCACCAACCGTCCTGTCGTTTACTCCATGGTCCCCGGCGGGCCCCAGAAATGTTCGAGCCATGACAGCGCAATGCAGATGAAGGAAACAAACACGTAATGAGAAGAGAGTTACGGGGAAAAAAAAAGAAAGAGAAAAAACACAGACAGATACGGCACGCCCGCCGTCTCTGACCAACCATGTTATATTCAAAGATCCCAGCCTGCGCACAATTCTATGATGACCCGAATTTTCACCCGAAAACAAATTAAAAGCAAATGCGGCATCGCTCCGCTTCGAAATGCGCGCTCTTATGCATTCATCATCACGACCCCCACGTCGGGGTTAAGGGCCGTCTCGGTCGCCAGCTCCTCCGTTTCGTTCGACTCCCGCAAGATCAGCTGGTTCTCCGACAGTGTCTCCACCAACGAGCTCGGGCGTCCAGCAACGGTGAACAGGACTTTCAGCAGCACACTTTGGCTCTGCGCCCCGTTCGGCATCAGCACCGTCTGGTGGTGGGTGTGCGTTAGGAGGATCCGGACCAGCGAGCGAATCTGCTGATCGGTCGACGCGTCCTGGATGATATCCAGCCCATGGATCACACAGACCAGCAGCGGCGGGGCAAAGTGGAGCAGTATATCAATCAGCGAGAGCACCTCCTTCCACGAGGTGAGGGTGCCATTTAGTGGTTTGAACCGCTCCGCACTCAGATTGCACCCGGCATGGCTTTCGACGACCGGAGGCAGATATTCTATTAACTGTCGAATCAAACTGTAGGCAAGGGCGATCAGGTGTTGCTCGAAGGTTAGCTCGCTCTCTCCGTCGGTGGACCGGTTGCAGAAATGGGAGATGACAGGCAACCGAGCCTTTCGTGCAAAACTGGCGTAGCAGGTCGAGACCAGTAGGACCGGGCTGGGGTAGACCGTCGATGGGGGCCCACCCACGGCGAGCACCTGCGAGTGCGCATCCGTTGCCCATTGGTTCAAGGAGGTCATGACATTTTCTTCGGCAATCACCGGGACATCGGGGTCTAGATCGGGGGTCTGGTCGTCGGAATCAAAGAAGTCTTCGAGATGACGGGACGCCAGCTGCAGCTCCATGCGTGTGTACTTGTGCTTGTGTCCCTCTCCAATCAGGTTGAACCTGTCTGTGTCTTGTAATGCATGCACGGTCAGCTCCTCAAGCAGTTCGGGCCACGTGAACCTGGCGTCCCTACCTAAGTCCTGTGAAGCTGTCGTGGTCAAACAGGCAATGCCGCTGTTTTGTTTGCTCACGGACTGTAGCTGCAGACTGACAGTGTCTAGCAGTTGCGTCAGGAGAAGGTCTCGTTCCTTGAGCAACCGCTTGCGCTCCGCCGCATCTTGATGGATTTCCCAGAGCAACTGACGCGTCAGGGCATTCTGTGCCGCCAACCGACGGTCCATTTTCTGAAGACCCACTTGGCCCAATCGAGCTTGCTCAAAACTCTGGAGATAGTGATCACTGTTCATATCACACAAGCTATCACAGTCGCCATCATCCAGGTCCATGTTATCACTCAAGCTATACATCATGTCTTTCGCGCTGCGTCGGATATGACACACGAGGCTTTGGAAATCGCGGTACAGGTCGTGTTTGGGGCTCTGGAGCAGTCGACAGATGGACTTGCGCACATACCAGTCCATCAACTCTCCGAGGAAGAAAAACAGTAGCGCGTAGAAGCGTGCAATGGTGTTGATTGAGTCTTTCGAGAGAGGTATTCTGTCGCCCCGTGCTGGTGGACCAATGGACCGGTTGATCTGAACCAGTGCTTGTACCAATCCTTCCATGATTCTCGGATAACCGGCGGACGCCTGGAGCCCACGGTTCAGCATCACAATGGCAGAGACATGACACCCGGCTTACCTTCAGAAGGGACTGCAGCACGCTGTAAAAGATGGAACCGTACAATTCGTTTTTGGGGAGGGCGGTCAATAACCCCACGTGTGAGCCCAGGGTGGAACGAAACTCGTCACAGCATTCCCGCAGCACTCGCAGTCCCGACGTGGATGTCCAGACCGGCTCGATGCGGCTCACGACCTCTAAGACATCGTCGGGACCTTGTAGGCGTTCGTGAAAGCAGACGTGATCGTCTGGGGGGAGGTGATCCTGGAAGCGTTTCCATGACTGGACCAATTCGTTATATTCGATATCAAGGGTGGCGATCACCGGGTTGCTGTCGGACGGTCAGTTGGTGTTGGACCCGTGCTCTCTGGCTATACCGGAAGCGTATTAAAGCACGGACTATGCCATGATGGCGCCTGTGTAGATCATCCGAGGGGACAAGGTTGAGGGGAAAGTCAAACGGCGATAGACACCGCACCAAACTCAAAAGCCACGGGAGAGAGAAAGTAAGGGAGACTGAACGTACGTGGAAAGATGTCTCTTGTCGAAACGCTTTTTCCAAAGATTAGGGAGTTCGGCCAGTAAAGGGCCGGCCGGGATGGCGACGGACTGAGGGGACATGATGCCGGAGCACGCGGGGGCTGCTGCTAACGGACGGCAAGGCAGGACGAGCGCGGTCTCGTCGACAGGGCCGACGGGTGCATGTCAGGGGCGGACGGCGGCGAGGGAGAGAAAGGGAGGCTAAGGCAGTGTCGGATCGACCATCTAGCGCGAGGGGGATGGAAGAAGACGAGGATTGGAGCGGAAGTTGAAGGTGGAATTGTAGGCAGTTGTAGATGATGGTCGTTAGGTAGTGGAGGTAGTGGAGATCGTGAGGGAGATTGAAATTGAGGATGGATGGGAATCAAAAATGGGAGGAAGTGGAATTGGGATTGAAATTGGATCTATGGTGGTTGTGGTGGTTCTGGGGGAATGAATGGGGGGGGGGGGGGCGGTGGGTGGGCTGGTTCGTTCCTGGTCGCCTCGTCGGGGCCTCAGGTCTCCTGGCGTGGGTTTGTTTGTTTGATCGATTAAAGCCTCGTGGAGCACATCTTGATCGCTTTGGAATTGGCGGGTGGTCCCGCTCGGAAAAGGGGGGCGTTGGGTCTGTCTGGGGTTGGAAGGAGGAGAAGAAGGGGAAAAGAAAGGATGGAGAGCAACGGCAAGACTGGGGAGGAAACGGGACAAGAAAGAGAGAGGAAGACACACACACACAGTGGAGAGAGGTCAGACCGAGAGAGTCTGGAGACTGGGGAGAGAGAGACTGAAAGAGAGGGAGAGGGGGGGGGGGGGTGGGTAGACACAAGAGAAAAACATCCATCCCCAGAGGGAAAAGGGAAAAAGTACTACGACACACACCATGTCATGTCAGTGCAGAACGGACTGCTCTTTTCTTCCCTGTATCTTTTCGATTTTCCCTTCTTTTTTTTTATTAACGTTAATTGTCTTTTTAAATTCTAATCCTTATTCTTATTTCTATTTCCATTTATTTTTAATTCTTTTTCTCTCTCGGTGTGGAGGATGGGAAAGGAAAGTCAGTCAGGCTCCGGCCGAGCTGGGGTGATTTTATTTATCAGAAAATGCTCGCATTTTGAATTTCCAGGATTTGAAATTCAGAGGCACCGGAAATATCAATCCCTTTAAGCTTCTTTCTGGCTGAATCGGGTGGTCATCATCCATGTCTGTGTGTTAATCCTCCCTGGCTTATAACAGGCCCCTATCCGTTTAGTATCTATGTTAATTGTTTTATGTCCCTCCTTATTTTTCCCTCGTTCGATCCTCCCACAGACTCCGAGTGAACATCTGACCAGGTTCCCCGATCCATACGACTGACTGTTCAGTTAGTTCATTTCAATTCGATGGGAGCCTCGGCCTGGGCCGGTCAGACTTCTGACCAGAACTCAGCAGTGCCCTTTCTCCCCCTCCCTTAGCAACTTAGCAGGGAAGCTGGCGCGCCTCCCTGGCCCGCACCGACCAATGAGCGCGCGGGTCGCCCCGGGCCCCAGCGGTCGAGGCCTCGAATGGAAGCGGGGATGGGACGCGGGATAACTCTTCCAGACCCTCGCCGCTGCTAATTTTGGTCCGGCCTGACATGGCCCTTCCCTGTCCTTTTGCTCGTCCACTGGGGGGTGGAGTTGGCAGGGTAGGATTATCCGCAGCTAAGACCCGGAGCTGGCCTTCCTTTCCTACGTAAGTACTACCTACTCTGTTTCGACTCTCCTCTCGAGTAGTATGGACTACCTACTACAGTGGGTATAGCGGAGGTTTTATGGATTCGGGAGGCATGCAACTGGAGGGAGCTTGGACTCGCCTGGCCGATCGGGTGAATGATCATGAGCAAACATTGCCCCCTCCCCCCTCCCCCCTCCTTTTCCGTGTTAATTGATGATGTTAATTCCCCATGGAAAAATAATAATTAAAAAATTAATTAATGGAATCTCTGTCTGTTAATATTTTTCCCACCGCCAATCTTGGGTGTCTCCTATTTTCCTTCCGGTTTTCTTCATCGTTCCAGAGATCCCCCCCCATCTGACACGGTCACCAGCCATGGCGACAGCCATCCCAACGAACAAAGCCGATTTTGATCTTGGTCGGATCCTCGCTTTGTCCCTCGTCCATCATCCCACCCTCCATCCGAGGGTCGGATGAGGCGACACCCAAGCCTCCCTGCCAATCATTGCCTCCACCCACTTCGTCCGCTTGGCTTCCAAGAGATACGAGCCTGTCATGCCGGGCAGTCTTTGCGGTACCTGATGTACGTGGCTCCTCCATCGCAACGGCACATCCACCCAACATGGCCCAGCATGGCCCCCCTTCGCGACGGGTGCAGCTGCCCCCAACGGAGATTGGTGGCAGCACGTTCCGTCAACAGGAACTCCTTCCCAGCAGCTCGGATCGCGCCTATGTACCTACTAGGCAAATAGTCTTTGCCGTGCCGTAGATACCGACGGAGCTGGGCTACTGCTGGCGACGGTCGGCGAAGATTAGTCCATCCCGGTAGGCGCCCATGCTTATCCACCGGATGGCCAAGGATCATGAGAAGGGAGAGGCATAAGAATCAGGATAGATAAGAGGGAAGAAGGAAGGATTGGGAGGGACACACGGACCAAGTGTTGCTGTCACGGGCCCACGGACAGGTCTCGACCGATCCACCCGCCAATGGTCGCCAGTGCAGAACGCCTTCGTCGCCCGGGGGGCATGGCGGCCTTAGTCGGTTGTATCCAGACAGTCCCTGGGAGTGGTGGAACTTGGCAGTGGCAGTTATGGCCGGCGCTTCAGTAGCACTGGGGAATAATCCTCGCCGCGAGCCCCTAATAATACCGGGACGATATAGACGGCGCGTGGCGGGGATGGAATTTGACCCTCGCCTTGGTGCAGGGTGCTACGGTGCCTCCTCGCATATCGTCGCCAAAGTACCCAGTACGACCCCCGATCGAAGGGCGACGAGGGATGGCATGGTGGTACAGTGCGTCTGGGTGATGCGGCACGACAGACCGGACCTTCAGCTAGCCATGTCTGATTGGAACTTTCCCCTGAGCATCTCAGACCTGTCACTTGTTCTCCATGCAGGGTGTCTTCTGGGACGGGACGAAGGAGTCGGCAGTGGATGACGGACGGATGGGAGGTCAATCAGTAGTAGTAGCTTTGGCACGAAGAATTAAAAGAGACCCCGAGAAAGATCTTCAGGTGCTCCCCTTTCAGATCCGGCTGGAGTCAAATATGAATTGCATTATGGTTGTGCTTTGTTCAGCCTGGATGGGGTCAGGGTGAGTCCGTCTACACCTAAAACGGCACGATCAACACGCGACCGTAGGGACTCTAGGGGAGGGGGAATGCAAATGACAGGTCAGAGTCACATCGACAGGGTGCGTCGCCTCGCCGATCGTCCAGCGAGCCACATTGTCAATATTCCCCCAGACTCAAGAAGTGTTAAAGCTTAGTGTCTCCCGGTCGACATGGGGGTAGATAGTAAAGACTGGTATCGAGGTGACACCTGTCACACGGGGGTCGTAGCCCCCACGGAAATTGATGAGCTAGAACACGGCAGACATTGCAGAGCACTCTTTAGTTAGAGGGAGTCAGTGGGATAATGGTTTATGGTATATACCGGTCGGAGGAATGTTGTTGTTGAGCCTGGCAAGATGGACGATCCGATCGGCCCAATCCCTAGCTTCTTTGGGGATGGGATGCGGATGACTTAGCTGGGCCCTAACCCTAGCCCCCGAAAAGGAAATCCCTGCATGAGGATGAATAAAATTTGTGATGCCTTTATGCAGATCATAACCAGTGGCCCGCCATCCGGCATGATCCCATCCATGATCCGTCCTCCATCTGGATCTGGGATCTGGCACTCACCGTCTCCATCTCAGCCCGTCGGACACACGGACATGATAAGAAGGGACTCCGGCATCGGAGTCCGATGGAGCAATCTATCTACGCCCTTCCCCATCTCCACCAATCCACAGGCAGGCGGAGAATCACCGGCGAAGGCGATGGAATGGAAACCTCGTCGACCTTCCGCTTTGGAGCAGCACGGCAAGAAATCCGGGCGGGCGTGTTAGTCAGCTCGACGGACTTACCTTGTCTTTGTCGTCGTATTGCTCAGCTGGCAGACGGGGAACCACGTTGGAGAATACGGGGTGAGATGAGCAAAAAGCAATCAATTCGCATCCCGCGAGGCCCATGCGGCGACTCAGCAGCCAGACCAGAGCATCTTTATAGCGCGGTGGGTTGGAGGGCGCAGTCAGGATGCAAACAAGGTTCGATGGATGATGCAATGTGAGCGGTGTCTGGCTGCCTCTTCGGGATTTGATTTTGATTATGATGCTGATACTGATACTGATTCTGTTGCCGTGTTATTGTTGTTGGTATTGTTGGTATTGATTGAGTGGCGGTTAATCAATCAATCAATGGCAAGTCGACCCGTCTACGGTTGCCCGATGGACGATAACTACCTACTGAAAAAATGGGACAAGCAAAAAGGATCGGCGGGTGCCCAGGATCCCCCGCACTCGGCCCAGTTGCACCTTCACCCTTCATTCAAAGGTCTGCACCCGCTGATTTGCATTGCCATTGGGTTCCAATTCACCCCCTCCAAAAATGTAGACGGACCAAGACGATCGGGTCACGATGAATCTTATCAAAAATATGATGAAACCAGATGGATCGGGGAGATGCCACCTGGCTTATCTCTTCAATCTTGATATCGGATGCTGTCAGCTTGTGCTGGCCGTCCCACTTTCCACCAGCGTCTGAATCATCTCAAATCAACCCGCAAGCATCGTCGCCCCGTCCACGGTCCGGCGTATCTGCACGCAATCAGACCGAGGCGCTGCGATGATTAATCCATCCACCCCACCGGCATCGCTCCGGCGATCCATGGAACTTTGGTTGTTGCTACTTGCTGCTGCTGTCCGGCTCACTGCTCGACTGCCTCGTATTCGCCTGATTCCTCCCTTCCTGGTCGGTTGATTGAGGCATTGCTGGTCGATTCTCACCACCACCAACAACAACAACACCAACACCAACCGGGACATAAGAATAGTAACTGGGCTGATCACCGTGGCAGTTGGCATTGGCATGATTATTGTTATTATTTCATCCGTCGCTTCCCTTGCCGGATCGCCCGGCAGCAGCGTATTGCCAGCCATCCGCCCATTTCCAGCCCCTGCTATTCCCATTGCAGCCCGGGTGTCGCTGAGGAAGTGAGCATCCGATCCACCCTCGACGAGTCCCAGTGCCTCCACCACCCCCATTCCCGCCTCATCTCTGCCCTTCTCCCATTGTTTCCGGCTTCCACGCCTTCTCGGACTTCCAATCGCCGGTCGCCGTGCCTGTGACAAGGCAGCTTTCTTTATCCTACGGTCGCTCCAATCCTGTGGTAGCCGCCGGGGATCGCCCGGTCCTGCACGGAAGTGATATCACTCTCCCACGCTGACTGGTAGCTGCTTGCCTGTTCGTTCCCTCTGGCGTTTGAACCGGCCAGTTTCCTGATCCTGAGCCGATCCCTCGTCCGTGGCTCATGATCTTCGTCCATCCCCCATATCCTCCGCCGTCTCCGTAGGCCTCGTCACTGTGGGGAAGTCCATCCGGCGTCCAGCATCATCAACTGGGCGACTCGCCGATGGGTCCTCCCCGTTTCCATGCTTCTGCTTCCTACCTTTCTCCCTTCTTCTTCCTCTCCTCTGCCACCTGTGTCCTCCCCTCCATCGCTACCTTCCTTCTGCTCGCCCTCTCGCCCCTCGCTTCTGCAGTAACTACCGCGGGCTGGACCGTGCGGCCGTCCAATAACTCGGCGGATCTGTCGTGGACTGGTGGTCTCCGGTTCTTGCTGAACAGCACCCAGGTACAATTTCCCGCCTCTGACCGGCTGGCTCCTTTGACCGAGGACCTGGTTGATCTCAATCAGGCCGAACTTGCGGTTAGTCAGCCCTGTCGAGGCCCCGCTCGACGCCGAAGCTGATCGATATAGCAATACCTGGTGACCGGTAGCCTGGTAGATGTGGACGCCACCAACTCCCTTTCGCTGAACAGTAAGGAAATCGCCGTGATCAGCTGCGACCCGTCTGCGTATCCTGGGAATTTAGATGCGAGTGCGACCCTGGGCAACGTCCTCACCGCACAGCAACAGGCAGTGGCCGTGATCTTGTACAGTGGAACGTCGCTGCTCTGCAATTATACCACGGATGAGCCCTCCGCCAACCGTTATATCAACGTCTTTACCCTGCTGAATCCGACCTTTGATCGCCGAGTCCAGACCCAACTCAGTGCGCCGGGCAACGGATCGACCACAATCGCCTCCAATATGTCGTACATCGGGCCCACCCAGAGTACCTCGGATACGTCCAATACGGGCGATAGCCCGAACACTGGTATGCTCCCTCTTCGAGGCTCACGGGGTTTGACTAACCCTCGACAGCGATGATCATTTTGTACAGCATCACGGGCATTATCACCGCGCTGTTCTTGGCCATCATCATCACAGGTGCGGTGCGTGCCCACCGGCATCCGGAGCGGTATGGGCCGCGATATACGGCGGGACGACCGCGACAAAGTCGAGCGCGAGGGATAGCGCGCGCCATGTTAGATACGATCCCGATCGTCAAATTCGGGGACACACACGAGGGGAAGCCGGATGGCGCCAAGGGGGATGTGGAAATGGGCGCGGGGGAGGCGCCGCCCACCGAGGTGACGGAGGATCGCGACGCCACGGCGGCGGCGGCGGACGTCACTTCCCCCCAGCCACCACCCGAAGCACCGCTCACGACGGATTCCACCGCGGAGAAGCGAACCGATGCCCCCGAGGCCGAGACGACAACGGACCACCCGAACTTTGCGTGTCCTATTTGCACGGACGACTTTGTCAAGGGCCAGGATCTGCGCGTGCTGCCCTGCAACCATCAATTTCATCCGGAGTGCATCGACCCTTGGTTGGTGAATGTGTCGGGCACATGTCCGCTTTGGTAGGTCGTCTTCTGATTTCTTCCACTACCCCTACTAACCGATTGCAGCCGGATCGATCTCAACCCCCCACAGCAAGAAGGCGAAGAGGAGCACGACCTGGGCGAGGGCCACCCGGAGATGACGCCGGAGGGACCAGCCGAGCCAAGTGCGGAGAGTGGACACCCTCGTCACCGGCGCCTCAGCAACTACCTGCACGGCACGCTGAATGCGCGGCGTATGCGGGATGCCAGCGTGGAGGAACGACTGGCGGCGCTGCGGAGCGTGCGGGAAGAAGCCAGCCGGGAGGAAGCGACCGACGAAGCGGACGAGCGACTCCGCCGTCGCAGTCGACTGACGACGCGACTGCGCGAGCGGTTCCGGGTGCGTACGCGGGCCCATGGGGACGAGGCGGAAGCGTCAACGTCCGCCGCTCCGTCGGCATGAGGTCATTTCTCTTCTCTATATATTCTTCTTCTTCTTCCGATCTACGTGCATGCGTGGGTACTGTGCTATATTGAACGATGGGTATATATGACGATATGCATTGCCAGACTGGGCGCCGGCGGAGTGGACAGTCCCCTCCTGCTTTGCTTGGGATTATGATTGATGTGATTTTACGATGGGATGTTGATAGGCGAACTGGCGTTAGATGCGATGGGGGAAAATGCACACTTGTATATAGTATGTTTATTGCATGAAGTGATCTGACTATAGACGGACAACAAGAAGTGCAAGTATAGATAGACAGACAGACAGCCCGTCCAGACTCCAAGCAGATGACGGGATCCACCTCGGAATGACTCGCAGCATCCCCGACAGCTGAGACTAGCGGATTCCGGGTTCCGGCGAGCTTCGCACGAGATTCCGAGGACCCCGTGGGGTAGATCATGTAGCAGGGAGGACATGGCCTTGCGGTGATTACTTTTCCCGTCACCTTGGTTCAGGATCTTGACAGGTGCAGGATGCAGCACATTATCTGTCAATAGACCATGGTCCAGTCAATAGAACGAGTAACGCATTGTCCATTGTTCTCTCTCGGGCGGCGGGTTGAACGCGGCTGGCATCGGCGATGAGTAACCGGCGAGCTTGATTGGCGCCGCCGAGCCATGGCTTACCCATCTCGGCACAGCATTCATAACTCAGAGGAACTAGATAATAGCCTGGTATAGCGACCTGCAATGAGGGATATATGTGCCGTCTCTGCATCTCCGACTCTCTAGCGCCTGGGTGCATGCCCACCTATCATATGATGTCAGGCCAGACCGGGGCTCTCCTCTTGAGTCTCCGCATGGGGTCAGCCAGCATCCAGACCGGACCAAATCTCTAGCCATAGTAGCAGCATGGTCGTGATCGCTCAACTTGAAACCGAAATTGACAGACAGGAATTGACCTGAGGAATTCCACGTAGCTTTCTTCATGTGAATGTCGTCATCCGAGGGGTCATCGGGCCAGCAGCATCCTCGGCTCGCAGTGGACGCGCCGAGCAGTCACCACAATAAATAGAGGGCCAGACGCATGCCGTTGCATGTACTCCGTACTCCGTTCTCCGAAGCTATCAGCGTCTGTTGTTGCAGCCAGCCGGTTTTGCTCAGCCCATCCGGGATTTATCTGTTTCGGTCTTTTGTGCCCCCCTCCGGTGAACGCAAGCAGCAACGAGAGGTGGTGTGACCGGTTGGTTGGTTGGCTTTGCTCTCTGCCTACATACATCATGTCGCCCCCGTCTCCACCCCAGCATTCTTCTTCTTCTTCTCCTCCTCCTTCTTCCTCCATCTCACTTTCATCCGTTGCATCTACTGCTCAATCCCGTCTCGCCTCCCTGACTTCTCACATCATGGGTTCCGCCAGCCCGTCTGTCTTTTCCACGGCCATTGTGCCCGCCGCGCCAGAGGATCCTCTTTTTGGTCTGGCGACAGCTTATCGTCAGGATCCGTCCGACAAGAAGGTTGATTTGGTTATTGGAGCTTATCGCGATGACAATGCCAAACCGTGGATTCTGCCGGTTGTCAAGAAGGTATCTTCCCACCCAATATCCTCATCTTCGAATCTCACTCAGCTACATCTCATCTCACCTAACACAAATCACAGGCTGACGAGCTTGTCCGCAACGACCCCGCCCTGAACCATGAATACCTCCCCATCAAGGGATTGGCCGATTACACCAGTGCCGCGCAGAAACTGATGATCGGGGCTGACAGCCCTGCCATTCGCGAGAACCGCGTAAGCCCCTCCATCCCCCTCATTCCCCTCTCCCCTCCACCCCCAATCCCACCCCAACCCCAAACCCAACTCCAACTCTAACGCAACCCGGAAAAAAGGTCTGCACCTTCCAAACCATCTCCGGCACCGGCGCCGTGCACCTAGGCGCCCTCTTCCTCAGCAAATTCCACCCCGCGTCCCCCAAACCAACAACCTACCTCTCCAACCCCACCTGGGCCAACCACCACCAAATCTTCACCAACGTCAACCTCCCCATAACCACCTACCCTTATTTCTCCCCCAGCACCAAAGGCCTCGACTTCCCGGGCCTCACCAACGCCCTCAGCTCCGCCCCAACCGGCTCCATAATCCTCCTGCACGTCTGCGCCCACAACCCCACCGGCGTCGACCTCACCCAGTCACAATGGAAAGAAGTCGCCTCTATCATGCGCACCCGCAACCTCTTCCCCTTCTTCGACTGCGCATACCAGGGTTTCGCCTCGGGCGATCTCGCCCGTGATGCCTGGGCGGTCCGGTACTTCATCGAAGAGGGCTTCGAGCTCTGCATTGCGCAATCCTTCGCCAAGAACTTCGGGTTATATGGTCAGCGGACGGGCGCATTTCATTTCGTGTCTGCGCCTGGGGCGGAAGCTGTGGAGGCGAATAAGAACGTGGCGAGCCAGTTGGCGATCTTGCAACGGAGTGAGATTTCGAATCCCCCCGCGTATGGCGCGAGGATTGCCAGTCGGGTGTTGAATGACGAGGGGTTGTTTGCGGAGTGGGAGGAGGACTTGAAGACTATGAGTGGGCGCATTGTGGAGATGAGGAAGGGACTTAGGGAGAGACTGGAGAAGAGGGGGACGCCCGGGAAGTGGGAACATATCACCGAGCAGATTGGGATGTTTAGTTTTACGGGGTTGACGGAGAAGCAGGTTGGTGTGTTGAGGGAGAAGTGGCATGTTTATATGGTGAGATGTCCTTCCATTCATCTTGGTGTTGATGTTGATGCTGACTATATCGATAGACGAAGAATGGCCGTATCTCAATGGCCGGGTTGAACACACATAACCTGGACTACTTTGCTGAGGCGGTGGATAGTGTGGTGAGGGAGACTTCATAGATGATATGATGTGATGTGATATGTGTATTGGTATCATGCTATATAACTCCAGTAGATGAACAGAAAAGAACTGGACTGGCTTGACTTCACTTCACTTTCACTCAACCACAACCCCCTTCCATAATTGAACAGAGAAAGAAGGAAACACGAATTCTCCCAATCCTATATATAGACAAAGAAAGAAACTAAAAAGCAAGATCCCACACAACTAACCACGTACACAGTCCCACCGTGCCCCAAAACACCGCTTGCGCAGCACTCCGTCTCTCCGTCGCGCGTTTCAACTCCTTATTTCCCTCCCCAATATTCCCCCTCGTATTACTTGCATCCGTCACCAATTGCCCAATATATTCCTCCTGGGTCGCGAGATGAGACACGAGAGTTTGTTGGAGAGAGGAGATTTCAAGGAGGGATTTTTCGGCGTTCCTATACCACACCATACCATATTAGCCTCACGCCCAACACAAACCCAACACCTGAAGAACCAGCAAAGGTAGGGGAGACATACTGAACCTTCCCCACCACATCCTCAAAATACCTGACCATATTCTCATTCTCCTCCTCAAAGAGCTGTAATTGCTGCGGAGTCAATTCCGCCTCGATAGCCCGAACCTCATCCTGATCCATCTTCGCAGCCATCCCTACCCCAATCCCATCCATTCCATCCACACCCAATCCCATCCCCACACCCATCTTCCCCGCCTTCGAACCCGAATTCAAATTATACAAAACACTCCTCTCCCTCTCCCTAACCCTCTCCACTCTCCTTTCCACCAAATCCCTCTGCACATTCACCACATCGCCTAGCTTCCGACTCAAATACCAGAGGATACTCTCCCTCACGCACTTCAATATCCGTTCTGTTTCTCGGGCCAGGACTTCCTCTTCGCTTTTCCCTTCGGTGTTGGAATCAGTGGTGGTGAGGGACTTCCCGTCCGCCCATTTGGCCAGTAAGCTCCGCTTGAATTTCTTGTCTAGGGTGCGGGAGACGGTTTCCTGGCGGAGGGATTCGGCGGAGGAGAGGGTGCGCAGGGAGGTGGAGAGGTTGGAGAGGAGGGTGGAGGTGGAGGCGGTGATGGAGTCGCGGTCGGAGTCGGTGAGGGTTTCGGATTTGGGGGTGGGAGAGGAGGGGGATGTGGTTGTTGTAGTGGTGGTGGATTTGGGTTTGGTGAGGGAGAGGTAGGATGGGCGGATGGTTTGGAGGTAGGTAAGGAGGGATGTTATGTGGGTGTTCTATTGATTATAGTTGGTTAGTATGAGGGTGTTAATGGGGGTGAGGGGATAGAGGAATTGGCGTGGAGGGATTGGATTGTTGGGTGTTTGGGGATATGATGGGTATGGAGTGTGGGTGGGGGAATACAATTCTGTAGGCTTCTTTCAGGAATTCGTCCGCTATTTCGGTGGTCATGTACCCCGTGGAGAGCTTCGAAGTATTCTGCCGCTGCTGGAGCAGCTCCGTCAAGGTGGGGGTGAGGTCGGTCATGGTGTCCTGTTCAATGTTGCTGTGTTGATTGATGATGTCGAGTTGGCATGTATTGCGGAGACTACGGAGACGGACATACGCTTAGCTAACGTAATCCACTACCGAGCCGCCACCTCCGCTCCGATTTCCATGACTATGTTAGATTCAAGCACCGCTTTACCAACAAAACAATTGCATTTCTCTATAAAACTAATTACTAGGTGGGTTAGGATATCTGACCCTAGTATGCCCCTGAATATGACAATTAGAACACTGTGGTGGCGCGCGTACGCGCGGTCCAACTGCAGGAAGCCCCGGATCCCTAGACACAGTATCTTGAGCTTCAATAACCTGATTCTCTTGCTGGAATCGCTCCTGGCCCTCCTGGATAGAAAGACCTTCTGCAGCAGTGAGCTGCTTAGTAGATAGCTTTCACTTTTGAAGCTTCTTCTCATGTGCGGCTCGTAGATCATGGTTTTCTTGTGCTAAAATAGTAGCACTATTCATCGCCATTTCACACCCTTTAATAAGTTGATCTAGCGCAGCCTTTGTAGGAGAGGAAAGGCTCTGTGTACGCGCCCTAAGCAGCTTCTTAATTGTAGATGCTTGCTTCTCCAGCTGCCTGATAGTATAGGGTGTCTTAGGCACTGAATTGGTTGACCGGCTGCCTGATGGTGTCGGAGTACTTAGTTGAATATTCAACTGACTGAGCACTCGCTCTGGATTATATGGAACTAGCCCAGTAGCAGAGAAACCACTGCAGATATTGCTAGTAGTATAGATATCTGTACGCGCCTGAAGGAAAGCTTCAAGTCAAGCTTATCGATATGATTAAACCCAAGGCGTATCTGCTTCTCCACTAAGCCTCCGTACGCACGTTTTAGCAGTGAAAAGCAGCCAACATCCAGAGGTTGCAGTAGATGCGAAGAATGAGCAGGCATACAGATAGAAATAACATTATTCTCACTGCATATCTGGTCGAATTGAGGTGTTAAATGACTGCCATGGCCATCAAGAACTAGGAGACGATATTTCCCAGTTGTATGGCCAGTAGTAGCAGGAATAAAGAGGTTTTAAAGCCAGCGAAGGCTTATTTCATCACTAGTCCAGCCATTAGGACTAACCTCAATCCTCCAGTCATGTGATAGATTGCTCTGATACCACCCCTCTATATGGACCTTCCCCTTGAAGATGATACACAGAGAAAGCGCCCAACCAGAAGCATTTATACACTCAATTGAAGTAACCCATTCCCGATTACCTTGCTGTACAAGGCGTGCTTTTCCATAGTAATCAGCTCTAGTAACTACTTGTGTAGTAGCTACTAGACCCATAGCAAAGCCAGTCTCATCAAAGTTATAGATATCTTCCTGTGTAATCCCCTGTTGCATTATAGTGATTTGTACACGATTAAACCACTCTTGTATAATCTTAGGGTCCTCGCATTTAGCACGTCGATAATCATAGCATCGAGTATAGCGGGTTTTTAATTCATTACATCGTTTAACAAACTTAGAGACCCAGTTCTCTCCAACAGTTTGAATAGGTGTAGTTCCACGTTTAGCAAGCAGAATATTAGCCATTTCTCATATATGAGATGGCCGGGGAGGTGCTCCACGACGATCTAGCGATAAGATCCATTGTACAAGTGATTCCTCTTCATTTTGAGTCATTTTATGGGAGTTGGCGCGTGCTTCCTTGCGATAATTGCGGCCATGAAGACGGTCCCGTAGAGTTGAACGTGGAACATTATAGACCCGCGCAGCTTTAGCAATTTGGGAGATTTGCTTGTTTTCTATAGCAGAGATTGCTAATAGAATCCTGCCTTCTTGCTCGACTAGATTTCTTGAATTTTGGCGCGCTTTTGGAGGCATGGTTGGTGGTTGAATTGAGCGAGGATTTTAACCGGTGCCAAAAACGCGTGAGGTGGCGGCTCGGTAGTGGATTACGTTATAGTCCCGTGACTACATAAGCACTATGCTATTTATGCTCATAACTCATTATTCCAGGGTATCCGCTAAACAATGCTATGCTAAATCACTCCCCGCTCCTCAACCCATATCTACAATGCAACCATTAGTATGTTCAGATGTAGACAAGAGAGAAAACTTACCTCCATCTTTCCCATCTCACTTCCCTCCCTTCGTGCCACCTCTCGTGACCCTCCCATCAGTAAATCCAAATCCTCCTGGTCCACCATCGTAATCATATCCCCATCATCCTGCATCCGGATCTTCAGCAGCGTCCGGAACCCAAATTTCTCTCGGATCCGGGTCTCAAACTCTCCAAACCCAATTGTCGGCTCCATCATGATGTACCGTGTGTCCTCATGCGAATGTGCCTTCACCCGGAACTTGCGCACCTCCGGCCGCCGTGACGTCCCCCGCCGAGAACTCCGCTTCGGGGACCCCTGCGGCCGTGTCCCAACAAGTTCAAACTCACCATCTGGTGCATTGTCCTCATATGCATCACTTGCATACTCTTCCTGCTCGTCAATATACCGTTCCTGCTGACGCCGCCAGTTCGCCCCAGCCGGCATCGATCGCGTGCCCGAGTACACCTCCTCCGAGGGTCCTGCCGGTGCAAAGCCCGTATCACTCACCCCCCGTCGATGGCCCGGTGCGTCTGGCCCTCGGGGCCCCGGTCGTGCGGCTCGAGACTCGGACGCCGTGCGCGTTGTGCCGATCCGCGGCTTGTCGACCAGGGTTTCTGTACTTTGACCACCCAGTTCGAGCCGTGGCGGCCGCGCCGCCCGTATGGACCCCGGTCGACTGTTCATCGCGACACTACCTGTGGAGCTGTTGGTACTCGCCTTGTCTGTGTCCGGCGGGGGAGTAGGAGGGAATAGATTACGGTTCAGAGGCGGCTCCGAATGCTGACGGCTCCGGCTTTGCAGGTTCTTGTGCACCAGGTGCGACGTTGCAAACGGCAGATGCTCGGGCTTGCGGTGGTCTAGCATTGACAGCGTCCGCTTGAGGTCTTCGCTCGGCCCAAACGGCATACTGCTCCGCTCGGACGCGGCAATCAGCCGGGCCTTGCCCAGGTAATCTTTGGTCTTCAGGTTCTTGACCTTGGCCTCGTTGGGCCGGTAGATAACACCCACGGGAATCGAAAAGACCGTGTAGCCCTATTCAGTCAGTCCAGCACCCTCACACTAAGGGGTCGACCTACAGATGCCTGCTCGCGAAGAGCTTCATCGATGACATCGTGGTCCGGTGTGACCTTTTCTTTCGACGCGTAGTCAAGATCCTGCATGCCTGGTCCCATTTGTTGGAGATAGATATAACACAGACCGCGGTTGAACAACACTTCACACGAGTATAGCCGGAACTTCAGGCCCAGTTGCTCATAGTCAATAGACGTATTACCTCGGAGATACAGCAGCGTGTCATTGAAATTGGCCAACGCCTCTTCAAAGTCCCCCAGGAGGAAGTTGGAGACCCCCTCCTGGAAGTATGCAATGGCAAGGTATTGGTCCAAACCAACTGCCCGCTGGTAGCACTCGACCTGTTTCCGTCAGTCAAGTACGAAGTACGAACCCAGAAGGGCCATACCGCTTTATCATGTTCCCCTAACGTCGCATAGATCACTCCACAGTTGAAGAGAATCTTGGATGTCTCGGCAATCGCACCAAAGACCCGGAGGGCTTCATCATACTCATGATTATCGTAATGATCAAGGGCCTGTACCCACGTCTCGATTTCCTGATCCCATTAGCACCGTTCACCTAGTCCTAACCAAGCCTATAAGTACCTGCTTCAATGACATGTCGGTGCAGCGGCCACGTAGTGCCACTCTGACCTAGTTCTCTATGCAGAGGCGAGACGCTGCGGACACCCACCAAGCGTATATGTATGCGACTGGCAATCGCCAAGACGCAATGGCTGGGTCCTGGCCACGCTGCGCAGGGATGTGACACGATTCCGTGAGGTCCACTCGTGGGTGAGCCGGTTTGGGTCGGCACTTGGCAGTCGGTGTGCCCGCAGAGTGAGAGATAATCGCTATCAAGAAGTGATAGACCATGCACACTACCCAAGGTCCTAGTCCGAGAGATAGATCGGATATATAATTAGATCACGGATCCAGCGACCCAGCCGCTAAGGAGCACCGAACACCAGCCAAGACGCAAGGAGGGCGTTGGCTGGGTGTGATCACTGTGATGAGGGGTGTGAGGGGCCAATGTGGTTAGATTGCCAATTGAGGGGATTTGAACGTGTTTGTCACTGAAACTGAAGCCGATGCTGCATTGAGGGTATGAACAACTGTCCCCAGGGAGCAGAAGAGGTACGGATAACGATGGAAGGAGTCAAAAAATCCCAAATGCACATGAAAATGCAAAAAGGGAAGAAACAGGGAAGAACTGGGATTAGCGTGCAGAGAGATGCAGCGACAGGGAGCTAGCAGCGGATGTGAGGAAGCGTCCAAAGAGGGGGGGGGAAGAAGACGAAGAAGCACCGCGAAGGACGGAGAGATGCCGTGGGTACTAAGGCCTGGCATATGGCATGGCCAGGGGATAGATACATAAAAATAACTAACCCACAGTGCTGTGGCCGGTGGTCAGTCGGTGTGGTGAGTGAATACGGAGCCGTCCGTCCTTGGGTCCCAACCGCCCATGGAACGATGGGTGGTGAGGCATCCATCCTTCATCGTAACGCCGGAGGGGAAACGCAACACCAGGGAGGCCTCCTGGCCGCTGAGTGGCCAACATCCCGGTCGTCATCCAGGATGGCCACAGGGCTTGCAGCACCCTCATTGGCCGCTGCAGGGGGGAGCACTTCATCACAGTGCAGGGTCGATCCATCCGACATCCCCTGATTGGCCCTGCGCGCCAGTTCTTTTCCAGTTGACGGCCTGCGGTGGCGCCGTACCTTACCTGACGTCCCTGGTTTGACAGTCGGGTTGCACGGCGAAATTAAAATCGGTACCAGCCACGAAGGGTGAAGAAGAATGGATGAGGTGGGAGATGATGGATGGGTCAAGGCCCGTTCCGAGCCATGCGGGGCGGGGTCTTCCAGGTTACTCCGACTTATCTACTACTACATACAGAGTACAAAGTAGTGACTAGGTATAATATGTATGTAGTGTACAACTCAAGAAGGAATGACCATGGAGGGAAAGTCTATAGCCATCCCAAAGGATAGGGATATCACAATCACACAACCCCCTAATCATCAGCTGCATCCTGGTTTAACTTTCAGCGTCCCCGCCACGGCGCTTGCGCGCAAAGTGGCCGAACCCCTTCGGTACCGATTTCCTGGCTGGGGGCACGTCCGTCCGCTATTATTGTCCCTCGCGGTTGGTGCATTTCTCCCCTCCCCGCCAGCATCAAGTTGCAGCAGCCCCTCGGACCGTTGTGACTAAACCGCTCTTGTTGGCCTATCTTTAGCTACAAGCGACCGTCGCCCACTAGTTGCTCTGTCGTGCAGCGCTCCTGCATACTCTTCGGTCAGGTGAGTCTGGGGTTGCTACCATTCGTTCCTCATCTTCGCCGGTCCTGTCCCTGACGGTCACTATTTCTGGACTACAATTCCTCCGTTTCTATTTATTCTCCGCAGAGAGCCGGCGTCATTCAGATTGCTCGTATTCCTTATCGCAAGGCTGATCGATCGATAGTGGGTATCCTCTCCTATGCACTCTAACCACAGCTATACATAGACACGCCAGTCTAGGGTCCTCCAACCACATCTCTAAACCATCCCATGGGCCACCTGCTCCTGCCGCTCCTGCCACACATTCTTCCCGGAGCAAGAGCACACCGTCTTGTCGTTATCCCACACCCCCGCGCTACGAGCGATCACTCCGACTAGAGTGTCAGGGTCTTCTCGTCGAAATGGACCCTCCTTGCTCGCCGACACCACCATACTGCGTCCAATCATCTCCCACACCGCTACCGGGCGATCCAAAAATACATTGCCCCGGCCCTTGTCGTCCACCTCAACCGATCCAAAAATGCCGCGAGGCTCCTTGGTTGGCTCCGAGCCCAGTACCTTAGCCTTTAAGGCCTCCCAGATGCCTCCCGTGGATGCCGCCCCCTGCGAGATATCTCCCGCTTCACGCACCGTGGCGTGATACTTTCCTGGCGCGAGGCCATTGATCGTCAAGTCGACCAAGGTCATGTTCGGGGACACCTGGACCATGCGCGCCAGACCACGGATCTTGTTGGAGACGGTATTCGAGTGGGTTTCGAGGATGCACACCGCGGAGCCTGTTTCTATCAGCTCGGAACACTACCTGTGATAGGCAGGTGATAGACGTACTGTTGTTGGACGTCCCGCTTCCTCGTAGAATGGCATCCCGACCCGTAGCTTGGATAGCGGAGACGATGGAGCTGGGTGGCGCGGTACCCTCGATGAAAACTAATTGGTCCTTAAGGTTTGCCTCGACCTTGTTGACGCCTGACGGGTCAGCATATGACGGCACAGAGGTAGACGTGCATACCCTCCAGCTTCTTCAGTTGAGAGGAGACATCCTTGACGCACCCCTCGCAGGTCATCGGGACCGCGAAAGTAGTCTAAACCGTTAGTAGAGATTCCTCGGGGTTGCACCGTCGACCCAGAAAGAACCCACCTGAAACGGTTCAATCATCTTGCCTGTATAGAATCTACACCCACAACCCAAAGCTCAGTTACGAAAGAATAGAAAGATGGTCGAAGCTCATCAAGACCCCTCGATTCAATGCGGGACGAGGCGGGGACGCTTTGAAATCAACCCGATCGGGCTTAGTCACTCCGTGCGCGCCGATAGCGTCATCCAGCCAATCAATCATCGCCGTCACCGCCGAATCCCTTCCGCGTCCGCAGCTCTACTTTGCATCCATCTTCACAAGCAGCCATTGCCATTCGCCCAACTCGAATCCCGACCCCTCCCCCCTTCAACCGCATAGCATGTCCTCCAAATCCAGATGGGCTACCGACGACGACCCCGAAACGGAAGCCATTCTCGCCCAGCGCAAGCGTGGAAAGGAAGAAAAGCGACGCGCCAAGGCCGAGAAGCAGCGCCAGCTCGACGAGCAACAAGCTCAAGCTCAAGCTCAAGCTCAAGCTTCAGCTTCAAACTCCCACCCACAAGATCCAGACGCTACTGCTCCGCCAAAAAAGCGGCGCCGACTTTCGAACGACCACAATCAAGATCAACCAACACCCACTACCACCACCAACAATGAATCCAACATCCTATCCTTCCCAACCCAAGAATGGGGACCCTGTCGCAACATCACCAACTTCGAGCGTCTCAACCACATCGAAGAAGGCTCCTACGGCTTCGTCAGCCGCGCCAAAGACATAACCACCGGTGAAGTGGTGGCGCTCAAGAAACTCAAGATGGACAACTCCCCCGACGGATTCCCCGTCACGGGCCTCCGCGAGATCCAAACCCTCCTCGAAGCCCAACATCAGAATATAGTCTACCTACGAGAGGTAGTAATGGGTACGAAAATGGACGAGTACGCCATCCCCCTTCTCCACCCTCTCTTTCTCATACTAACTAACAACACCAGAGTCTACCTAGTAATGGACTTTCTCGAACACGACCTCAAAACCCTCCTCGATGACATGAGCGAGCCCTTCCTCCCCTCAGAAATAAAAACCATCCTTCTCCAAGTCCTCTCTGGTCTCGACTTTCTTCACGACCAATGGATCATGCACCGCGATCTCAAAACCTCTAATCTCCTCCTCAACAACCGCGGCGAAGTCAAGATCGCCGACTTCGGTATGGCCCGGTACTACGGTGACCCGCCCCCGAAGTTGACGCAGCTGGTCGTGACGCTATGGTACCGATCACCAGAGTTGCTCTTAGGGGCGGAGAAATACAGCACTGAGATCGATATGTGGAGTATAGGGTGTATATTTGGGGAGTTGTTGACCAAGGAGCCCTTACTACAGGGGAAGAACGAGGTGGAACAGGTTTCAAAGGTATGTGACGTTCTTATTATAGGACTGTTTAAGTACTGACCAACCCAGATATTCGCCTTAACAGGCCCTCCCACGCAACAGACCTGGCCCGAGTTCAGGTCGTTGCCCAATGCCAAGTCACTGCGTTTGCCGCCCGCATCGTCGGCACCGGCGGGAAACCCGCCTCTACTTCCGAGGGCTAAATTCCCCTTCCTGACGAATGCGGGGCTGCATCTATTGTCGTCGCTGCTGGCGCTGAATCCGAATGCGCGGTTGTCGACGAAAGAGTGTCTCGCTCATCGCTACTTCCGGGAGGATCCACGTCCCAAGCCCAAGGAGATGTTCCCGACATTTCCGTCCAAGGCGGGCATGGAGAAGCGGAGACGCCGGGAGACCCCGGAAGCGCCGAAGCGAGGACAAGAGGCTCCCAAGCTGGACTTTGCGAGTGTATTCGGTGGCCAGAGCAACGCTGATGCTGGAGAACAGGGCGCCGGGTTTACCTTACGTCTAGGCTAGTGTCGAACCCTGTTACCTTATAATGTGCATATAGAATCCTCGTGTGATTTAGCCCTTTGGAACGAGACCGCTCGATATCCAAAGTGCCCTGAGGCATGACTCACTAAGATACAATTCATCAAGCCACAAACAGTTGGTGAAAGGAACGTCAAAGTTAGATAACATGCAAAGAGAAGGATGGCATAGTGGCCTCATAAGCTTGGATCTGCGAATTGATTACGGAAAGTAGTGCCTTTGGATAGCAGGGTACGTCACGAGGTACTCATCCGAATCGCTGGTATTGCGCTCCCTTCGGAACGACCGTGTGGCGCGTCCCTGGACTGGTGTCCGCGGACCAATGATCTCGGGAATATCGTGCGCTCTGGTCGACGAGTTGCGGTCGAGCCCTGGCCCACTATACAGGCACCCATCACCGCTGAAGCTGCGCTCCGCCTTGGTTGCGTTGTTGCCCCTATCTGGGCGGAGATCGTTGGATTTGTCCACTAGAAAATACTCGTCTCTCAAAGCTAGCAGCGATGCCAGATCATCCTGGGACGACTGGCTTTGCAAGACCGAACTCATATCACTATCTTGGTCATTGAGATGGTCTGCTCCGCCTGTAGTGAAGGGGATATTTTCTGTGGAGTCGTTGCAGCGGGCAGCGCCGTTGCCAGTCTCTTGTGGCTCTGAATCATCGTGCAGGTCAACGGTGTGGCTCGGTGTGTTACCGCCATGGTTCAATTCGAGTGTGTCAGACAACGGTGTTCCTGCATTGAGCCGGATATTTCTCGAGTCGACGGCTTCTGGTGAGTGAGTTTCCGTATACACAAGACTGTCAGGAAGAGACGCGCCATCATCTCCGCTTTGCTCCTCATCCAGCTTCAGCCGCTCACACAGCTCCAGAGTCTCCATAGCCAACTCAGCGTCGAGTATCAATGGGATTTCAGACGCGTAAGAATCCCTGCTCGCGCTCGTCATGACAGGCCTGCAGCTGCTTATCTCGATGATTGGCACTGGGAGAATTTTGGGTTCACGAGAGCCGGACGAGGAACCCCTGTCAGTGTCGACTGTCTCAGAGGGCAACTGCGACTTAGCGGCGCCAGCAATGGAAGGAACTGCGGCGGTGATGCACAGACCCTCCACATCGCTACTTGTTGATTGCGAAAAGTACGACTCGCTAATGCTGCGGGGAGATGAGGTCGATGCCATAGGCTGGGGGGTTTCACTAGCCGGACTCATCTCCTTCTCAGCTCCGACACCAGAGTTACCATCCCTGGGTGCCGTCCCATGGCTTCCTGTCCCCGCAGTCCTGGTGCTAGGCGACCTTGTGGAGCGAGCCTCAGGGACCGTTGGGGTAAGGCACTCGGTTCTGCGGCTAGGCCCAATGGTCGATCCTGAGGAGAATGTGCCATCTTCCCATGCGAACGGGGCAGGCAAACTCCGTAGATACCTGTCCATGTCACCATCCGGTTCAGGCGGATAGTTGCAGCTGATGCGCTGGAGGTCGGTCCCGAATTCGACGTCTTCTTCCGTGCTGGCTTCTGACACTGTCGACGAGTAGAGCGTGCCCTGATGGTCCGACGAGTCCTTGGCCGAGTCCGTCGACGACCAAAGGCTGGGAATGTCGTCGTTGTGGCTTGGATGGGCGGGGATCGATCGTCTGCGAAGCCCAGGCCTGAAGGACAAAAGACCTGAATGGACTTTCCGAATCGATCTCTTTGGCAGGCTTTGCATCCAACGGATGGACCTGGAAGAGCTTGACAGTTCAGGTAGATAGTAGTCACCCTGGTGCCATGTCGAAGATGCAACGGAAGGGTTGTGTCGTGGGTTTCGCGGGTTGAAGACGGGATAATGGATGCTTTCTTCACAGGTTGGTGGAGGATTAGAGAGTCTCCTATCGCTCCGTAGATGTGTTAGCCAGTGAACGGAAAATACCAGGGGTGCGTCTACCTGTTCCTCCGGCTCACGGATGGACGGATGGTCAGAGAGAAAGACAACGACGAACGGCGTCGGGTTGGACCACTCTCTTGACCTTGTGAGTCCATGGCAGCTCGGCTTGTTCAGTGCTTGTGTTGACTCTGTGAAGCCAACGCACAGTGTAGATGGTGGGTGAAGGATACTTTGTGGATGAATGTTCTAGTCGGCAGGACCCAGCTGGTAAAGAAGCCTACGCCGGCGACCCCCGGAGGAGGAGGAGGGCAGCGTGCCGGGTGCATTTGCAATGTTGGACAACGGCAAGCATCGACGCTGAAGTGGCTCTTTCCCTGCCTGTATAACCTGCATTGCAGCTACCTTAACACTCAATGGCCAGGTCTGGAAGCCAAACAATCCAGTGGGGATGCATATCCCAGGATTGCATAATACGTTGTTTTCATCTTCCGCCATCTTTTGGTTGCTCATGCACTACTGAACAGAGCTAGAAAATAACCGTAAGAAAGAGACACTGGAGGGTTAGCGTGGTGCTGTCACCTCCGGGCTCCTCGTTGACCCGGGGAGGTGCTGATCTGGGTGGTACATGGGAGCCGAGTTGTCCAGCTGCAGCTGGAGGATGGGTAGTAGTAGTAGCTAAGAATAGGGCTTTATTGATTCCTTCCCGGTTAGTGGCAATATATTTGGTTTGGGTTAATGATGAATCTTCCGGGCCACCATTGTATACTGCAGGTCTGAGGGTGCGGCATATATATCCTCGTCGCACTGGCATGACCGCTTTAACACGAATCTCGATACGGACTAGCTAAAGTCCAGACCCATGTCTGAGGCCCACGACGACGGAAACACACTAATACAACCATGGCCCAAGTCGGGCGTGAATGGGGGGCAGTCCATGAGCGACTCGAAGCTGGGGCGGGCTGACGGGGAGCGGAGCCAACCGCGGAGCTTGAATTCCTTCCGCTCGGTCAGCTCCTGCGCGCCTCCGGTTCAAGCTTCGTCCTGGATCCTGCGCCTCGCGTCATCTGTCTTGATCTCTCAATTGAACTGAGAGCTCCAGTTCCACTTTTTGTCTACACCCCAGTTCGATACCTCAAACTCCATCGCGATGGCTGCTGGTCAGGGAGCCGTCTCGTTTGATGCGATCATCCAAGCCGGTATTGCCTCCAGATCCCGAGATGATGGACGCCCAGCATCTGGAACTAATACGCCTTGGTTTAGATCGCAAAAGACGGAATGAGGAGCTCGCAAATCAGCTCCTCGGCAAAAATAGAACGACCAACACCGCCACCAAGGCGGCAGGAAAGACGCAGACTGTGAAGCCGGGAAGCCTCGCAAGCCGGATAGGTGTGGCCAAGGTAAGAATAATAACCTCAAGAGGATTGTTTGGTTGTCGCACGGATGACTGATGTTATCCTCGCAATTCAGCGCTCTGTGTCGGCTACTCTCCCTTCGAAAGCAAACATCCCGAACCCAGCGCCCGCGCGACAGGGTCCCCGGCCGGGCGCAAGACCCGCGAATCGACGCCGTCCTGACGAAAGCCGCCTTCTCTCTGCCCTCAATCCCGAAAGTGGACAGGCTAACGTTCGGAATGGAGCTGGTTTGACTATCAAGGGGGTCGGTTCAGGGCCGTTTGTCGTCATCGGGAGTAACTTCGCGCCTGGAACCACCGCTGCCGATATCCAGTCGGCGCTTGAACCCGTCTCGGGCAAGATATTGCGCTGCTGGGTCACTTCGCAACACCCTTCTGTTAAAGCAGAGATTACATTTGCCGAGAAGCAAGCCGCCGAGAGTGCCATTGCAAACTTCCATAATCAGAGGGTGAGTTGGACTTCCAACCCTGTCCTGTCCATGGTCAGAATCTAATGAATATCAAGGCCGACGGCCGAGTTTTATCATTGCGTCTAAAGCAAACTACACCCAAAGGCAACCAAGATTTGTTCGAGCGTCCTACCAAACCCACCTTCCAGAACCCCCAGTCTTCTTTCAGTGATCTCCGGGAGCAAGCCGATCGCGATCGCCGCTTGCATCGCTCAAATGACCCGTCTGTTCAAGATGGGCGATGGGGATTCAACAATCAGAATCAGGCTTTCGACCAAGGGCCGTCCAGGGGAAACTATCGCCGGCGGAACAACCGGGGTGGCCGTGGCGGCGCGAGAGGCGGTGGTAATGTAGTCCAGGATACACAGGAAACGGGCCTTTACAGCGACGAGATGATGGTCGACGCACCACAACCGAACCAAAGGAACCGGGGTAGGCGGCACTGATGGTCGATTACGGTCAAGGTGCTTTACGCGGCCTGAAATGGCCCTTTAGATGCATGTCTGTTGAGTTCAGGCCGAATGATGAGATCAATCTTTTCGGGCTTGCAAGGTCAATTGGGAAATCGGTGATTGGGTTTACATTTTTCAATAGAGAGACCTGTACGATATGAAGAAATACAGCACATCTGGACCTAGTTACATATCTTTGGGCGTAGATAATCGGGGCCGATATGATAAGGACGCAATCACGTGTGCGGAAGTTTTGCGGAGAAGTTGGAGAATCATTCTGAATGCTGCGCTCATTGACCTCAGCCTTCAGGAGAGGTTCCTCCTTGAATTATCCTACCTTCTTTGTATAGAGGCATTTAACTATCTGATCATCCCTGCTCAATCGGTCCGCACAGGATGAATCACGGAACGAGGCGCGCCGTGAGGCAGCTCCTCAAAGCACGCCCCAACCAGACACTCTTACTGAGATCGCAACGATGGTCTTCAACTTCACCTTCACCTTCACCTTCAGCCTCAACCTTTGAAACAAGACAATGGTCGACACCACTAGCCCAGACACTCGCCAATGCGATCAAAGTACTGTCCTCCACCCACCCATCAAATCCCAGCTAACCGATACTTTCAAGGTAACAGGCCCCATCCCCATCGCAGCCTTCATGCGCCAAGTCCTCACAAACCCCGAAGGAGGCTACTACACGACGCGACCCGAAGGCGACGGCGAAGTATTCGGCAAGAAGGGCGACTTCGTCACCTCGCCCGAAATCTCCCAGGTCTTCGGAGAACTGGTGGGCATCTGGACGATTGCGGAATGGATGGCGCAGGGACGGAAGCGCAGCGGAGTGCAACTGATGGAGGTTGGACCGGGAAAGGGAACCTTGATGGATGATATGTTGCGCGTGAGTTGGATTATACCCTGGTTATGAGGGGTTGCTGACAATGGGTAGACATTCCGGAACTTCAAGACCTTTACGTCGAGTATCGAGGCGATATACTTGGTTGAAGCTAGTGCTACACTGAGGGAGGTTCAGAAAAAGCTACTATGTGGAGATGCGGTCATGGAGGAGACGGACATTGGGCACAGAAGTACGAGCAAGTACTTTGACGTTCCGGTCATTTGGGTCGAGGATATTAGGTTGTTACCACATGGTGAGAACAATCCCCTCCATTACGGTGAATCCTCGCTGATAGCTCTACAGAGGAGGACAAGACACCATTCATATTCGCTCACGAATTCTTCGACGCCCTCCCCATCCACGCCTTCGAATCCATCCCCCCGTCTCCAGAGAACCAGCCCGCAGAACAGAAGGAAATCATGACCCCCACCGGCCCAGCGAAACTCCACCAGCCCTTGAAACCAGCCAACACGCCACAATGGCGCGAACTCATGGTCACACTGAACCCGAAGGCCGTGGAAGAGAACCAGGAAGGCGAGCCCGAGTTCAAGCTCACTCTCGCCAAGGCATCCACTCCCTCCTCCTTGGTCATTCCCGAGATCTCTCCGCGCTACCGCGCCCTCAAATCCCAGCCTGGCTCCACCATCGAAGTCAGCCCGGAAAGTCGCATCTACGCGTCCGACTTTGCGCGCCGTATCGGCGGTGCATCGCAACCTCCTCGGACGGTCACGAAGGGTGCAGCTGCCGCGCCGGCCCCCGCGAAGCGCGTGTCCTCCGGTGCGGCTCTGATTATGGACTATGGTACTCTCTCAACTATCCCGATTAACTCGCTGCGCGGGATCCGGGAACACAAGAACGTGCCGGCGCTTTCGTCGCCGGGACAGGTGGATGTCAGCGCGGATGTGGATTTCACGGGACTGGCAGAGGCGGCGATTGAGGCTAGTGAGGGCGTGGAGGTGCACGGGCCGGTCGAGCAGGGTGATTTCCTGCAGGCCATGGGCATTGAGGAGCGTATGCAGCAGCTACTGAAGAGGGTTGGGGATGAAGAGAAGCGGAAGACGCTGGAGACCGGGTGGAAGAGACTTGTGGAGAAGGGCGGCGGCGGCATGGGTAAGATTTATAAGGTGATGGCGATTGTGCCGGAGAACGATGGGAAGCGTCGCCCGATAGGCTTTGGAGGCGGGATTGTGGCAGATATATGATTGATACCTGGATTAGCGAAGTGTATAGTATAGACCTTGTAACAAAAAACTAAATAATACTCTATTCCCATTTCTAATCCTGCGCCAACCCCTCTACTATAAACCATCTCTACCTTATTCATCAAGCATATCCATCCATCTATACCAAACCTATCCAAACCAAAACAGCAAAAAGGGGTATCACCAGCACCAACCATCCATCCCAACAACCAAATCCAGATAAACTTATCCTAATACTCCCTCCAAATATCCTCCACATACGCCTCCGTCAACCTCACATCCTTCCCATACTTCTCCTGCCACTGAACGAACCCACCCTCTAGAACAAAAACCTCCTGTTTCTTGCTCTCCTCCTGACCGAGGACACGCTCGCGCTCACGAGCATACCGCAGAGCCGCGGACGGACCGCGCTGCTGGCTCAACGCGCAGTGGAACACAACCTTTTCTTTGTCTTGCAGGGTGCGGATGAGTTCGGGGAGACGGTAGTCGAGAGAGGAGCTGGGGACCCAGGTCGAGCTGAGGATGTGACCGCCTATGTGGTCTATATTATGATTTATTAGATATGGGAAGAATGAGGTGGGGAAAAATGGGAGGGGAGGGTACGTACCCGAGTCACGGACATCGATGACGGCGAGTTTGCTGGGGGAGGAGGTGGAGAGGAGGAGGGCTGAGAGGGCATCTCGGCTGATGCGGGGGAGGGTTGCGATAGTTATGGAGGACATTTTGGGTGTTGTGGTTGGAATTATGATTGGTGTGGGGATGAGAGATATAATGAGTGCTTTGGGTATACGTTCTGCAGCTATGCAGGACAAGCACACTGGAAGTTCAGGCTTAATGCTGTATGGAGTACTCTCCTCGTGTAGATAGATCAAGCGGAGTCCGTCCCCAAGCTACGAACACTCCGGTAGCACTAGTCACGTGCCCGCAATTTCCGATCCGCAACGGACGGCGAGATTTCACCTCACCACCAGTTCTCCCGCGCCCTGCCAATCCACCGCGACGACTGCAAGCCAGGGTCACGGCCGTCCCACTACCAAACATATCCTCCAAACCGCCCACAGTCAAATAAACCACCATGGAGAGACGCGCCCTTACCCAATGCCTTCGGTCGAGGCCAACCACCACCCTGTACAAGACCCAACTCCTCCCCGGACGAATTGGCCTCCGATTCTCATCCTCCAATATCAACAACAACAACAGCAATAACAACAACACCTTTCGTCCCACTCTAACCCCCACCCAAACCGCCGCCCTCAATCGCACCACCAACCCCCAACAACCCTCCTCAACCACCGACTTCGACCAAATCCTCAACACACTCAACTTCGACTCTACCGGCGGCGCCGCCACTGCCTCGGCCAACGAACGCGCCCCCAGCCAACCCGCCTTCAACAAAGATGATCTCGACGTCTCCCGCCGCGTCGGCTACTCCGCGGCAACCGATAACTTGCGGGCTGCGTCGCGCCGGGTGGACTTGAAGCTGGGTCCTACGTTGGGTCGGCAGGTGGCGGTCGAGCCGGAGAAGGGGTTCGATTTGCCAGCGGCGTTGAGGACGTTGTCGGCGGTGTTGAATCAGAATAGGGTGCGGGCGACGCTCACGGCACAGAGGTTTCATGTTCGCAAGGGTCAGTTGAGGAAGGTTCAGAAGAGTAGACGGTGGAGGACCCTGTTTAAGTATTCGTTTGGGGCGACGGTTAAGAGGATTCAGAAGATTAGGGCGCAGGGGTGGTAGGTTTGTGCCTTTGGGGATTTGGGGGTGTATATATGGGGTGGTTGGTTGTGGGGATGGGGGTGGTGATGTGATGGGATGGGAGGATAAAATGGTTGGTTTCTTTTAGTAGTATGTATACTATCTGTTTTATCTATGTTCGTGTCTGCTGTTTGCCAATGTTCATCAAGTACTAGAATTTACACCAATTGCAATATGTCCGGCCTGTTTTTCCTTTACTCGTACCTCCATCTATCACTCGTAACTCATACATCAATAACTAATCCAATCCAATCCAATCCACATCCATATCCACATCAATCCCTCTTCCCACTCATATATCCTCCATACCCATACCCCCCAGCCCCAGGTGTAGAACCACCACCACCTGCACTCATCCCAGCAGCACCCGAATACCCTCCATATCCATTAATCTTCCCCCCATTTCCACTTCCATTCCCAAACCCAACCACACCCCCCTTCCCCCTAACCGGCACGCCCAAAATCCCATCCCTCCCACCACGTCCCCTCGCACTCCTCTCCCAATACAACGCCCCCAACGCACCCACACTAGCAGCCAATCCAAAGAACACCATCCTCGAAAACCACCCTCCTCCTCCCCCTCCCTTCCCCTCTTCCACCTCCCCCCTCAAAGCAGGCCACCCAATGCCCCTCCCCCCATCAACCCACCTCACACTCAACGAAAACGTCAACGGCTCCCCCCTCACCACCTTAGTCCCATGTCCAGCAGTCCAAGGCTCCCTCGCCGCCTGCACAACGCCCTCCCCTGCCTCACCTCCCTTCCCAATCCCACTCCGAACCCCATCAAACTCCGGCACCGAATACGCCGTCCCCGCAACCACATACCCCCTTTCACCCTCCTTCTTCCTCCCGCCTTGTAAAACATCCCCAATACTATGCACCAAAACATTCAAATCCGTCCACAAATGCAAATGACTCAACTGCAAGGTCCCCTGGACCGCAAATGTAATAGGGGTGTACGCCGGCCCATCATCACCAATCTGTTGATTCGCCAGCGGGGCAGAAGGTACACGACACGTCATGGGGACGTCCGAATGAACATAATATTCCAGGAGGTGGTAGAGGTCATCGGGGAGGGAGGCGATAGTGCAGTTTAGGGTTTCGGGGACGCCGTAGTGGAGGGTTAGTGGGAGGGAGGTTTCGTTGCATGTTGGGAATGGGATGTATTGGAGTTTTCCTAGGTTGTCTGTTATCTGGATAGGGTTAGTGTGTATGGGGGTGGATGATGGGGGTGGTGGGTTTGGGGGGAGTACATGTTCGCCGGAGTCACTGGTTAAGGGGGTAGAGTAGTTAGTTTGGGGATTCAATTGGGAGTGTAGGTAGGTGGGCAGGTGGGTAGGATCTCACATCGTTCGATTTAGACATGTCACTGGTATCGATTGGCCATATGTGTAGCCGGTGGCGGGCTCGCTGGTCCCCGCGGCGGAGGAGAGCCGTATCAAGGAAAGGGTCAATAGTCCATAGTGATAGATCCGATTGAGGGGGGGCCCCTGGAGAGCGGACATTATTGGATAGGTAGGATAGGGTCAATGATTGTTTGCACGCCGCCGCCGGGCGAATGGAATGAATGGATGCCGCGTAGGGGGCGGGATTTTGATGGGGAGAGAGAGAGACAGCGTGGTCGGAGGAGCCGCGGTAAGGAGACCCTTCCCGCTGCTATGACCAAATGGGTGCAGGAGTCTATCTGGACCGCAGCTTTACTGAGGATTTGATTATGAGATACGCCGTTCCACGGAATGCTACGTCGGGTAAACAATGACAATCATTAATGGTTACTGGAGTTCGTTCGTTAATCTCCGAGATGGTATTTCATTGCTAATTATTAAGATGATTCTCGTGGCTCATCAAGATATACACGCATTTTTCAGTATTCAACTTAAACATCCAGAAATCGCCTAAGCCAAGTTGGCCTTCTTCTTGAATGCAAGCAGCAGACCGCTGGTTGACGCATCGTGGTCCGCTCCAGCATCCGCCGTCTCCAGCTCCTTCTGGATCTTCTTGGCAAGAACCTTGCCCAGCTCCACACCCCACTGGTCGAAGGAGTTGATGTTCCAGATGGCACCCTCGGTGAAGGTGAGATGCTCGTAGTAGGTGATCAGAGCTCCCAGGGTCGAGGGGGTGATCTTCTGGGCCAGAATGGAAGTGGTAGGGCGGTTACCAAGGAAAGTCTTGTGAGACACCAGGTTGTCCGGAGCACCCTCAGCCTTGACCTGCTCAGGGGTCTTGCCAACCATCAGAGCCTCCGACTGGGCCAGGAAGTTGGAAGCCAACATGCGCTGGTGCTTGCCGCCCTCAACGGGGTTGTGCGACTCAGCAGCCATGATAAAGTCCGAGGGGATAAGCTTGGTACCCTGGTGCAGCAGCTGGAAGAAGCTGTGCTGAGCATTGGTGGCGGGCTCGCCGAACAGAATGGGGCCGGTGGTGTACTTGACATACTCGCCGGTACGGGTGATGGCCTTGCCGTTGCTCTCCATGGAGAGCTGCTGGAGGTAAGCAGGGAAACGGTGCAGGTACTGGTCGAAGGGCGCAACCAGGTGGGTCTGGGCACCAAAGAAATCACTGTACCACACGCTCAGCAGACCGCCAAGAGCGGGGATGTTCTGCTCCAGAGGAGTCTCGCGGAAGTGCTTGTCCATGGCGTGAGCACCGGCCAAGAACTGGTGGAAGTTCTCGTAGCCGATGTAAAGAGCAACGGACAGACCGATGGCACTCCAGACGGAGTAGCGACCACCCACCCACGACTCGAAACCGAACATGTTGTTCTTGTCGATACCGAACTTGGTGACCTCCTCCTCGTTGGTGGACAGAGCGACGAAGTGCTTGGCAACGTGGGCCTCCTCCTTGGCAGTCTCCAGGAACCACTTCTTAGCAGTGTTGGCGTTGGTGGTGGTCTCCGCAGTGGTGAAGGTCTTGGAGGCGATCAAGAAGAGCGTGGTCTCGGGGTTGGAGTTCTTGAGGGCCTCAGCAATGTGGGTGCCGTCAATGTTAGAGACGAAGTGTAGAGTCATGTCGGGAGAGCCGTAGGCCTTCAGGGCCTCAGTAACCATGACGGGACCCCTGGTCAAGATGTTAGTACAAGCATCTTCTTGGTACTATCGGGCAGACTTACAGGTCGGAACCACCGATACCGATGTTGATGACGGTGTCGATCTTCTTGCCTGTGTAACCCTTCCACTCACCACTGCGCACCTGCTCAGTGAACTCCTTCATGTGCTCGAGGACGGCGTTGACATCCTCAACGACACTCTTGCCGTTGACCTGCATGGGCTCATTGGAGACATTGCGCAGGGCAGCGTGGTAGACAGCACGGTCCTCAGTGAAGTTGATGTTCTCACCCTTGAACATAGCATCACGGAGCTCCTCAACGTTAGCTTCCTTGGCCAACTTGACCAGGAGAGCCAAGGTCTCTTCGGTGAGGAAGTTCTTGGAGAAATCAAAGAGGATCTCGGTGTTATCAACAGTATTGTTGAAGGTGCGGCTGAACTTCTCGAAGCGCTGGGGGTCCTTCTGGAAGCACTCCTTCAGGACAATGTTACGTCCCACGGAGTTGTGGTGCTCCTGGAGCTCCTTCCAGGCGGAGAGTTCGGTGGCCTGCGAGAAACTGGGCATGGTGTATGTGCTATAGAGCTCTGACCGGAGACGGGAAGCGTTAGCGCGGGGCAGAGCTGGTGAGGGATTGAGGGGGGAAGCCGAGCAAAGTTTTGGGGGGGGAGGGGGAGGGGGATGCTTACCTTTTATGTAAAACGTGAATGAAGGGAGAAACGAAGCCAAAGCACTACTGAGGGAGTGAAGGATGGATGAAATCGGAGGGAATGAGAGAGAGAGAGAGAGCGGGAGGCGCGGAGCAAAGGTGGGAGAGCTGGGAGGGCGGGCGGACAGGTATGTCGTCAACCGGCGTGTTGGGGTCCGTAGGAGAGGGGCTGCCGTGGGGCTACCCTCTCAGACCAGGAAATCCCAGAACCACCTGCGTGACGCAGATTCTCCCGGTGTGCCCCGTTGATTTGTCCAGCCCAAAAACCTCTGCCGGTCAGCTGAACACCGTTTGGCTAAAGCTGTGTTTCATTCATCGTGTTTGTCATCACTTTATTCTAGACTGCTACAGACGGGCTCCGGTATGAGCCCTGGACAGGAAGGCCAGAAGAACCCATTGACCGATCGTCATCGTCACACCGGGCAATCGGTCGGATTCAAGCCGTTATCTGGGCCTTGACCTTGGCCATGGGCCCAATGTACTCCGTAGGTAAGGAGGAGGAATGTTCCTGACAGTTCCTCGGAAAAAGGCCGCCGGTGATTTTCACCCCCACGCCTTTCCTTCCAGATCTTCTATCGAATGCTCGAGTGTTTCGGTCGAGATCGTTCCAAATCTTCCGTCATCTACTTGTCCGTTTATATTTCCTCTCTCAAAGTATAAGCCCTACTCCTAGATCTAGGTATTAACATCTATCAGCAATTTTGGGGAACATTCTAGCTATCCTCTACCAGCAATTGGCTTTGCAAAAGAACTAATCACTCAATGGCAATTCAACGACCAGCGGGGTTTTGAATTGGCCGAATCGGCTAATGAAAGGGGTAACGCAATGGCAAGTAGTCAGTTCGGGTTTGAGGAACACATTGGCACAATGGACCCTGATATTGGGGAGGCTGCTAGTATGGATCCTCCAGCATGATGACCGCTTAGGAGTATGGTAGAACAACTCCAGGAATATTGTAGGGCTTTCCACAAGCAGTAGAGGCGTTCGATGCCGTATAGGCTTCAAAGATGTACACCTATCTATTATTCGCGGCAACGAATTGATCAGGTGTCAAAAGCAAAAGGGCTTCGCACAACATCGTACGATGGCGGGCCTTCTGGCAGCATCCAGGTCGTCGGCATCTCTATTGACAAAGTCTCCTCTCTACCCACAACTCCTGTAGTGTCTTGGAAGCCGCTAGTGATTGCTAAAGGTGAGGCTATGCATATCTTGGGCCATTGACTGCCTCTATTGATTAATAGCAATCATTGTCCACAAGTTGATGTAGAAACACCTTGAAACAATAAAATATAGATTGTCTATAAATAGCACTAGTGGATATAGTACCTGCCAGGGACTCTTAGTTCTGTTGGCCAAGGGCAAAACATAGAGAAGTTGGCTTGCAACTTAAAGATCTCTGTGCATCCAAGCCGAGTAAATTGGCAACCAGGCAATTTCGGTCACTCTTCTAGCTCCTTGCAATCGGCCATTTTCCGACACTGATTAGCTGCCTAAGTACTCGGTTAGTACGGAGGGAATCTCTGCAAAGGATACGACAATCTCGCCTTTGGGACTAGAGGGTGTTGGTAGGCCGGCACTGTAAGGTACGCCACTCTCCCTGGGCAATCATCCTCCTTTTCTACCTTCCCTAGACACTTGTAGGTGCTACAAAGCTGCTCCCCAAGTATGAGATCCATGACCAACAGGAACTCTATGCTACTGCTGAGCCTATACTATCATGCAGATCATGATCACTACGCCGTCCCAACAAGCGAGACCTCGGCATGGTGATGGGGTCTAGTCGTCTGGATTCCTCAAGGTAGATGGAAGCCGGATGCTCAATGAAGTTCTATGTAGTCAGATCACAGTATCATGAACGGGACTTAGAGCATACTATTCATGTGATGGACTGCCCAGGAGGATGAATGTTGGCCGTAGAACAAAGGATGGGAGACACCGACTCCGTACCAGTTGACCAATTCCAGCCTGAGCGGAAGATTGCCAAGAAGGCATGCACGGGCCACATAGTTCTTCTCGAGCAGCAATTCCGCCGCAGCTCGCGATCTTCTTCACCTGCCCAAATGTCACTACCTTAGTGATTGTTCGAGAATTCCTTCTTTAAATAGGGTACGTCTCTATTGTTTTCTGACTACTTCTTTATTCGGCTTTTAGTTCCTCACTAATCCGACACTCGAAAAATTCTAGCTCCTTGGAACCTTGACAACTTGAACAGCAACTACGATTCCGTCGCAATGTACAATCCCTACCAGCGTATGTCTTTTACTCCATTTATTAGCATCTGTGTGCGACTATTCAAGCTCGAGAAACGTGTACTGACATCTGTAGCCCCTGGCCTCTATGGCAGGCCCCCAGAGTACGGAGCGTATCCCGGAGCGCCTCCAGGCATGGGTGAGTCCACCATCTCTCCAAATGCTCCTGCCATCTCAAGAATACTATACTGACTTCATAGCCCCTCCCCCCGGTATGGTAGCGCCTGGAACCACCCCGCCCCCGGGGATGCAACCGGCGAACGCCCAACAGACTGGTCGACCTGCTTTTCCCCCCAACTTCCAACCCCCTCCGAACATGCCCAACATCAACTTCTCCGCCCCCGTTATTCGACTCGGCACCTCGGGACCGTCGAAATCTGCTACTCCGGACACCAACAAGGAGCGTAGCGAGGCTTCGGGGAGGCGGACAGGTCTGGGTTCCACAAGTCTCGAGTCCCAACGTCAAAACGTGCGAGATGCGATGATGCAGCTGCAGCCTCCTACGCGAGAGGAAATTGTGCGAACCCTTTTCGTTGGTGGAATCACGGAGGGCGTTGGTGGCGATGAGGGCGTGGAAAGAATCCTGCGTTCGGCAGGCAATCTTAGGCGTTGGATCCGCGCTACGGATGCAGACGATAAGCCGTGCAAATTCGGTTTTGCAGAGTACGAGGACCCCGAAAGTCTAGGTACTGCTGTTGAAGTGCTAAAGGACGTGCAAGTGCCTGTGAAGAGACAGACGCCGTCAGAGGGTGATGAAAAGGAAGAGCGTGAGGTGGAGAAGAGCACTCTACTGGTACGTCGAGGCCTGGCAATGCGAGATGACAACGCTAACGGAAGGCACAGGTTGTGGTAGACGACAGCTCGTTGAACTACCTAGAGCAATACGAAGCCAGCAGAGGTGACCAAGACCCTGCTGAGCGCCAGTCACGGTTAGATGCTGCACGCAGTACCCTTGCTACTGTCCTGGCGGACTTATGTCATCCAACATCTCCCACTCAAAAAGAAGATGTCTCAGCGATTGACCGCGAAGGGGATACCGCAATGAAGGGTACGGAAGGCCATAACGATGGTACAGGAGCTGAGGTCGTGACCATTCCCATCACCGTTGAAGATGAACTTTCCGATATCCCTCCTGAAATGAGAGAAACAGTCGCGAAAGAGATCGCCGCTTTCCGTGAACGCAGCAACCGCCGCGACATCGAACGTCTCAAGAGAGAGGAAGAAATTGAATCGATGGAGAGAGCACGCAATGCAGGTTCACGTATCAACCGACTGGCATCTCCTCCTCTTTCCGCCCCTAGCGGACCTGCTGCTGGCGCCAATGGAGTTCCTCTCGGCCCTCGGGACCGTAGCATGTCTACCGCGCCGTCTGGCCCCAAGGGTTTTGGCGTGCAAGTTCCCAAAGACTACCAAAAGGGCGTATCTTTCGTCAACGGAGGCTCTATCAATGGTGCCACTATTGCCTACATAGACCGCGAGGAAGAAGAGTCGGATGCTAGCGATGAGGAGCTGGAGCGTCGGCGTCAGGAGAAAAAGGAGGCGGAGCTGGAAAAGCAATTCCTCGATCAAGAACGACGCTGGTTGAACCGCGAACGAAGCCGAACTGCCGCTCTGGAGCGCGAGAAGAAGAGGGATAAGGAAGAGGACGACAAGGTTCAGGAAGTACGTGATGAAATGGATAAACGGTACGGAGAGTGGAACGATGACAATGAGGCCAACCGCAAGGTGGACGACTACTATGCTGATCGCGGTGCATGGCTACGTAGTCGCGCAGCCTACCGAGCCCGCGAAATCAGCATGGATGAGGCGGATCGTGCGGCGGAAGAGCGCGAACGGGCCCGGTCTGTCCAGCAACGGGAACAGGCTCGTGGTATGGCAGACGATTTCCTTGCACGACAGGCAGAGGAATTGGAGACCCGGAACCAGGCCCCCAGAGAGCCACAGCGTTTCAAGCTCTCTCTTGGAGCTGCCGCGCAAAAGGCCCAAGCTGCCACGACCCGTCGGACTGTTGCCGAGGTGGAAGGGTTGCTGGAGGACGAAGAAGAGCCTCAAGCCACGGCCAGACGGCCTCTTATCCCGATAAAGTTCGACAGCGCCGCCGAAGCTGCGGGTCTCTCCGACGAGGAGCGGGCGCAAGCTGCCCGACAGTTGGCTGCCGAAATCCCTACCGACAAGGATGGACTCTGGGGCTGGAAAGTCAAATGGGAGTTTGTGGACGAAACCGTGGTTACCGACCAGCTCAAGCCGTTTGTGGAGAAGAAGATCGTGGAGTATTTGGGTGTTCAGGAGCAGATGCTGGTGGATGTGGTAGAAGAGCATGTTCGCAAGCATGGCCACCCCCAGGAGCTTGTGGAACAGCTAGAGGAGGTAAGCTAAGCCTGTCCCATTTTGTTTGTTATTCCCTACACATCTGGACCTGATGCTAACTCTGATTTACAGGCACTCGACGAAGAGGCCGAGGTGCTGGTCCGCAAGCTGTGGCGGATGATCATTTTCTTCTCGGAGAGCGAGAAGAGAGGTCTGTCGGGGTAAATGGTGCATACGTGCTATCAAGGTTCGACGTACGAGGAAATCCCCCATTTCGAAGGAAATGCGGACACTGTCTCCGAGCCCATATTTCTGGAGACTGTCTGCCCATGCAAGCAATAGTGACTGAATTTGATATCCGCTCCTAGGGGCAAACTGCATTCTTGTGACTGGCCAGTTCTTCTACCTACGGACCTCCCATCCAATGTAGCGTAATCTCGAGCCTAGCCCATAGTCTGTTGGAATCAGTCCAATTAATCTAAATCCCGCAAGTCACTGAAATGGCCCCCGAACCCTGGGGAGGCGTACGAGAGACGGGTTTATTTTGGCCGGCCAGCGACGGGCTGTGAGTGGCGGAGAAACCCAGCCCACGGCCTGGAGCAATTCCTCCGCCAATGAGGGGCAGTTCCCCACACTGCGTGGAGGGGGAGGGGTGCCCGCGCGCCTTGTATAAGTACGCCCCGCCCGGCTGCTATCCTCTCACGCTTCATTATCCTTGTCGGTTTCTCTCAATTGTTTCTCGTGAGGTTGCGGGTGTCTACAGCAGCATTCAACTGCCTCTTTTTGCTCCTTCATATCCTGTGTTGACGTGGGAGCTCATCCTTCAACCGCTGCCCCGCATTGCAGTAAATTGCAATTCTTCCCCGGAAAGGCTCCCTTTCCAATTCCCTCTAGAATCAATTGAACCAGACCAGCCGACACCATGGTTAAGATCTTGAGTTTTACCACACGGGACGTGAGGTTTCCTGTACGTCGCATGCACATCCTCGAGTCACCTATCTATCCTACAAGCTAATCCAGATGACAGACCTCCCTCGATAAGACCGGCTCCGATGCTATGAACGCAGCAGGCGACTACTCCGCCGCCTACTGCATTATTCACACCGACTCCGAGCACGCTGGACACGGCATGGTACGCATACGCTCCATATCCTATTCCTATACCCATTTCAGAACTAACCTAAATAAACTTAGACCTTCACCATTGGCCGCGGAAACGAAATCGTCGCCGCAGCCATCTCCCTCCTCGCTCCTCTCGTGGTTGGAAAAGACCTTGACGAACTTACCGCCGACTGGGGCAAGACCTGGCGTTACCTTGTCTCCGACAGTCAGCTCCGCTGGATTGGCCCCGAAAAGGGTGTCATCCACCTGGCCCTCGGAGCCGTCGTCAACGCTCTTTGGGATCTTTGGGCTAAGACCCTTAACAAGCCTGTCTGGCGCATCGTTGCGGACATGACTCCTGAGGAGTTTGTCCGTTGCATTGACTTCCGTTACATCACGGACGCCATCACACCTGAAGAGGCAATCTCCCTCCTTAAGGAGGTTGAGTCGGGCAAGCAGGACCGTATCAAGGAGGCAGAACAGAGCCAGGCTGTCCCGGCTTACACTACCAGTGCCGGCTGGCTCGGATACGGTGAAGATAAGCTTAAGACTCTTCTGAAGGAGAGCGTGGAGCAGGGATACAAGCACTTCAAGCTGAAGGTTGGTGGAAATGTCGAGGAGGACAGGAGGAGACTGGCCATTGCCCGTGAAGCTATCGGATACGATAGGGGCAACATCCTCATGGTTGATGCGAACCAGGTACGTTAACCTTACCCCGTCTACTTCCTACACCATAATCAATGCTAATGATTTCACGAATAGGTCTGGTCCGTCCCCGAAGCCATCACATGGATGCAACAACTTGCCGAATTCAAGCCCTGGTTCATTGAGGAGCCCACCTCCCCCGACGATATCCTCGGCCACGCAGCCATAAAGAAGGCTCTCCAAGATACCCCCTACGGCCCTATCGGCGTCGCCACTGGTGAAATGTGCCAGAACCGTGTTGTCTTCAAGCAGCTTCTGCAGGCAGGAGCTCTGACCGTCCTTCAGGCCGATGCGTGCCGTGTAGGTGGTGTCAACGAGGTTCTTGCTATCCTCCTTCTCGCTCGTAAGTTCGGTGTGCCGATTGTGCCTCACTCTGGTGGTGTTGGATTGCCCGAATACACACAGCACTTGAGCACAATCGATTACGTGGTTGTGAGCGGAAAGAAGAGTGTGCTGGAATATGTGGATCACCTGCACGAGCACTTCGTACACCCGTCGAGTGTCAAGGATGGATACTATGTTACTCCCCTAGAGCCGGGTTACAGTGTGGAGATGAAGCCGGAGAGCATGGATGAGTTTTCGTTCCCGGGTGAGGAGGGCAAGAGTTGGTGGAGGACAGAGGCGGCCAAGCCGATTCTGGAGGGTCCCCGGATATGAGAGGTTGATGGATGGTCTGTATATATGTGATACGAGTTCTTATGTAGAAAGCTTTAGAATTTCATGAGCTGCTTTGATGACAGTGCATCTAATTTGCAAAAAGTGTTATGGTTTTTTTTTGTCTTGTTCCTGCGTTGTTCTCGATGTTTTATATAGTAGGTATACTCTACACTCGTAGCAGTTTAATAATACAATGTTTGGAGTGCTTAACCGCAACCTACCCGGTGCAGATTAAGGATGGGCTTGAGCTTCCAATTATTAGCCTTCGGACGCACACAGCTATAAGCCACCAGTATAACATGCTAGTGAAATATACCAAGGGGATGTGATCTTCACATCCATGCGCAGCTCGTCCTAAATATACCGGTTTCTTTCAATGACTGGTAACCCGCGACTGCATAATGCAGTTAAAGAATCGGCAACCCGCACCAATCTACCGCCACCGTATGCCGAAGATTTTGAGCGCCTGTCCGACTCCGGGTTTCTCGCGAGCTTGTTCTAGGACAACTCGGGAATGTCCTACACACGTCAGTCCAAATACTCTCCAAGTAGAATGTACGCGACTAACCCGGCACCTCCAAAGCAAGAAGCTGATATTCCCATTCGTTGTGGTCCAATGGCTTCATCATGTGCACGAAAACGGTACCGGAGTTAAGGGGACCCTCGACCTATCAATAATCAGCAAAACATCAATATCCCAGACGAGGAACAAGCGTACATGAAAGTTCATCTTCAGGTGTTCGCGACCCAACCGGTCCTGATATATAGAAGTCCTACCTCCCAGTTAGCATCACCCAACCCCCGATACAAAGGGACATTATACGCGATAGGGCGGCTCCGCGCCCATCTGCTCCAGGTATTATCGCCATAGAACTTGATCTCCCTCCGGTCACCAAGAAGATCCGTACAGCGCGTGTCGTCCTTGATGCGCTCGACAGCTTTTTCAAACTGCCAGGTCTTGCTGTTCGGAGAGAAGACCTCCGTATACAGCAGATAGAAAACTCCACCCTGCCCATTGTCAGCCCAACCCTCGTCCAGCAATATCCACCATGGTCCTTCTCACCGTCAAAACGGCACCCGCGACAATAACAACAAAGTTGAGCGATTGCTGCGTCGCGCGCGCAACCTTCTCCCTCCCGCTCAGCTCTCCCCACTCGTAGCGTCCATCATCCGACAAGATCGTGACGTTTCTCCGTTTCGGTGCCCCCGATCCTCCGGTCTGGGTAGCATAGCAGCGTGCTAGTTGGGTCGTGCGGGGAAGGCTCGGACGTAGAAGGGCCGCGGATATCCGGGGCAGGGCAGGATTAGGTCGTAGGTGTGGAAGCATTGCGGCGGTTGACCATCACCCAGGTCCGCATCGGATTAGGAACGTTTCAGGGCGGCGAGGAGCATGGAAAAGCCGATATAGCTGTCGGATGCTTTCATAAAAATGTCGAGGGAGAGCCGTGGTCCATGGCCGTGTGGGGATCGGGTGGGTCACGTGGGCATCCACTTCCGGTGTTTCAGCCGCCGTAGTGAAAGTTTCGGTACGGATGGGGGCGGCTGTATTTGCAGTACGAGCTGGGGAACTGAGGCATCAGGACCGTGACGGTGTTCCTGGATGTCAGTCAATGATGGTGCCAGTCAATGCCAAGGGGGGTTCAATTGACGTATCATGATCCGTAGCAACCTTCAGCTCGGAATGGCGATTGATATTGGTATGTTGATTCGCCACTAGCGCTGTCTTGTAGGTGCCACTCAAAATTAAGGCCCGAAGTTAAAAATACCCGATGGGGGTTGCAATTGAGGCAGGGTCACCACGGCGCTCCCAAACCGACCACGTTCGCTCTCCCGCTCGCATTTTGGATCCCTCTTTCTTGTCTCCCTCCCCGAAGACCTGCCATCCGATTCCGCCTGCAGGACTGTCCCTCTCCCTCTCGTCGGGTCCTTTATCCTATCCCTCCCTTCCTTCACCATGAGTGCCTCCAAGGCGGAGTCTCAGAAGATCTTTGAGAAGCTAAAACTCAAGCCCGCAAACAAGGCGCGCCGTGCCCCTCCCCGCCAGCCTGTCTGTCTGCCCGGCCAGCCATTCTGACTTCTGCGTGACAGATCTGCTTCGATTGCGGCTCCAAGAACCCAACATGGTCGTCTGTACCTTTCGGTATCTACCTGTGTCTGGACTGCTCGGCTCACCACCGTAACCTGGGTGTCCACATCTCGTTTGTCCGCTCTACCAACCTCGACCGTACGCAGCATCGCATCTCCTGAGATTACAGCTTGTCGGTGCTAATGTGACACATGCAGAATGGCAATGGGAACAGCTCCGGACTATGAAGGTCGGTGGCAATGAGTCCGCTACCAAGTACTTCCAATCGCACGGTGGATCTGCCGCTCTGGCTAGCAAGGACCCGAAAGTCAAGTACACCTGCAACGCCGCCGTGAAGTACAAGGAGGAACTTAAGAGACGGGCTGCACAGGATGCGCAACAGTTAGTGGTTCCTGATTTTCTACACTGGGTCTCGGTCTAATTACTCGTCCCACACACAGATACCCCGAGGAGGTTGTGATTACAGACATTCCTGCTGGCACTCCATCCAACGGCTCCAGCACACCAGCCGGTGAGGATGACGACTTCTTCTCCTCATGGGACAAGCCATCCATCAAGCGCCCAAGCAACCCTCCTTCCCGTACCGGTACCCCTCCGGTTGTCAGTCGCACTAGCTCTCCGTTCCTGAACTCCGGCGCAAACGGCTCGCGTTCCAAATCTCCTTTGTCCGCCTCCGACAAGGACAGCGCTTCCCCTGCTCCTACCGCCATCCGGTCCAGTGCTGCCGTTCGGAAGACTGCGTCGACCACCACTGCAAAGAAGGGCAGTGTGTTGGGTGCCAAGAAGGCCCCCAAGCTGGGAGCTAAGAAGATTGTCGCTGCGGAGTCCATCGATTTCGAAGAGGCCGAGAGAAAGGCTAGGGAAGAAGCCGAGCGCATTGAAAAGCTGGGCTACGATCCTGAAGCTGAGAAGGCGGAGGCTGATGCCAAGGCCAAGGCTACTAGCACCGCTGCCACGGCGATCGCTTCGCCAACTCCTATTAGCCCTAGCAAGAACACCCAAGAACGCAGCTCGGGTGATGTGGAGCGCCTTGGAATGGGACTTGGAAGGCTAGGGTTTGGACAAACTGTTGGCGCCGCGAAGCCCCCTGCCCCGAAGAAGTTGGGCTTCGGTGCTGTTCCTTCCAGGTCTGTAGCTGATGGTATGTTTACTTGCATCGTTTAGTCTTAGCTATGGGTTTACAGGCTAACTGTCTACAGACGAAGAGCTGAAGCAGGCTAAGTCCCGATTTGGCAGCCAGAAGGGCATCTCCTCCGACGAGTTTTTCGGACGGGAACGATTTGACCCTGCTGCGCAGGCCGAGGCTAAGGACCGTCTTCGTCAATTTGACGGTGCCACTGCTATCTCTAGCAACTCCTACTTCGGCCGTCCTGAGGACGAGCTTCCCGCTGCGGACGATACCTATGGAGATCTTGAGAATGCCGCCAAGGACTTTGTGCGTCGGTTCGGTATCACCGCGGGCGATGACCTGGAAAACCTGACGCAGCTTGTCGGGGAGGGTGCAACTAAGCTGCAAGGTGAGTCGATTTCCCATCAGTGTGCACCGTATTCTTACTCACAGATCAATCTAGGCGCTATACGCAGCTATCTGAACAGCTAAGCATGTGCACTTCGAACACCACACCGATAACGCTTTCAATTCTTACCTCCGGCTTATCCCGACCCTTGTTAGCCAGCTTTATACTCGATCTCCTTCACATGTGGCGTTTCTGTCTCCATCTTCTATTCCCCTGATTAGTACCCTCATAAACAGATGTCTTTCGACGACGTGGTTGGCGCAGTGCCCCCGTATGATTAGAACTGCTGGACATCAAAAGATGCGTTTACTGGGATGAACGGTCCAGGTCGGTTCTCTCGCTCTCATCAGTGCCGTTCTTCTGCGTTAGTTAAAATCATTAATTGTCTTCCATTGAACATTTTGACAACCTTGGATTCTTGTATATTTGTTGAACACGAGTAGGTTACGAGTGCTAGAATCAAGTTGATGAATTGAGACATTGAATTGCTTCGACATGCAGACCACAGATGATCAAACACTCTGCACCCTTAAGTTAAAGTAAGGCCTACTTATCTCCCTCGTCTGGTATACAGCACTCGGGGCGCACCTTCCTCCTTGCCAGTCCCTCCATCAACAATTGCCCTCGACCCATATATTCCCCAATGAAACCTACTTCCACCTCTGCACCCTCGTTCTCTCACCAAACATACCCATCATTATCTACCAACCATTCCTAGTTATTCTCCTACACTATTTACCCCCTTCAATCCTGATCCAACCCCCACTGGAAGCCATGTTCAGCCCATCTGGCAGCGCCGCTGGAACTGCGAATTCTTCTATGCCCCCAGCAATCCCCGGTAGAGAAAATACAACGCGGAACATCACCCACCAAACCTACCTAATCTCCCACGTCTGGTTCTACATCCCACCAGGTACAGAGGATCCTCATGTCCGCGTCTGGCCCCAATACCACCACGGTCTGTGGGTCCAGAAATCCGCCCTTGGCACCGGTGACCTCCACCACGTCATCGGCAGCATCTCCGATATCGAAGGCATGAAATACGAATGCAAAACGTACACCCAAAATATCATCAGCGAACCCACCTTCTGCAACCAAATCATCATCGGGTACCTGACTCCAGCCGTCTACGATGACCTCAAAGAAACGTTCAGCAAATGCCCTAGACCTACTCTACAGAAATTCTGGAATCATTCGACAGGGACCACGGAACCCGCCGATATGTCGTCTGCTCCTATTGAGTTTTACACCGAGAGGCAGCTGGTAAACTTTCGGTTTCCGGCTTTGACGACCGGTAAAGAATTTGTCGAGGAGCAGTTGTTGCGGAAAGCCTGGGAGCTTATTGTGCCTTTTGATGTGGTCGATATGAATCCTTCGGGGTTGTTTCCCCAGGATCAGTGGATACCACAGGAGCAGTGGTGGGCTTGATGATTTCTGTGCTTGGTTTGCTGTTTGGTTGGCTCTTGAGGTGGGGGTTATGTACTGCCCGTTCTATGAGATGTCTGGTATTGTGGGGTGGCTTGGATTAATGGCTGGGGGTGACAATCATTTGGATTTGATAAACTCTTTGATCACCCGTTTGCAGGATTGCTTTTGCTTGGGTCTTGGATTGATCAACTAGATAGGAACCTTATTATTCCTTGCTCACTCCGGGCTTGTCTCTCCGTAGGTACAATATGACAATGGTCTACGGTTATTCTGTATGAGATGTTCCAGCTTGATCTCTATTCGTATATGGAGGTGGAACTTTCCCTCCAGGATCGCCGCGGTTGAACCCTTTCCAGCACCATGCATGCCCAAGAAACCCATTCTGTCCAAATCCTACCCTCCTTCTACACCTGGTTCTATCCTCAGCGCATTATTTTATAGTTGAATATACAAGGCCCAGAAAACTTTTCACATCCATCCTTCCACTCACTTTCACAGAATCCCCCGATAAATCGCATCCGATACCCTCGCAACCTGCCACATCTCCTTCACATCATGAACACGCACGATATCCGCCCCACCAGCAACACTAGCCGCCACGGTAGCCGCAGTGCCCCAAGTGCGTTCACTCGCTTTCTGCACGCCCGTCAACCGTCCCACGAAACGCTTCCGACTCGGACCCATCAACCACGGGAAATACTCCAAGCCCTCGATACCCGTCCGGAACTGTTGCAGGTCCCGGAGTATAGTGAGATCATGGGGCTCATTCTTGGCGAACCCGAGACCCGGGTCCAGAATCATGCGCCAGCGACGAATCCCAGCTGCTTCGGCGGCAGCGACGCGCTGAAGGAGTTCGGTGCCCACGTCTTGGATGACCCCGTTCGGGTAGTCGGTTAGTTTGGTCATTGTGGAGGGGGTGCCGCGCATGTGCATCAGGATTACGGATTTGCCGGTGCGGGCCATGGTAGGGAGCATTTCGGGGTCGAGGAGGCCTGAGGATACGTCGTTGATGATGTCGGCGCCGGCGGCACAGGCTTCTTCGGCTACTCGGGCCCGGTAGGTGTCGATGCTGATGGCGATGTGGGCTGCTTCGGGGATCGTGGTGCGGATGTGTCGGATTGCGGGGATCACGCGGGCGAGTTCTTCGGCTTCGCCGACGGGGGAGGAGCCCGGACGGGTGCTTTCGCCGCCGATGTCGATGATGGTGGCGCCGGCTTGGATGAAGTTGCGGACGGTGGTGGTAAGGGTGGTGAGGTCTTCGGAGGAGTGGATGCCGCCGTCGGAGAAGGAGTCGGGGGTGAGGTTGAGGATGGCCATTATGTGGCTTGGGCGGTTGGGGTTAGTTGAGTGGATGGCGGGGAAGTGGTTGGATATAGGAGTTGTGGAGAATGGGGTTGGCTCTGGGGGTGGGAGGGTCTTGAGGTGTGAGAGGTAGCTTTTGGAGTGGCCGAGGAAGGGGGGAAGTTCATGAGGGATGAGTCTGGATGGTTTGCTCGTTAGTTGGGGTTGGGTTGTGGTTTTATGGGGTAGTTAGGCTTACTGGCATAGGGGTCGGAGGACAAAGTCGCGCTCGAGCATCAACTGGTGCGGTATGTAGAGACGCTCGTGAGAGAAGATTTGCTGGTCATAGAGGAGAATGTCGAGATCGATCGAGCGTGGTCCTTTATCGATCAGTTTTCTCCTTCCTAGGCCGATTTCGATGGCCTGTAGGGTGTCCAGCAGGTCCATGGGGCTGAGGCTGGTTTCTACCTAAGAGGGGGTTAGAATGGATGAAGCTTGAGGGGCAATGGTATACATACCTCACACACTCCATTGATAAATGGATCCTGATCGAGGACGTACATCGGTGCTGTCTCGAAAAGGGAACTAGTCCTCCTGATCCGGATGCTGGCTCGCTCCAGCTCCCGACAAGCGGCCTCGATCATCTCAATACGATCCCCCACATTGCTCCCAAACGCGATGAATGCGCGATGGGTGGGGGGGTGTGTTGGATCCATGCTGCTGTTGAATAGCTGTGCTCGGCTAGTCGAGAGCTTGCGGGTGAGAGAGAGGGGCTTCAGAGTTTCATGGCTGAAGCTCTTTGGGCTGATGCCTGCCAATGTGTCCTTGGTAAGTCGACTTGCGTGCAGTGGTCCTGAGCGTGAATTAGTCTCAGCCTTGGTGCAGTATCAGGTGAAGGTCGGTGAATTTAAGCCAATCGCAGTGTAGCATATTTGTCTTCCGAAGATGGGATGCATAGAGACAGCAATCCTATATGTGCATCTAGAAGGGATCCGTACCAGATATAGACAGACTTCTATAGAGTTAGTTAGACAGTTATGCGCTTTAATATTATCAGAATACATGCCTTTCTACCAAACTGCCATATAATCTCTTAGTAAGAGGCCTACCTCTTGATGTCTGAGAAGACACCAGGCTTGTGGTGGGAAACCGGCATGGATGGAAACCCCGAGTGGCCGGTGTCAAGGGGGCGACATTGCGATGCCAGGTCACAGCTGGCCTGGGTCTCATATTTACTAGGATCGCCACGAATCTCAAAGGTAAAGTGCAGAGGCGAGATCTACAGCGGAGCCGACAAGAAAATACGTCATGCGACGGGCCGCGTGAGGCCCGAGACGCGCGGTCAGCTGACCCTCGACACCTGGCGGCCTGATGCCTTTTCACTGGGGGCCTTAGGCATCCGGGGGTTAAGCGGGCACCCCCGCAGCGGGTATTATCGATCAGGTGGTTCGGCAGGAATGTCGGGGTGTGGATACGGGATCAGCATTCAATAGCCTGATCAGTGATCAGTTGTGATCCGTGACACGCTCTGGGCCGAGGCTTCTGGGGACCGCTTGTCCTCGGCTCCCCCCGACCAGCGCCTTTGCTCACCTTTCTTTATAACTGCTTCTTTGGTGTCCTAGACCTCCACCTCTTGGATATTCGCAAACTGACACGTCTCCTCCATTAATTTTCCGTCTGTTGTCAACCCGATACCCTTTTGCAGCTCTTTAACCCCAGCAAACATGGCCTCTCCTCGTAAGCTTTCTCGCCACCGCCTCTTTACACCATCGTCGATTATAGCGACTTCTTCAAAGCGCTTTATGCTAATTTCAATCCGTTTTTTTAGAGAAAATCCGTACGACGCTTACTGATCTGCTCAAGATCAACCACCCTGTCCTGCTGGCAGGAATGAACGTGGCCGCCGGTCCCAAGTTGGCCGCAGCGGTCACCAATGCCGGTGGCCTGGGTGTTATTGGAGGTGTCGGCTACACCCCCGACATGCTCCGTGAGCAGATCGCAGAGCTCAAGAGCTTCTTGACCGACAAAAACGCCCCCTTTGGTGTTGACCTGCTGCTTCCTCAGGTCGGAGGAAGTGCCCGCAAGACCAAGTGAGACTCGCACGTGATTGTATGACGAACGGCAACCCCCGATGCTAATCCGCGTTCTATTCTTTAGCTACGACTACACAAAGGGCAAGCTTGACGCGCTCGTCGACATCATCATCGAAAGCGGTGCTAAGCTCTTTGTCTCCGCCGTCGGTATCCCTCCCAAACATGTTGTCGACAAGCTCCATGCCGCAGGCATCCTCTACATGAACATGATCGGCCACCCCAAACACGTCCAGAAGTCCCTCGACGCCGGCGCGGATATCATCTGTGCTCAAGGTGGCGAGGGTGGTGGTCACACTGGCAATGTCCCCACGACGATTCTCATCCCTACGGTGGCTAAATTGTGCCAGGGCAAGAAGAGTCCCCTGACCGGACTTCCCGTGCAAGTTGTCGCTGCAGGTGGTTTGTACAACGGCAATTCGGTGGCCGCTGCCCTGATGCTTGGTGCTTCCGCCGTGTGGATCGGTACTCGCTTCATCTTGGCTGATGAGGCCGGCGCTCCTAAGGCTCACCAGGAGGCTGTCCGTACTGCTAGCTTCGATGACACTATTCGCACCATCATCTTCACGGTAAATTTCATTCAAAATATGCTCGTTGATGAAAGGCTAATTCGTCTAGGGTCGCCCCCTCCGCGTCCGTAACAACGAATACATCAAGAACTGGGAGGAGAACCGCCAAGATGAGATCAAGCAGCTCACGTCCAAGGGTGTTATCCCGGCCGAGTACGACATGGAGAACCTGCCCGATGATGTTGACGATGAGACCCTTGAGAACGCTCGTCCATACCTGATGGGCAAGGTTGCCGCCGTTGTCAACGAGAAGAAGCCCGCGAAGGCCATTGTTGACGAGCTTGTGACTGACGCCGCCGCTCTGTTGCAACAGGGCAGCAAGATGTTGGCCAAGTTGTAGATATTCCACTCAGATACCATTCACATAATCACATGCCATTTAAGAAACTAACGAAGCTTGTTGCTTAATGATGTTATTTATTCTTCGTTACCGCGATTACCCTTCTTCTGTTGGAGACTAATGGCGCTATTTGGAAATGTCCTCTTGTTCATGTTATCCCTTTAGGATTAATAGCTCTACACTTGCTTCTACTACCAGCATAGCAACATGAATTGGTACACAGTTCCAGAACAGATATCCAAGCATCCCTAGTTACCTTTCACGCCTTTCGACTGAATCTTTCGCTAAACCACCACCCACCCATAACCTCCCCTACTTCATAAACAGACAACTAATGGGCCCTACTCTGACTTGTAGTCCAAACCCCCGCCAATACCCAGCAAAAGGTACGTTTCAGTCTAAGTCCATCAGAAATCAGCCATCCCGGTCGCAAACCAACCGTTCCATTCCTCCTCCGTGAGGGAAATAAAAACCACCAGTCCAGACTATCTTCCAAGCCCCCACCGTCCTACCACAAATGTCACACACAACCAATACCAAGACCTGCATCTATCCTCCCTCACCAACCTTCCCCCTGACGAAAGAAAGGGAAAAGAAGGGCCATATTTCCTCGCATAAGTAATCCCGGGTGTACAAAATGCGTCCTCTGCATCTCCTTCCGGTATTGGACCCAGCTTTCGGCTAGAGAAAGACTTCTCAATTTCGTGCTCAGTGGTGTTATCAATTTCTAGCCTCTGGGGCTTTGTTTCGTTGTTGTCCCTGTAGGGGCTGACTTCGTGCAGCGGCATGTAATTTATCTCGACTGCCTGGAATTCCTCGGGGAGGTCTATGAGGTACGCATTTCCGAATCGTCGTAGGACTTTATAAGTACGGTCCGGCCCAATCGGGGAGCTTCGGACTCATTCCTGAGTCGTGACATAGAGCTGTTGTCCCACTTGGAAAGATTCGTCCTTGCGGGGTTTGTAGCCTTCCACTTTTTGTCTTTCTTGGGTTCCCGGAATAGACGATTTTCCTGATTTGTGTCATCGCTTGTTTGACATCTTCGCTTCTTGTCCGTTCTGTCGTGGTAGCTGGGGTACAATTCAGGAACGTGCAACGTGTGTGATGTCGCGAGGTAAGTTTTGCGTTCCGCTGAGGTTGGTCCCGAGAGGGTATGGTGTGACTGTGGTAGACTGTGATACGTACGGGTAGTTTCTGAAGTAGGATACGACCCGATATAAGCTGTGTTTGGTGGTGTGGGGAACTTTGAAGAAGATGATGAAAGGATGGGAGAAAGATGTGGACCTTCTCAAAGTGTGGTTTGGGGATGAAATGGCATTGCAGGTTCGTGTTTGAGCCATTATCCTCAGTGATATGTCGGGAAAGAAAGTTGTTACGTCGGCTGTCATTCCTGTTCAGCTACATCTGAGATTTCTGTTGTCTGTTAGGGACCCATGTAGATAGTAGGGTCTTTGTCCGGGACAAAGAGTTTGTATGCGATTCCTGGCTTCGCGTCATGGAATGGCCAATGATATGGTGGGTCGCTTCGTAGTTAACTTTTGGGTTTCCAGGTGACTCGCATCGCATATGTCACTTCTCTGGGTGGGAAGGATTTTTGAGGCATTGTACAGAAGAGAGAAGACTGCTTCTTGAGGCAAGCAAGTTCTTTATGAAACCACATGATGCAGTCGAGCCGACGATACGGTATCTCGTAAGAAAGTAGGGATGTTGGTAGAGATGTCGAACGGATCGAAGTCGCAAGGCATCATAGATATCAAGTGAGATCCACTGAGGCTAATTGTCTCTCAAATCCCCACATCATGTTAAACGAATCGGCGATATCATACCCTGAAGAGATTGAATATTAGCTGTCTATCATGTAGATCGACCTCGGAAATCAAATATGCGGCTCGCATTACTCACCTCTGGTTATGTGATACGCAACGCTCAGTCCGTTTGCGATTTGTAGGATGGCCACCACCATGTCTCCCATTTTCCTCGGGAATCCTGCAGGAGATTTTGCTGTTCTTGGCTGCGTGCGCGGATGCAGTGCCTGGACATATCTGATGTTGGTTATGAAACCTGCCGATCAACCTGGTTGTAGAATATCTGAATGAAATCTTCGACAAAATCCTCTGCGGCCATATTTGGTTTAAAGACATCCGAGAACTGATAGTGCCCGCGGCGCAAATTTGCCCATCCCCCAGTGTGGCACCCCCAGAAGCACAAGTCCCTTTATAACCTGTTGAAAGTCGCCACGGCAGGCTTGTCACGTCCTTCCAGCAATTCACTGCCTTATCAATGCCCATTCTTACCAAGCCTACCTGCCAGTCTTCCCACAGGGGATTCTCAGTGTGCGACTCCCTGGACACTGTCATGCCATACCCTAGGGTGTGTTTGACAGTTTAGATTCAAGAACCATCTTGAGACCTATGCTTCTTCAACCGACACATCGTTAGTAGGTATAATGGAAAGTGGGAAAACTTAGAGCAAGCCCCTGCTCAATGCCGGCTTGACAAGATCCTCACTGCTGGTAGGGAAGACAGCCATTGTCGCTAACTCACCAGTTACGTCGACTTCAGGATGTGCCTCAAGAAGTTGTTGGTCTGCAGTTCCTTACAATACTATGAAGGCTAACGCTAGTTAAAAGCAAGACATCACACATATTGCGGTCTTACATGATCTCTCCCTCGCACCTCTTTTGCCTGAATGAACAAGGTCACAGAAGTTTGCTGCTCCTTCGATTTATGCAGGCTCGCAGAAGTACGTCAAGCTAAGACGGAGACAGGACATCAGTATCGTGTGTGATTGGTGGCTCGAGGCTACGTGAGGCTGCACGGTGCTGCCATATTGGCCCACTGCCTCGCGGTGCGAGTAAATCAGGAGCACCAGCCGTACTCCGCTCATTATCCGTGCCAACCAGCGTACGGCCGGGAAAGGTTGACACAGCCTCGCACTAATGCATGATATGGCTTCCGATTCAAGGCTAGTGAAGGGCGTTTATGCGTGCTGACTGCATCTACCCCTCCTTGTCGTGCGCACCAACTCCAACTCCGAGTGAGTCTAGTTACAGTGCCTGCTTCGTAAGCACCGTATCACCGAGATCATCCTAATGAGCACGAAGGTCTTAGTCTTGTAGGTTTCACTTCATTCTTGTCGAACATTTCGAATACAAATATTTCCTCTTACCCTCCACCATCCTCCTTTCATCCTTCTACAGACTTCCCTCCTAGCATCGGCCTTTCACGATAAGCAGTCATTCAACACCCACCAACGTTTGGATATTGTCCAACATTGACATTGTGTTACACCTCATGTGAGTCGAGCATCGCTAGGCATATTTTCAATCAGAGATACTGACATGTACAACTCCTAGGGATCATGTGCAAGCAAATGCTCGACAAGACTGTCTATCTCTGCCGGCATATAGTTGAATCCCCTGGAGTTGTCTTGCCACACGATGAGTGCGGCAGTTGTGGTATAATTAAGGTAACAGGTTACTTTGGCCAGACAACAAAAAGGGACCCATGCCCTGATTTTATTGCCCATGGTGTTTATGTGAAGGTCAATGGGAAGTGGCAGAAGGGTTGAGCTTGATGAAACCATATCAGTAAGTGAATAATTAGTGTGATTCTGTGACGGAAGACTTATACTAGTCGAAGTCAGAATCGGTCCTTTTTAGACACATTCGGTCTCGACATAAATGAGATTCCTTATATGTGCTGTGAATTCTATCTGAGAGCTGAATTTGAATAAAGCAATCTTGTCGTTCTGACCTTATTATTGTAAAACGTGTCCGCACTTCGCAGTGGTGAACCCAGTGGTTTTGTGGAAGATAGTTGTTCCGCATTTATTGCAGGCACAGTGATGAGATCGTTATACACACAACGGACGCACATATTCGTCCGACTAAGACTACTTTTAAATAGATTATCCTTTTCTCCTACTTACCAGACCGTGCTGGTGTTCAGGTTCTCCCTGTATCGAGCCGTCTGCTTGTGACGATCTGGACGCGGTTGGGAGGACCGAGTTTGCATGATGGATTAGTTTGAGGATTTGACGATGGGAACAAACATGGCTGAATCTGGCTGATAAGGGAAGGCGCTCCTTATTATGGGTCATATCAAGCACCACCCAGCAGATAGATTTCTCTTGCTTTCCCCCCAGACTCGATACCCTCATTTGAATGCACAGGATTATTTCGATTTCCTTCTGGCTGTAACACTACCCACAGACCAGCTTCTAGCTCCCGTCCCATCTTCACTAGGTAGGAACTTCTTGATGGAAGAAAGAAATAGAGCCCTGGACCGAAGGAATCAAGGGAGAAAAAGTTGGCCGGTTTTCACACGAGGCAGCTCACTGAGGAAGAGGGAGACTGGCCCGGAGACACTTAGTCACGTGATCCAACCCTTACAACGTCTTTCCCGTTTCCCCCTTTCTCCTTCCTCTTTCCTCCTATGTTTCTCTATCTTTGCCCTTCTTGTTATGGATATCAAACGCCAATTTCCTGGTGTGCACTGGGTTTGGGGAGGGGCATCTCCTTTGTCTATGAGGTCCATCCTCTCATCGTGGTAAAGGTTCCCAAGTCCGGTCAAGAAGAGAGAGAAATTCCGATTCCGGAAAGAGCTCAAGATCTACGAGATTCTATCCCAGCATCCACCCTGCCCCTCTCTGGTGGAGTGTTTCCACTATACGACAGACGGGATCTTCCTTGAGTATATGAGAGGTGTGACCCCTATTGGTATGCTAACAATATACCTACTAACTGCGTTTCTAGATATCTCCCTTGCTTATAGGAGACAATTCAATCTTACCCGGGACCTCAAAACTCGTGTGGTTACTAAGGTGGGAGAACTGGAACCCCTGGCACTACGAAAGTTGTGTTAGTAGACCCTTAATGACTGCTTATAAGGAACTGACCTCTTAATATACATAGGGATGAACGATCTTGCTCAAGGTGTTGCTTTCCTCGCATCGCTTAACCTCGCTCATGGTGACCTGCGACCGGAAAATATCCTGCTTGATCGTAACCGACTCAAACTATCGGATTTCGATTGCACGGCCGAATTTGGAACAGATTTCGAAACTTGCCCTTGCCCGTATGGAAGACTACTCAATAGCAACGAGGCAGACCAAGGAATACCAGGAACTGCCGGCTTCCTAGGTCCTCGGACAGAGCAGTTCGCCCTTGGTTCATTGTACTACTTGATAAACTACGGCTTTGAGGTCTATGATGATCAATGTCTTGCCGACGATCCTAACGAGCATGGACCTAAGGTCATGGACTTACTACAGGACATGAAGTTTCCGAAGCTCGATGGCGATCCGCTTATTAACGATATCATCGGTAAATGCTGGCACAACCAATATCGCACGCTTGCGGACCTGGCCACGCACATAGAGACGTTGCTTAAGGAATCACCAAGCGATGTACTGATCCAGGAAACAGCTTCCACTCCGGGATGGCGCAAAGCTATAGACAGAATACTGCGTTGGTTGTGGTACAGCCCCGGTGCCCAATGGAGGAGCAACGGGGAGACAATCAATGATGACGACTATTACAACGTGGATCAGAACCACTCTGGTGAGCATTTCTTTTCAAAACAGAAATTCTGCCAGGACTTGGAGAAGCGTGGACTTCTGCGCCTACTTACTTTGAGTAAGCCCACGGAGCTTGGATTCAGCATGGAGCACAGGCATTTGTCACCAACTACTCCGGCGAACTGAGAAGGATGAGACTACTATGGAGGGTGGTTAGAGATTTCGGAACTTTTTTTTTCTCTTTTTTATTCTCTTCTTTTCTTTTCTTCTCTTTTCTTTTCTTTTCTTTTCTTTTCTTTTCTTTTCTTTTCTTTTCTTTTCTTTTCTTTTCTTTTCTTTTTTTCTCCTTTTTGTTCTCTTCTTTTCTTTCTCTTCTTTTTTTTCTTTTTTTTTCTTTTCTTTTCGGGCTAAGGCTGGTTAATGATAATTCATATGTATACTGTCAGGTTACTCGGAGTGCGGTGTTAGAAAGACCCCAGAGGAGACTTGTTTGCAATGCCCCACGTGCCATCATGTAATGGGTTTGTGAAAGGAACAGGATCACATCCTGTTGCATGCCAAAAGATGCGCTCGAGTGGCCCGCTTTGTTCTGCACAGCGAGTGAATCGCTGAGGAGCTTCCAGCAGGGAAGTCGTATGGCCTTTTCAGGTGACAGAGTGACAGCCTAAGCCTAAAATAGTTCCTGCGGTTTGTAAGCCTGTTTGGCTTGACCTTTGACTCACTAGTGGAGCGCTGGCTTCGACGAATCAAATCACAATCACCAAAAAGTCTCCCTTTAATTCTCCTCCCCATTGGCATCTTGAGTAAATATGTAGCGTAATGCTACAATGAAAAGGATACTTGATCATCGACGAGATTGCGCACAGCACATCCTTGATATCGGAAACGGTAGGGGCATTTGGGCAATGTAAGTGGATAACCAAATCCCCACAGTCATGACAAAAATAATCTCTCTGACCAGACTCAGGAATGTCGCTGACATATTCCCGAGCGGCAGCCTTATCGCTGACACAGCATAACTAACTTAGGTTACCGCTTGAGGCGACAACCTTTTTCCACCTCCTGCCGCCTGCAAGAAGTGAGCCTATCAGAAAGCGGCTCGAGCTAACCTGATATGGTAATCCCAATGTTTGTTCCACGAATTGGGCTCTAATAGCCCCCGACCGGATCATCCTGGTTAGATTGTACAATCTCCCGTAGAGATTCCGAATATACATCTAGAATGAGGTGGAGCAGCCCTACGCCTGATTAAATCCGCTGGAGCGGCCGGATACGAAATATGTCCTCTTTGTAAGAACTGCCGGAATCGAGTCAATACTCTCCTGTTTCCGGCATCCCAGGTGTCTAATGCTGATGGCCAACCCCGCAATATTGTTGTGCACAGAACAAGCTCCACGGTCGGCGTGGACATAGTCGACCCGTGAAAATAATACTAGATCAAAAAGATAGAGGAAAGAAGGGGGGGAATAAAAAAAAGGAAAGTTACATGTTGACATTTCACCCTACTCGAAAGTGTCTATTACTCGTATGGCTTGGGAAGTGTTGTACGGCTAGAGCACATTATGAAGTTAAGGCTTCAAAAACAAGCAAATACGGAGCTGATTAAACAGCTAGCATATCCTGAAACAAAATAGTTGCATGGGAAGAAGCATGGCCATTCAATACCTAGACCAACAATGTTTTTTAGTTCCCTTAATGAGTACAGCCTCCACGTTTCACACGTGAGGGGGAGGGTTGATAGTGGACTAAGAATTGAGTCCTAAAACAAGAACCAACACGGACTGTTCCCAGCAGACCTCGAGTAAGAGAAGATTAGGGAATAGTTAGGACTTCCTGAACACAAAAAGAGAGCCCCGACACTATTTACCCCTAAGCTTTGAAACATGTCACCGGCCGAGCTTCAAACTTCAAATTTCTTGATTATTGTTTTTATAGGGATTTCAAATCCCTTCCAGTAAATCTCTGACTGAATTTCTCCTTGATATGTTCTTATTTAAGTTCTCTGTATATTAATTTATAAAGGAGCTTATCTTCTATATCTGAGGAAGGCCGGCCCTGTTGACAGCTAGGGAATGAACGAGATGCTTCTGCTCAAGCCCTTGCCCTGGTTAAAGAGCCCCTGCCCATGGCGAGCTCAGCATACTCCAACATGCTGCACGCAGGCTCCTTCCGACAATAACACTTTGACTGGGAGATTCTAGATAGGCTACACATAGTAGTCTCAGTCACAGACTAGGATTCTCTATAACGTATTCGGTAAGCGAGCTGCGCATGTAAGCGAGCTGCGCACTTCCACCCGATTTCCATGACTGGGTGAGATTCAAGCACCTTTTTACCAACCAACCAATTGCATTTCTATATAAAACTAATTACTAGGTGGATTAGAACATCTAACCCTAGTATGCCCCCGAATATGATAATTAGAACACTGCGGTGGAGCGCGTACACAAAGCCTAACTGTAGAAAGCTCTGGATCTCTAGATAGAGTATCTTGAGCTTCAAAGACTTGATTCTCCTGCTGAAATCGCTTCTGGCCCTTCTAAATAGAAAGACCCTCTATAGCAGTAAGTTGCTTAGTAGACTTCTTTCTCTTTTGAAGCTGCGTCTCATTTACAGCTCGTAAATCACGAATTTCTTGACGCGCAAGAGCTGCCTCATTTAAGGCTAATTCACTGTATTTGATAATCTTGTCCAGCCGTACCTCTAAAGAAGAGGTAGGGCTTTGGGAGCCTTCCTGCTCTTGTACACGTCTTTGGAGCTTTCTTCTCACTATAGATGCCTGCTTTTCGAGTTGTCTGGTGGTGTAGGGTGTCTTAGGCACTGAATGAGTTGACTGACTGCCTGGTGGTGTTGGAATCCTTAGTTAAATATTCAACTGACTGAGCACTTGCTCTGGGTTATATAGAACTAGCCCAGTAGCAGAAAAACCACTACAGATATTGCTAGTAGTATAGGTTGCTGTACGAGCCTCAGGGAAAGCCTTAAGAAAGTCAAGCTTATCAATATGATTAAATCCAAGATATATTCTCTTCTCCACTAAGTATCCATATGCACGCTTTAATAGTAAAAAGCAGCCAACATCCAGAGGTTACAGTAAATGTAAAGAATAAGCAGGCATGCAGATAGGAATTATATTATACTTACTGCATATCTTGTTAAATTGAGGTATTAAATGACTGCCATGACCATCAAGAACTAGAAGACAGTATTTCCCAGTCATACGACTTGTAGTAGTAGGAATAAAGAGATTCTTAAGCTAGTAAAGACTTATCTCATCACTAGTCCAGCCATTTAGACTAACTTCAATCCTCTAGTCATGTGGTAGATCACTCTGATACCAGCTTTCTATATGGACCTTCCCCTTGAAGATAATACATGGTAGAAGGGCCTATCCAGAGGCACTAATACACTTAATAAAAATAACCCATTCCCGATTTCCTGGCTATACAAGAGATGTCCTTCCATAGTAGTCAGCTCTAGTAATTACTCGAGCAGTAGCTACTAAACCCATAGCAAAGCCAGTCTCATCAAAGTTATAGATATCTTCAGGTACAATCCCATGCTGTATTATAGTGATTTATACACAGTCAAACCACTCTCTAATAACCTTAGGATCTTCACATTGAGCACGCCGATAGTCATATCATCTAGAGAAGCATGTCTTTAATTCATCATGCCTTTAAACAAAGTTATAGACCCATTTCTCTCTAACTGATTGAATAGATGTAGTACCACGGGCAGCAAGAAGAATATTAGCTATTTCTCGTATATGAGACAGTAGGGGAGGTGCTCCACGTTGAATAAGTGATAGTATCCATTATATAAGCGATTTCTCTTTATTTTGAGTCAGTTTATGAGAGTTGGCGCGTGTTTCTGCTTGAAAGGTTGCTCCACGGAGCCTTGTACGTAGGGTAGATTCAGGAATAGTATAAGATCGTGCTGCTTGATGAATAGATGGACAATCTTTATTCTTAATAGCTGAAATTGCTAATAGAATCCTCCCTTCCTGCTCAGCTTAATTTCTAGCATTTTGACGCGCTTTTGGAGGCATGGCTGGTGGTTGAATTGAGTGAGGTTTTTGACTGGAGCTAAGACGCGTGAGGTGCGCAGCTCGCTAACCGAATACGTTATCTTGATTCTTTATCTAACTGGCAGGAAGCCATCAAATTCTCTGATCCTAATATATCAGACAAGCCACTCTTGCTTCCATCAGAAAGCGGGATCATTGGGCTAATCTGACCATTTCGGCCGTTATCAATAACATTAGGGTGGCTTTCACCGGGAACGCCTATCCCACAAACTTTGGATGTAGCTGAACTTGTTTCAAAACCATTATCCATAATTTTATAGACTACAGAAGCTTTACCGCTCTCAGTATTACTTTTTTCCATATTTTGGAAAACAATTCATTCAGATAGAGTAAGTTATTATTATTAATATTGTTTATTTTATTATAGTTATTCTCAAGCTTAGTGATTAAAATTAGATAAGGTATGTTTATGTTACGAACCCCTGCTAGCTGAATGAACTAGTGAGGCGGACTCACCAGGCAGAAGGCCACGTCCGGAAAAGCAAGGACTCTTATCGAGTAGAATCCCGATCTGAGCAACCGATGACCGAAGCGGTTACACAACACGTGACCACGGTGGACATGTCACCGACACGCTATAACATGTCAGCGCTACGACAGGACATGGCAGCGACATGAAATAACATATCAGTGGCATGACATATCATAGCGACGCCATAACGAAGGATAGGATATAAGGACACTCTTTCATGTACTTAGCTAGTTCTGTTCTTCGTGCTCAATAACACTGTCTTTAAGTAACCATACGTTTTGGTAAAGCTTAGCGACAACACTCGTCCGCACTTACTTACGGATAGCTGCGCGGCACTATCTGGCCTTACTTCTCTTCTCTTGTTCAGGACCAGTCACCCTTAGATAGTTATCAGTCTGACTTACCTCGATTCAGTTCGAAGGTACGTATCGGAACAGAAGCTAAGCTAACAGGAACAGGGAGAAGCGATCCTAGGGTTTGACAGTTTACTAATAAAAAATAAGCTTTAGATAATAATATATAGTAGATCTGGATAAATCTTTATTAGATAAATAAATAATATTATTTATATAAGGACTGTTAAATATCTTATAAAAAAAAATAATTATATAATAGTTTATAAAAGGCTTGTTTTAACTATTATTTATAGAAATAGATTTATTATATTTAATTGTCAAACCCTAGGATCGCTTCTCCCTGTTCCTGTTAGCTTAGCTCCCGTTCCGATACGTACCTTATGAAGTGAATCAAAGGTAGTCAGGTTGTTGACTATCTAAAGATGACTTGATCTGAACAGAAGAAGAGAAGTAAGGCTAGATAGTGCCGCGTAGCTATCTGTAAGTAAGTGCAGACGAGTGTTGTCGCTAAGCTTTACCAAAATGTATGGTTACTTAAAGATAATTGGATTGAGCATGAAGAACAGAACTAACTAAGTACGTGAAAGAGTGTCTTTATATATCTGTCCCTCGTATATCATTCCGTATACCATCCCGTATATCCCAGGCATATACCATATACCCGACCATATACCCTCTCGTATACCCGTAGTCACGTGACTCGTGACACGTAGTGGCTCAGTTCAGGTTTTTCCTGATAAGAGTTGCATCCTTCCGAGTACAGCCCTTCTATCTGACGTAACTGTCTCACTAGTCTCTTTAGCTAGCAGGGGTCCGTAACACCATCTTCCTCCCTTTGAGGTTCTTGTCCTCAAGAACATAAAGGTGAGTGCCCCCCGTGTGCGCGTTCGGCTGGGTTCTTCAATTCTCCTTTCTCCTAAAATAGGTCATCATGCTTAAACGCGACAAGTACGCTGATAATAAACATTTGGCTGATAAGATCGAAAATTCCGGTCGTCCCGTTGACACTTCTTGTGCCTTCTGTTTTTCTCGGGGTAAGGTCTGTATTATGAGTTCGTCTGCTTAAAGTAAGAAGTGTTTGGCTTATGCCTTGCGCGGTTGTAAGTACGAGAAACAGTTCCATAGTGATTAAGAGTGGGATGAGCTTAAGTGAAATGAGCGAAAAGTTGCGGCCAATCTTGCAGTAGCCTAATCAGCAATTTTTACAGTATTCTAAAAAGATGAATTAAGTGATGGCTAAGGTCATCCACTTGCAAAAATATCAACAGTTTTTAAAAGATTGTGATGATCGGATGTTAAATCACGACTCAAATATGTTGGAATAACTGGATGATGAGGATCCTCTAAGCACTAAGGACCTCCGAGAGCTAGAATGTCTGGCTGATGAATATGACGCTGCTCAACTTGCCGCTGTGTTAGACACTCCTAGTCTGATTCAGTTGGTTGGTTTCCCTTCTTTCTGGGCGAACTTCGACCTGTTTATTGGTGGTACTGCTTCACAAGCTGGTAACAGCTTGTTAAATTCTTGATAAGTTTTTATGTATTCTCTGAGGTATCATATTCTACCTATTTCACTAAATATTTTGATCTGCTGCTAATCTTCTTATGGTTCAGGATCTTTTTGACTTTATATTCTTGTTCTGTATTATCATTAATCTCCATATTTTCTATAATTCTAGTATTCTTTGGTGCAGGTTCTAACAATAAGATATGAAATACTGAGTAAATTTTGCTCATTAATTTTAGCAATCTTAATTTATAGTTAACCGGTCTCTTCTTATCTTTAATAACAAATAGTCCTAGCTTATAATAATCAAGCTTCTGACTTGATTATTTTGTCTTGATATTTCTATAGAGTAGGAACATCTTCTTTCCTCTTTTAAGATTAGGTTTTCTTTTATATCTGTGATTATAGTATATCTTACTGTATAAGTTTATGAACTCGATATCTCGGGATAACTATAAGTATATGTTTTTTATAAATATAATAATATTCTTAGCTATATTAATAACTTGTTATCTTTTTAATGGTGTTTCCAGAAACCTCGGGTGATATTTATAATTAGTATAGAATAGTAAGACTCTAATGATTGAGTGATTAGTGTTATTGTATGAGAACTGTACTATTAGTAATAAGTTTATTTAATTATTTTGCTGGTAGTTTATATAGTGTCTCAGATATTGTTTAATTATTTAATTAATCTTTTTTATCTGTTTATTTATCTACAGATGGTAAGCTGTTATTATTTATTCTTCTATTTTTATAAGATCTACAAGTGATCTCTAGAACTTTAAGATAAATAACTTGTCTTGATTTGATATGATATATTTTAGTATCTTATAATATATAATAATATTTCTTAAAAATAGTTCTACTATCTGTATTACTATTATTATTATCTTACTTAGTACAAGATGGATGTATTTAATAAGGCGATTGATGATGATTATAATAATATTAAATCCTTCTGATTCCGGTAGTGGACTAATAAAGTTAATTATTATCTATTCTTATAGCTATTATGGTATCTTCTATACTTATATTTATCTGTAAGGCTGGTGCTTTGTAGACTTGTCTTTAATATAAGTCTCACATTGTTTAATATAATCGCGTACTTTTTGTCTGAGATTTAGAATATAATAGTTTCTTGTGATTAATTCAGTTGTTTTTTCTATTCTTAAGTAATCCTTAAGCGATCTATCATAGTACCTAGCCATAATCTCTATTCTCATTGCGGTTAATATAAAGATTAATCCGTGAAAGTGTGCTAGTCTGTTTTTATTAATAATAATCTTATCTAGTAAGCCCTTGCTTATTTCTTAGAGTATTTTATTATTTTTTATACCATCAGCTAATTACTTAATTAGGTTATTACTTATTTCCAACATTGCTGCTAAGTTGGCCTTATTATAGCTTATTGACCCATCCGTGTTTTGCTTTAGAATGGCCGGTTTGATAGTCTTTTTACTTAATTCATAGTCTGGCCTGCGGTTCAGCGTATCTGTATGTTCATTCTTTACTTTCTTACAGTATATGATTCTAAAGTTATATTATAACAGAATCTCAGCCTATTATGCCTGCCTTCTGGTCAACTTTTTGATTATTGTAAAGTAGGTTAAGTTCTTATGGTCTATCTTTATGATAATAGTGTGCTTAGCTTCTTTAAGATAGATCTTTTACTGCTTAAATACTATTACTATAGCTAGTAATTTCTTGTTGTGAATGTTGTAGTTAAGCTCTACTTGAACCAACTTCTTTGAGTGAAATATAATTAGTCTTGGCTTTCTGTCTTCTCCGGGTTATGTTATACGCATACTAACAGTGTAATCTGATATATTGGTTTTAATGATTATTTCTTTTTCTGGATCATGCTATACAAGTATTAATAATATAGTAAGTCACTGCTTGATATCTTTAAACATGTTCTGCTGTGGTTCTTTCTACTAATATTTCTTTAATTTCTTTATAAGCTTGAAGAGTGGTGTCATGTGGATAGTGTATCTGTTTATAAATTATTAATAGTAATTAATTAATCTAATAAACTGCTATAATTCTTTTAGATTTCTAGATTAAGACTAATCCTGTATGGCTTGTATTTTTGCTTGCTCAGTATAAATTCTCTTTATAAATATCTAATATTTTAGAAACTTTATTTTCTATATATAGAATTTATACTTCTTTAACTTATATTATAATTAATATAGGTATAATTTATATAGAATTAATCTTATATATCTTATATATTCTTTCTTAATTTTTAAAAAGATTAATATATTGTCCAAATAAATAATTACAAATCTATTAAGATATTTTTTAAGAACTTTATTAATATATTACTGAAATGATACTGGTGTGTTGGTGTCAAACCCTAGGATCGCTTCTCCCTGTTCCTGTTAGCTTAGCTCCCGTTCCGATACGTACCTTGTGAACTGAATCAAAGGTAGTCAGGCTGTTGACTATCTAAAGGTGACTTGATCTAAACAGAAGAAGAGAAGTAAGGCCAGATAGTGCCGCGCAGCTATCCGTAAGTAAGTGCGGACGAGTGTTGTCGCTAAGCTCTACCAAAACATAGGTTACTTAAAGACAGTTGAAATTGAGCACGAAGAACAGAACTAGCTAAGTACATGAAAGAGTGTCCTTATATCCTATTCCTTATATACCATTTCGTATACCATTCAGGATAGATTGAGGGTCGATCTAATCACATTCCTGGGTTCCGTATACCATATTGTATACTCTTGATGGTAGATCTGATGGTAGATGGTCACGTGACACAGTATTGCCTCGGGTATTATCCCAACCGGGATCTTACTCAATAAGAGTTACTGGCTGCCCGAGTCCTTCCTGGTCATTACCTTTCTGCCTGACGAGTCCGCTTCTGCTAGTAACCTGGCTAGCAGGGGTCTGTAACATCACTCCCCCTTCTTCAAGGTTTCTTATTCTCAAGAAACATAAAGATGCGTGTCCCTCCTGTGTCAGTTAAGTTTTCTCAATATCTCTTTTTCCTATGATGGTCCATCATGTCTCGTCGTTACACTAATCACGATCGGGTGAAGGAACGTATCCGTCAGTCCAACAAGATTCATGATAACGGTTTTGTTACTAAAAGTTCCTGCAAACATTATTTCCTGAAAGGCATCCCTTGTATTATGGATTCAAAGAGCCGAAATTGTGCTGCCTGCACTCGTTGTGACCGAAAATATGAAAAACAATTTTACAATGATAGGGAGTGGAATGATTTAAAACACAATCAGTCAGATATATAAAACAAACTTGCTGAGGCCCTCGCTGAACAGGCCCGTATTGCCGCCAAAGTAGCTCACTTATTCAAGCAACAGCAGTTTCTAAAAGATCATGGCAAGCAGATGTTGGATCACGACTCAACTGTGTTGGAGCGGCTGGATGAGGAGGATCCCCCAAGCGCTGAGGATCTCCGAGAGCTAGAGCATCTGGCTGATAAACACGACGCCGCTCAACTTGCCGCTGCATCAGACACTCCTAGTCTGACTCAGTTAGTTGATTCCCCTTCTTTCTGGGCGAACTTCGACCTGTCTGTCAGTGATACTGCTCCACAAGCTGGTAACAGCCCATCAAATTCTTAATAGGTTTCTACATGTTTTCCGAAATATCATACTCTACCCATTTCACCAGATACTTTGACCTGCCACTAATCTTCTTATAGTCTAGGATCTTTTTAACTTCATATTCTTGTTCCGTGTTATCATCAATCTCCATATTTTCTACAATTCTAGCATTCTTTAGTGCGGGTTTCAACAATAAGATATAAAACACTAGATAAATTCTGTTTATTGATTTTAGCAACCTCAACTTGTAGTTGACCGGTCCCTTCTTATCTTTAATGATAAATAGTCCTAGCTTATAATAGTCAAGCTTCTAACTTGATTATTTTATCTTGATATTTCTGCGGAGTAGAAACATCTTCTTCTCTCTTTTAAGATCAGGCTCCCTTCTATATCTGTGATTATAGTATATCTTGCTATATAAGTTTATAAACTTAATATCTCAGAACAACTGTAGATACATATTTCCTATAAATATAATAATATCTTCAGCTATATTAATAACTTATTACTTCTCTAGTAGCGTCTCCAGAAACCTCAGGTAATATCTATAATTAGTATAAAACAGTGAGACTTTAATAATCAAGTAACTAGTGTTATTATATAAGAACTATACTATCAGTAACAGATTTATCTAATTATTTTACTAGTAATTCACGTAATATCTCAGATATTGTTTAATTATCTGATTAATCCTTTCTGTTTGCCCATTCATCTGTAAATAGTAAATTATTATTATTTATTTTTTTATTTTCATAAGATCTGTAAGTAATCTCCAGAACTTCAAGATAAATAATTTATCTTAATCTAATATAATGTACTTTGACATCCCATAATATACAATAATATTTTTTAAAAACAACTTTACTATCTGTATTACTGTTATTATTATCTTACTTAATACAAGATAAATATATTTGATAAGATGATCAGTGATGATCATAATAATATTAAATCTCTCTAATTCTGGTAATAGATTAATAAAGTTAATTATTATCTATTCTTATAACCATTATAGCACCTCCTGTACTTATATTTATCTGTAAGATTAATATCTTGCAGACTTATCTCTAATATAAGTCTTATATTATCCTACATAATCGCGTACTTTTTATCTGAGATTTAGAATGTAATAATTCCTTATAATTAGTTCAGTTATTTTTTCAACTTCTAGATAATCTTTAAGTGGTCTGTCATAGTGCTTAACCACAATCTCTATCCTTATTACAGTTGGTATAAAGATTAATCCGTGAAAGTATACTAGTCTATCTTTATTAATGATAATCTTGTCTAGTGAGTCCTTACTTATTTTCTAGAATATTTTATCATTTTTTATGCCTTCAGCTAATCACTTAATTAGGTCGCTGCTTATTTTCAACATTGCTGCTAGATTGGCCTTGTTATAGCTTATCAACCCATCCGTGTTTTATTTCAAGATGGCCAGTTCAATAGCCTTTTTTTCTAATTTATAGTCTGGCCTGCGGCTCAGCATATCTGCATGTCCATTCTCTACTTTCTTATAATATATAATTCTGAAATTATATTATGACAGAATCTCAGCCCATCATGCCTGCCTTCTAGTCAATTCTTTGATTGTTATGAAGTAGGTCAAGTTCTTATGATCTATCTTCACAATGACAGTGTGCTTTGCTTCTTCAAGATAGACCCTTCACTACTTGAACACTACTACTATAACTAGCAATTTCTTATCATGAATATCATAGTTGAGTTCTGCTTAAACCAACTTTCTTGAGTAAAATATAATTAGTCTTAACTTTCCATCTTCTCTGGGTTGCGTTATATGCATACTAACAGCATAGTCCGATATATTGGTTTCAATGATTATTTCTTTCTCTGGATTATGCTATACAAGTACTAATAATATAGTAAGTTACTGCTTGATATCTTCAAACATGCTCTACTATGGTTCTTTTTATAGATACTTCTTCAACTTCTTTATAAGCTCGAAGAGTGGTATCATATAGATAGCGTATCCGTCCATGAATCATTGATAGTAGTTAACTAATCCAACAAACTGCTATAATTCTTTCAGATTTCTAGATTGAGGCCAATCCCATATAACTTGCACTTTTGCTTACTCAGTATGGATTCTCTTTATGGATATCCAGTATCCTAGAAACTCCATCTTCTGTATATAGAATTTACACTTCTTCAGCTTGTATTATAACTAATATAGATATAGTTTATATAGAACTAATCTTATATACCTCACGTGTTTTTTCTCAGTCTTTAAGAAGATTAATATATCATTTAAATAAGCAATTACAAATCTATCAAGATATTTTCCAAGAACTTTATTAATATATTGCTGAAATGACGCTGGTGCGTTAATAAGCTTAAATAATATAATCAAGTACTTAAAGTATCCATATTTTGTTCTGAACACGGTCTTCCATTCTTCACCTTTCATGATGCGTATATAATAATAAGTATCCATAATATTGAGTTTAATAAACCACTTTATTTCTTATATTTTATCTTGGATTTCCGAAATCAAAGGCAACAGATATCAATCCTTGATCATAATAACATTCAGTAACCAATAATCCACACATAACTATAAACTGCTGTTCTTTTTTAATATAAATAGAACTCTATGTTCTGCTGGTGACTTCGAAGGCCTGATATTACCTTTAACCAACTAGTTATCAATATATTCTTGTAGTGTCTGTAATTCCTTTTCAGACATTAGATAAATCTTTCTATATACCAGTAACTTTCCTTCTTTTATAGAAATAATATGGTCATGCTTTCCATGCTGAGGTAATTCAGATTGCTCTAACTACTTAAACAAGTTCTTAAATCTCTTATACTGTGGTAAAATCTGCATGTTACTCTTGACCGCAGCTAGAAGTTTCCATGAATCTTCTAGTCCCTGGATAGTTATCTTGATCTCTATATTAGAACTATTAATACTGTACTCACAGTACTTTTTTATTATTATTAGTATCTATCCTGATAATTCCATAAGCTGATCTCTCTATAATGGCTTAATTACTGTTATTACTTGTATAACTATACTTAAAATATTATTTTCCTCTAAGTTACCTCCAATGCCTGGCGCGTTAGGCTTTTATAGCAATCTTAACCTCCCCTTACTAGATTGCTTAGTCCTTGCTTCAGCTCTATGCTAAGTAGCGGGCCGTACGGATCCAGACCCCATATCTAGTCCTTGCTAGTGTCATCTTGGACAATCACAATTGATGAATTAAAGATTCTCAGTCTTTTAATTAATCTATAGATTATGATTCCTGAGCCATAGAATCTCTAATATAATATCATACTGTCTTAAAGATATTATATTAAAGTCTATATACTTATAGTGATCCTTTATAATTATAAATAATGATCCTGACTTGATTATTAACATGAGAGTTTCTAAATTCTCTCTATTCAGTTCTATAATCAGTTCAGGTTTTATTTTCTGTCATCCAAATATCTCAAGCTATTATATAAATCTAGGGTATATAAAGTTCCTGGTTACTCCAAAATCTACCAGTACTTAGGCTGATTAATCTAACATAACTGCTTAAATCTTTAGATATAATCCTGACTCTGTGGCTACTAACTACTATTCTAGCCAGTTAGGTTTTAACTACTGTAAATATCTTCTTGAAAATCTTGAACCTTCTATCTTTACTATATAGTATATCATATACTGATTATTAAAACATGCTAGTCAATATATTAATCTATAATAAGAATGTCTCTGGTATCCTCTACACATGTAATCAAAAATATTATATAAATAATAGCTTATCTTAGCCCTAACTACTTCCAGTATTCTAGATCGGTAGTTGGTAATATACTTCTAATCATGATATATTAAGCATGTATTCATGTAGTATATAAGCCAAGAGAGTTTATCATGTTTCCAGTAATCTTTACTTTCTTTAAAATAAATATATAGACATGGTTTGTCATATCAAGACTCTATTTCTGCAATATTTACTTTCTAACTAATCTTTAATAACTAGTAATAATAATTTATATTATCTTATCCACATGTCAAACAAACTTCCGGATAATAAGAACATCTCCATAAATATTATTCCTAAGTCTTATTTTATGATTTCTAATATTTTAAATCTTAATATAGGCAATGCTACATGATTATCTTAAGCTTTAGGCAGAATCGTGCTAGATTTTCCAAGATCTCTTTTAAAATACGGTTTAATTAATAAGCAATGTCCTTTTAATTGTTTTTCTGGTTCTTCTTGTCCTCATCTTACTATGATAGACAGAGTTTATTAATTTCTGATAGGGGTTTTTCAGGAATATCAGATATCTTGCTAAGTCTCTTCTTACTAGGTTCAAGATCTTCAAGCAGTATATTATATTCTTTATCTAACAGTTCATCCTTATCCTAAACTATACTGGGGTAGTTGTTCCTCGAAACTAGCTTATAACTGTTATTATTAACTTCTATGGTCTAAACTAATAGTACAGATAATCATCAATCTTCTTGTTAACTAGATAGTACTGTTAACTCATCCAGTATGGCCTGTTGTCTCAACCAATCACAGTACATCCTGTTCTCTGATAGCTGACCATGCTGAATGACATGTAACTTCTTGTTACCTAATATCTACATTGCAGATTCCGTCCAAACCTCGTGCTGAATAGTGGTAACATCATAGACTCCTCTGCCTTGATCTTGGTATATAGCTCTCAACTGCTTCTGAGACTGTTACTGTTTCTGACTTTAACTGCAATCCTTTAACTAATAACCTGCTTTACCGCAGCTGAAGTACAAGCGGTCTCATTTGCGCTGTTCAAGTTCCTTCTTGGATACTTGAGTCTCTTGAGTCTGATGCTGTACTACATCTAGCTCCATGGGCTTCAGCCCGTAGGGATCTTCGTATCCCAAGCTCCTAGGTTATGCCGACCTTCCGTTATTGGCTCGGTAACCTGGCTGGTTATTACGTCGAGGTATAGACCCACTGGTCCACTGATTCTCTTATTATTTTATATTAAAGTTATATAGCTTGTTATTAATCTTTACTGCTGCTTCAATCATCTTAATCAAGGTATCTAATCATTCTTACTAAATAATCTTCTCTTAGATCTCTATCTTGAGTCCTTCTTTAAATCATAAGATATAAGTATCATTATCCTAGTCTAGATAACTGATAACTTGTTAAAACTCCGAAGCATATACAAATACTAATCCCGTTTACTTAAATCATTATAATTTTTATTTAATATTTTATACTGTATTAATATCTCCAAATATCTATTTAAGACACTGTTTAAATCTGGTGTAACTAGTGAAAAGTCATTTCATATCATTATCCTAGTTATTTACTAACTTCTCTTATTACTTATGAATATATGGTTTAAACTAATCAAATACTGTTCCAGTAAGGTAAGTAAATATAAAAAAAATCTTATTCTTTTCATTCTTAAGCTTTTCCTTATTCATGTTAAGATACAAGTCTAACTAGATCAAGAAAGCCCTGAGCTTCGCTCATTTGCCGTCGAATGGCTCGGATAGTCAGACCTTGACAGATTTAACTAATAAGCAACCTTTGAGTAACTGGTTCTTTTGTTCTAAGACCGTGATGCTTTCTTGTAGCTGACCAACCATGTCCATCAGTTCCTTGATCGTCGGGCCCTGCTGCTGAGGCGCTCGCGATGTGTTCAATGTAGTTAATATAATGACTGATTGTTACTGAGTAACACTCATACTGACTGGTACTCAATATATCAAACCCTAAGATCGCTTCTCCCTGTTCCTATTAGCTTAGCTCCCGTTCCGATACGTACCTTGTAAACTGAATCAAAGATAATCAGGCTGTTAACTATCTAAAGATGACTTGATCTGAACAGAAGAAGAGAAGTAAGGCCAGATAGTGCCGCGTAGCTATCCGTAAGTAAGTACGGACGAGTATTATCACTAAGCTCTACCAAAACATAGATTACTTAAAGACAGTTGAAATTGAGCACGAAAAACAGAACTAGCTAAGTACATAAAAGAGTGTCCTTATATCCTATCCCTTATATACCATTTCGTATACCATTCAGGATAGATCAAGGGTCGATCCAATCACGTTCCTGGGTTCCATATACCATATCATATACCCTCGATAGTAGATCTGATAGTAGATGGTCACGTAACACAACATTGCCTCGGGTGTTACCCCAACCGGGATCTTACTCAATAAGAGTTGCTGGCTGCCCGAGTCCTTCCTGGTCGTTACCTTTCTGCCTGACGAGTCCGCTTCTGCTAGTAACCTGGCTAGCAGGGGTCTGTAACAGTTGGTAAGTCTAAATAGTATAATCAAGTACTTAAAGTATCTATACTTTATTCTGAATATAGTCTTTTATTCTTTATCTTCTGTGATGTGTATATAATAATATATATTTATAATATTAAGTTTAGTAAACTACTTTGTTTCTTGTATCTTGTCTTGAATTTCTGAAATTAAAGATAACAGGTACTGATTTTTGATTATAATAATATTTAGTAATCAATAATCCATATATAGTTATAAACTGTTGTTCTTTTTTAGTATAAATAGGACTCCATGTCTTACTGATGACTTTGAAGGCTTGATGTTATCTTTAACTAGCTGATTATTAATATATTCTTATAATATCTGTAATTCCTTTTTAGATATCAGATAAATCTTTTTATATATTAATAACTTTTTTTTCTTTATAAAAATAGTATGATCATACTTTCTGTACTGAAGTAATTCAGGTTACTCTAACTACTTAAACAAGTCTTTAAATCTCTTATACTGTGATAGAATCTATACATTACTTTTGACTGTAGCTAGAAGTTTTTATAAATCTTTTAATCTCTGGATAATTATCTTGATCTCTGTGTTAGAGCTGTTAATATTATACTTATAATATTTATTTATTATTATCAGTACCTATCCTGATAATTCTATAAGCTAATCTTTTTATAATGGTTTAATTACTGCTATTACTTGTGTAACTATACTTGAGATATTATTTTTCTCTAAGTTACCTCTAATGCCTGGTGTGTTAAGCTTTTATAATAATCTCAACCTTCTCTTGCTAGATTGCTTAATCCTTGCTTCAGCTCTATGCTGAGTAGTGGGCTGTACGGATCCAGATCCTATACCTGGTCCTTGCTGATATTATCTTAGATAATCACAATTTATGAATTAGAGACTCTCAGTCTTTTAATCAATCTGTAGATTATGATTTCTAAGTTATAAAATCTCTAATATAATATTATACTATTTTAAAGATATTATATTAAAGTCTATATACTTGTAGTGATCCTTTACAGTTATAAATATTAATCTTAACTTGATTATTAATATAAGAGTTCCTAAATTCTTTCTATTTAGTCCTGTAATTGGTTCAGGTTCTGCTTTCTATTATCCGAGTATCTTAAGCTATTATATAAATCCAGGGTGCATGAAGTTCCTGGTTATTCCAGAATCTATCAGTACTTGGGCTGGTTAATCTAATATAATTGCTTAGATCTTTAAGTATGGCCCTGACTCTGTAACTGTTAATTATTATTCCAGCTAGTTAAGTTCTAATTATTGTGGGTATCTTTTTAGAAATCTTAAATCTTCTATTTTTACTGTATAATATATTATATACTGATTATTGAAATATACTAGTTAATATATTAATCTATGGTAAAGATGTTTTTAATATTCTTTACACGCGCATCCAAAGATATTGTATAAATAGTGACTTATCTTAGTCTTAACCACTTTCAGTATCTTAGATCAGTAGTTAATAATGTATTTCTAATTATAGTATATTAAGTATATATTCGTGTAGCATACAAGCTAAAGAAGTTTATTATATCTTTAATAATCTCTACTTTCTTTAAAATAAATATATAGATATGGTTTGTTATATTAAGACTCTGTTTCTGTAATGTTTATCTTCTGGTTAATCTTTAATAGCTGATAATAATAGTCTATATTATCTTATCCACATGTTAAGTAAACTTCTAGGTAATAAAAACATCTTTGTAAATATTGCTTTTAAGTCTTATTTTATGATTTTCAATATTTTAAATCTTAATATAGATAATGCTGTATGATTATTTTAAACTTTAGGCAGAATCATACTGGATTCTCCGAGATCTCTTTCAAGATACGGTTTAATTAATAAGTAATATTTTCTTGATTATTCTTTTAGTTCTTCTTATCCTTGTCTTGCTGTGATGGACAGAGTTTATTAATTTTTAATAAGATTTTTTCAGAAATATTAGATATCTTACTGAGTCTTTTCTTACTGGATTTAAGATCTTTAAGTAATATACCATACTCTTTATCTAATGGTTTATCTTTATTTTAAATTATATTAGAATAATTGTTTCTCGGAACTAGCTTATAACTATTATTATTAATTTCTGTGGTCTAAACTAATAGTACAGATAATTATTGATTCTTTTATTAACTAGATAGTACTGTTGACTTATCTGGTGTGGTCTGTTATCTTAATTAATCACAGTATATCCTGTTTTCTGACAGCCGACCATGCTGAATAGCATGTAACTTCTTGTTATCTGATATCCGCATCATGGAATCTGTCTAAACCTCGTGCTGAATGGCAGTGATATCATAGGCTTCTCTGCCTTGATCTTGGTGCGTAGCTCTCAATTGCTTCTGAGGCTGTTTCTGACTACAGTCCTTTAACTGGTGACCTGCTTTGCCGCAGCTGAAGTACAAGCAGTCTCTTTTACATTGTTCAAGTTCCTCCTTAGACACTCGAGTCTCTTGAGTCTGATGCTGTGCAGCATCCAGCTCCATGGGCTTCAGCCTGTAGGGATCTTTGTATCCCAAGCTTCTAGGTTGTGCCGACCTTCTGTTATTGGCTCGGTAACCTGGCTGGTTATTACATTGAGATGTAGACCTGCTGGTCCACTGACCCTCTTATTATTTTATATTGAAGTTATATAGCTTGTTATCAATCTTCACTACTGCTTTAATTATCTTAATCAAGGTGTCCAGTCATTCTTATTAAATAATCTTCTCTTAGATCTCTATCTTGAGTCCTTCTTCAAATTGTGAGATATAAATATTATCATCTCAGTCTAGATGATTAATAACTTGTTAAAACTCTAAAACATACGTAAATACTGATCCTGTCTACTTAAGTTATTATAACTTTTACTTAGTATTTTATACCGTATTAATATCTCCAAATGTTTGTTTGAGATGCTGTTTAAATCTGGCATAACTAGTAAAAAGTTATTTTATATTATTGTTCTGATTATTTATTGACTTCTCTTATCACTTATAGATATATGGTTTAAACTAATCAAATACTGCTCCGGTAAGGTAAGTAAATATGAAAAAGATCTTGTTCTCTTTATTCTTGAGCTTTTTCTTGTTCATGTTAAGGTATAAGTCTAACTGGGTCAAGAAAGCTCTAAGCCACGCTCGTTTACTGTCGAATGACTCGGGTGGTCAGACCTTAACAGATTTAACTGATAAGCGATCTTCAAGTAGCTGGTTCTTTTATTTTAAGACCGTGATGCTTTCTTGTAGCTGACCAATCATGTCTATCAGTTCCTTGGTCGTCAGGCCCTGCTGCTGAGGCGCTCGCGATGTGTTCAATGTAGTTAATATAATGACTGGTTGTCACTGGGTAATACTTGTACTGACTGGTGCTTAATGTATTAAATCCTAGGATCGCTTCTCCCTGTTCCTGTTAGCTTAGCTCCCGTTCCGATATGTATCTTATAAAGTGAATCAAAGGTAGTCAGGTTATTAACTATCTAAAGATGACTTGATCTGAACAGAAGAAGAGAAGTAAGGCCAGATAGTGCCGTGCAGCTATCCGTAAGTAAGTATGGACGAGTGTTGTTACTAAGCTTTACCAAAACATATGGTTACTTAAAGATAATTAGATTGAGCACGAAGAACAGAACTAACTAAGTATGTGAAAGAGTATCCTTATATATCCGTCCCTTGTATACCATTCCGTATACCATCCCGTATACCCCAGGCATATACCATATACCCGACCATATACCCTCTCGTATACCCGTAGTCACGTGACTCGTGACACGTAGCGGCTCAGTTCGGGTTTTTCCTGATAAGAGTTGCATCCTTCCGAGTACAGCCCTTCTGCCTGACGTAACCGCCTCACTAGTCTCTTTAGCTAGCAGGGGTCCGTAACATTAATATATTAAGTTATTATATTGTGAAATATGGCTTTAGGCTGAGAAGAAAGAAAAGTATAGATATAAAAGTATTGTTACAGACCCCTGCTAGTCAAGCTACTAGCGAGGCGGACTCGTCAGGCAGAAAGCGTCGACAAGGCAACTCTCGAACAACCAGCAACTCTTATCGAGTAGAATCCCGGTTTGAGTAACACTCGGAACAGCCTTACGTCACGTGATCATATACCATCAACCCTACCATTAGAGGTATACTCAGGGTATACTGAGATCTCGGATCACGATTGGATCGACCATCGATCTACCCTGAATGGTATATGATATGGTATACGAAGGATAGGATATATCAGGACACTCTTTCATGTACTTAGCCAGTTCTGTTCTTCGTGCTCATTTCAATCCAATTCTTAATACTGTCTTTAAGTAAACCATACGCTTGGAAGCTTAGCGACAAACACTCGTCCGCACTTACTTACGGATAGCTGCGCGGCACTATTCGGCCTTACTTCTCTTCTTTTGTCCAAGACCAGTTGTTCCTAGATAGTCATCAGCCTGACACCTCCTCGACTCAGTTCGACGGTACGTGTACCAGTGAAGCTAAGCTAACCGGGACAGGGAAGCGATCCTAGGGTTTGACACCAAGCTTCAATAACTAGTACTGCAACCTTTCCACATTCAACTAATAACAGGGCACACTAGACCGGACAATCAGAGATAAAGGACTAATTAGCCATGAAATTGGTAAGCAAGATGTTGTAGATATGTGAATAGCAATGGCAATAACAGTAATAGTATGTTATTACTAAATAGCCGGCTAGAGTTATAAATGAGGTATTTATGCTATTAGATATGGTTCTCCAAGGCATAATTTTGTCAATATCTTAAGTAATCTAATTATATAACAGAATACTTAGGATCAACATGAACTGGGATAAAGACAGAGATGCAGAAACAGGCAATCGCAGAAAATAGGTAAGATAGTATGAGGATAAGGAATAAAAGAAATAAGCATAAGCTGTAATATATAATTAGTCTTGCAGTTTATTCAAGTATCAGTCTCTTTAATCCTTGAATCAGGAAAGTGTGGATGGTAGATGGATATCTTTAAAAATTGGTAAATAAAATGAGGTCCTGTATAAACAAGTGACGCATTTTCTAACAGTATAGGCTAAAGGGCAGGAAAATAACCACTAGACAAAAGGCGGCAAAACAGAAGGGAGAAAATCCGATTCAGCTGAACAGCCGGTCAGAGCTGAAGGGGTGGAGGCGACGGGAAACGAGGGCGCAGCCGCAATTTCCGACAAGGAAAAAGGAGGGAGGTAGGGTGGCGAAGAAGGCAGCAGGCAGCAAGATTTTTCATTTTCGGAGCAGGTGTGACGAGGGGGCGCGATGGGGTGAGTGCAGAATATGGGAGGGGGATTGAGGGAAGAGAAGGGAAATGGAAGGACCAGAGGGTTGAGGTTCTTATATACTCCGAGAAGGTGACGGGCGGTGATGACAGTACGGCGTATCGGGCGACTAAGCCGAAAGCGGCAAAACTAACTGCAACGGGAAATTCACATGTCCTGAGATTACAAACGAAACTTAGAATCCGGTAATCAGGGTAATCTTCTGGAAGAATGTCCTTTGGCCACAATTTGAGGTTGCCAACCCACCTGGACTTTTTGGTCTATGTTTTGGATGTGTGACCTTGCAGTTGATGAACAAGATGCTCTTGCAGGACAAGGTTGAGTAGACGGGTGTCGAGAACCGAGATGGTGCTCGAATAGGATTGAGGTGAGTTTGAGTGGCTCAGCGGTGCTGTTTCCGATGGAGAATATGCAGATATACTCGATAAAACCTCAAAGATGGTCTTGAGTATCTTCCGATCGGACGCCGGTTTTCTCGCAGGTCTTCCGCAATATGCCGAGGTCACTGAGCCCGTTGGCCATGGCCTCATTATCGGTCTTTTGTGAGGTGACCAAATAAGTAGCGATGGATCTGTCTGCTCGAATGTAATTTAAAGATGGTTTTTGTTGATCAGATTGGGTATGTGATACGACATGGTGTATAGGGTAAGGGAGGTCAGTAAGCCGTTGTATAGGAGGAGTGTATATGCTAAACAAGTATTACCTGTAGAGCGTTAGCGATACTCGTAATGGATCTGTTGATTTGCGTACACAATACTTCTTGTGTTGATGGCTGGACGATTTGTGATCCACCAGAAACCACTCCGACTAAGAGGCTGTTGTCTAGGTAGTCTAGTTCAGAGTACCATGGAATAGCTGAAGGGGGTTTGACAACTGAAGCGCTTTGCTGAAAGGTCAAACTTCAGCGTGCTTTGCACCAGAAGGTCGGGAAAGGAAAGTAGATGTGAGATTCGACAATCATGTGCGAATGAACACAACTATCACAGACATCTTGGTCAGAGCAGTTTCGGGTAGCTCACATAAGGGAAGCCCAAGGTAGCTTGCCAGGTCCAGCTCCGTGGTCGGTCATCAGACGACGATGCTGACAATATGCCGGTAGCCAGTCCTCTAGCCAGTCTCGTTGCATAGTCTTGCAACAAGTATAGAAGTTCCTCGCCCGGTGAGAACTGCAGATCTCTTCCGCTTTTGAGGGCCCCCCCAGACATAGTATGGTCTAATCATAAGGTCGGTTCAGAAGGGAACTGCTGACGGGCAGACAAAGATATTGGGCTTGGGTTTATGTCGTGGGCATTGGTGAATCAAATGGGTCTCTGATGCTGTAGAGCAAAAGTTGAATTGGGTACGCATTCCTTGGGATTGGCATTGGAGCTGTTGGCTTGCAACGTGTATGAGGGCTTCTATATGGGTCGCAACAGTTAGATAAAAGGCACCAAGCGGGGCGGGGAACGCCATACGTTATCCGTTTGATAATGTTCTTTGGTATGAAGGTTGGGGTCAAACTTGTCAAGAACAGACGACAGCCTTTTGACACGTAAGCATGGACATCACTGTAGATGTCGTACAAAATGTTGGGGACTGTATGCAGGTCACATGATCCCCTCGCCCCTTCACCTGCTGGGGATGGTCCAGATAAAATCGAGAAGAAGAAGAAAGAATAGGCGGGCAGAGGAGGAAGGCGCCTTTTATAGCCTTCCTTTGTGCACAAAAGAAGGGAGACTGTCTCCTCTAGGCCGGCAATCTCTATGTGAAATCATACGATGCAGCCTGTGCGACTACTAGGTTTTAGGTGGTGAGGTGGTGAGTGTCCGTTTGATTTGGTGGAACTCGGCGATAGCAAATGAGTGTTTATCTCATAGCGTGCAGTAAGTACTCTTCCACTTGATTGGTCTCAGCAGACGGCCATGCTCAGGTTGGGCGTCGATGAGATCATCAGTTAGAATGAACCCCACCTTGACTCCATTCCCAGTACTGCCTGCATCTCCCAAATCAGTGAGATCTATCGTCACCTCAATTACAAAATCTGCGAGAGGCTCGCTGCACTGTCTTAACCGCTGAGAACGGCCACCCTGCATTAGACTACAGATCCGGTCCCTATCAGCGACCGCACCGGACTCTCATGGTTGCATGCTTCCTCAGTCCCTATTGAGCATCAGAGACAAGAACTGAACTAACAGTGCAGGTTTTGATGCCCATTATGAGCGAACCCGAAGTAACCCACATTCTCCGCATCCAACCACCTTTCACCACCGATGCGAAGTTTCGAAACACGCCTGTTATCGGGCTTCTCGCGTGTGGAGGCATCGGCACAATTAGCGAGGCCCAGAGATTGGGATTCAACGACTTTATTCCAAGCCCGTTGAAACTCGATCTAAGGAGGAGTCATCTGAGGTTCTGGACAAGTAGAGATTCCTAAACAATTGGTTGTAGAATGTAGACCTATCGATGCGTCAAGAGTCAATGTTTAAAACGACTATTGCACAGTGGATCCCCCAGTAATTGCGCTAAAATCCCCCAGAGTATGCCGTCATGCGGGGAGAGAGCGGGTCTAACTTTACTCTTACCTCTATCCACTACGGAGGACTGACACTACTCATCTGTTTGACTTCTACTGTCAAGCTTGACCCGGTCAGAGCTTTGTCGGCAGATCCATGCCCAGGTACAATTCCTCAAACAAGGTACCGGGCGGATCAACCCAAGGAACACCCACCAACCCACCCCCGAACCAAACCCGGTTTGTCCGAATGACAGCCGTCTTCCAGGATCCACCACGGAATTGAAGCACATCGCTGACAACAAACACGGTTTTTCTGTCTACCAGCCCTCATCTTTCCACCTACCGTTTCTTAAATTCCAGGTCCCGGGAAGTTCTCGGTATCTGTAGCCGAGCGACCGGCTTCCAGCTTGGTCAAACCACTCGCGGCACTGGAACTGGGACATTCTTCCCTGCGCAACCCAGTAAGGTCACCATCTCCCAGGTTCGCGAGCTCTTTTTACAGGTGTGTTATCGTGTGCTAGTAGTTGAATTCCAGTGTATCCTTCTTTTTAACTCGCCACTGGCAGCTTTTAGGTTGTTGAACCTCACGTCATTGTGAGCAGTCCTTTGAGAATATTTTTGATGCCTTGTTCACGTCATTTGGTTGGCCATAGCAACCAACACCACCATGATACCATTCGAGAAGACTACGTGTTGAAATTGGAGCTCGTCGCAATATGGATCGGAACATTATATAAAGGGCTCACCCTACTCCTCAGCGGCAAAATCATCTACCAGTCGCCTTCTTCCATACATCTCTCTTGAAGGAACTTGCAAACATAAAAGATGAGCGGTGTCGGACAGATGGAAACCACCCTTTGGACTGGGAAGCCTTCACTTTTCAAGTTTGCCGACAAAGGCGGCTACACGTTGGGTGCTGAACCTCCTCTTGCATCCAGCCGCCTAACATACAACACCAACGACGCGTCCACTTTGGACCGATTCAAGATCCGTGAGCTTTGTGAGGGTTGGCCGCTCCACCGTGATGCCTGCGAGTGGACGGATCTCCGGGAAATCTTCGACCCCGATGCCTTTATCAACATCAGCTGGCAGCAGAACTATCGGGACAAGGCCATTGAGACCTGGGCTGAGGGTTGGGCCAAGGGCGATTTCATCTGTCATCGTGTGCTTGGTCACGCAGTGGATATCAAAGGTGACCGTGCTATCGATAAGATGAAAGTCACGATCTCCTGGCGTTTTGCGGATGAGAATGGAGTCGAATGGGACAGTGATTGGTATTTACATTTCTTGCGTCATTCGCGACTCTACTAACGCGTTGGTTTCACTAGCGATTGTCGCTTTGTATTCTTCTTGGGGAAGCAACCCGATGGATGGAAAATCTTCTGCAATCATCCGATCTATGAGAAGGATAAAATGGTGCCCGTGGATGCGACCCGACTTCCAAACATTGACCATGAATCCTTAGCCAAGGAGCCTAAGGGCTACCAGTTTCTGGCCTACGGTATGCGCCGGTTAGGTTACCCGATCAAGCAGAACCTGCCTCAGTTATTTGGCAAAGAGCGAGATGCCCTCTATCAGGAAATGATTGAGTGGCTAAACGGTGAGGACATTGATTTTTCTCAAGACAATTTTTGAAAGTTCCCATTTGCGTGACATAGTGTGGCGTAACCCGGAACCATGTCTATGATTTGTCTTCAACGCGTGTGGGCATGCATTTCTTCAGTCCCGCGAAAACTGTATCAAAATCTCCTCTCCTTTGACTTTTGAATTGAACCATTCTTTTATTTCAATTCGATCTTCAACAGCTGTTGCTCCACGGAGAACATCCGACTCGGCTACTTTGAAGATAGCCATGGTGACTTCATACATCGCCAACGACTGGGCAATGCATGCTCTAGTACCTTTTCCAAACGCGAAGAAAGCTGTGAGCATTGCGTCGTCTGCATTATCCCAGCGCTCAGGCAGAAATCGCTGCGGTTCAGGGAACACACTGCTATCCTGATGCAGCTGGAAGGCCGCAACACCGACACTGGTCTCAGCCGGGAAGTAGAAGTCCCGGAACTGCCAGCCTCCAGCCGGTACCATACGAGGCAAACGGATGGGATTTGCCCATGAGAGACGGAGACCTTCTCGGACGACGCCGCGCAGATAGGCGCAGGTGGTTGGGTCCTCGCCATTTTCGATATTCTTCAAAACGGCTTCTCTGAGACGAGCGTAACTGCAGGCAGACATTCAGTAAGACTTTGGCATAAGCTCTTATCATCGCGACTCACGTTTCTGGCTGTCTGGCCAGGTACCATATAATCGTCGCAGTGTTCATTCCGGTAGAGTCCGTTCCTGCAAAGCAGACATCCTTTACTTCAATCTGCGACTGCGTTGTGGATGTCTTTTCTAAAAGACGGCTCTGGTAACTTCCACTATTTGGCCTTGCTGTTTGGATAAGCTGTCGCGTGTACTGATCCATCAATCCGTGTGATTTCTTCACGGTGGTGTTTGTTGACCAGCGCTCGACCATCGCCATGAGAAAGTCCCCGATCTTTCCAGGCACAATGTTGAAGAAGGCTCCCACACCGACGTAGGAGTCCACAAATGGTGAGGCCGACATCGACTCTGTCTTCTCCGTGATGGCTCCATATCTCTCGTGGAAGAGATATGCACTCACGGCGTCAATCGCCATGGCACGTGTCGCATTCAGCACGTTTACCGGCCTGCCAGTGCGTGCCTCAGCCTGCAGTCTGCCCACGAAATCGTCGAAAACTTCGCCCAGGGCTTTCTGAGAACTTCGGATGGAAGCGGTAGAAAACAGGGGTGCCACAGCCTTGGCCCGCGTCGCTCGCTCGGGCAGAGTCAAAGTCGAGAATATCGTCGTATGTCCATCAATATCGAATTTGGAATATGCCGATGTCTTGGGGAAGCCTCCGCGAGCAATGTAGATTGGCTCCAGCGCATCTTTGTCGGCAATGTCAACATCATTGGGGGCGACTCGCAACACCGGTCCATATCTTCGGTGCAAATCGTAGACGACAGTGCATTCGTCACCAACATAGGTGTGATATGCTAGCCAAAGCGAAGTGCAGGCGGCGATCTTAGGACCAGGAACTGATGATAGAGGATGAAGGTAGATGCGATAGAAGCATCTCCAGAGGACGGCACTAACAACCGCGACGGCCGCCAATAGCAACGGCTGGGCCGACGACCCTTGGAAGATATCAATGCCAATCATGACGAACGCAAACAATGCAAGCCTTGGACCATATGGGAGCTGATATGTTTGTCCGATTATATAGCCTACCCCGCTAGTTAACCCAGCTCGGGGTCAGATGAGTCATTTCCCGATCGTGCTATTGGGCACTTAGTCAGAAAAGAACCACCGAATGAAGGCCCTTCGGACGGTCCGAAAAAGCAACGAGGCCATCCCTTTGATAGGTCCAACGCCCCTTGCTGAAGATGCGCGTTCTGCCAATCGCTCTGCTCCAGGACGATATGCGGTCGATCCGCTGATAAGCACTGGCTTGGCGGTTTGACCTGCAGAACCAGCCAGCGTGCACGAAGCCTTCTCCGCAACAAGGGCTTATCATGCGGCACTCAGTGGAATACTATATAGCAAGCAGATTATCAGTCCTGATCGGCCTTTGGCCTCTCTATGCACAGACATCGCCGCCGACACCATGTCTGAAGCGTCCAAAGATGTCTTCGGCCAAGGCACCGAGGAAGACCTCACGCTTGAGCACTTGGGCTATCAGCAAGGTATGGTCTAATCTCGGATCGGAATTGTACTTGACTGGAATTTGATGTGTGCAGAATTCAAGCGGTCGTTCGGCCTCCTCGACATGATAGGCTTCAGCTTCAGTATCGTTACCTGGTTGTGCACACCATCCCCATCGCGAGGTCGAGCAAATGACTAACATCCACGAAATCAGTTGGAGCGCACTTAGCGGCGTATTCATCGTCGGAGTGGATGCTGGTGGCCCGCCGGTGATGCTCTTCGGATGGATTGGCGTGTGTGTGCTTACCTTTGCGGTTGCCGTGTCCATGGCGGAATGGTGCTCACGATGGCCCGTGGCTGGGGGGCAGTATTCCTGGGTTTTTCTGCTAGCACCACCAAAGATCGCTCGGCAGATGTCGTACATTACAGGGTGGTTCATGTTAATGGGTGAGTAATGGCATAGCTCCGAAGTATCGGTCTCTGTGCTCAGTTGAAACAGGTATCCTTGCCATGGGCTCTGCAAACAATTCGTTCGCAGCGAATTTCATTCTCGGACAAGCAAATCTGGTATATCCCGAGTACGTGATTGAGCGTTGGCATACCGTCCTAGTTACTTACGCAGTTGCAATCTGGACTCTCATGATCAACATCTTCATGCCTCACCTGCTCAACCGCCTATCCCGGGCGATCCTACTGTGGAACGTCTGCTCGTTCATCATCATAGTAGTAGTTCTGTTGGCAACGAAGACGGACAAGCAAGACGCCGCATTCGTGTTCCAGGACTTCCAAAATACGACCGGTTTTGGATCCGCCATGGCAACAATGGTTGGAATCCTTCAGAGCTTCTTTGGCATGTGTTGTTACGATACCCCAAGCCACATGACAGAAGAGATGACACACGCCTCGCGAGACGCTCCCAAGGCCATGATCATGTCTGTCGGCATGGGGGCCGTGACGGGGTTCGTTTTCCTGTTGACACTCTGCTTCTGCATTGGCGACATTACTGCCACTGCAAACTCTTCCACGGGGGTCCCTGTGATTCAAATCTTTTACGACTCGACCCAAAGCAAAGTAGGCGCTTGCTTCATGGCCAGCATGATGACTGTGATCATGATAGTTTCAGGAGTGAGTCTTGTTGCGGAAGGGTCTCGGGCACTATTTGCATTTGCGCGTGATCGGGGGATGCCGTTCTCTGGGGTTGTCCTTCGTCGAGAAAAGAAGGAAAATCCCGATCTATGCGATCTTGTTCACTGTCGTGGTCCAGATGGCGTTCAACTCCATCTACTTTGGTACGGTCACTGGGTTCAACACGGTCGTGTCTATCGCGACTACGGGATTCTGTGAGTACTTTCCATCCATCGCCCAGTTAGTACAACGCTGACCACGCCGTAATAGATGTCTCATACGGCCTAGTCCTTCTTGCTCGACTCCTCGGGTACTTCTTTGGCCATGACGTTGCCCCAGTCGACAGTCCTTACTCCCTCCCATTGCCGATATCGCTCAGTCTGCATGGCCTTGGCTTTCTATTCCTATTCTTTGCATTCATCACCTTCAATTTTCCATCGGATGCTCCGGTCACTCCAGACTCGATGAACTACACAAGCGCGGCAATTGGCTTGGTTGCGTTGCTGAGCATCTTCACGTGGTTTACCACCGCCCGGAAGCAGTTCAAGGGGCCGGCCGACGTGCAGGGCTTGGTTCTAGACGGAGTAGAACAACCTGTAGTAGCAGGAGAAGCGAGTGCCGGGCTATCTGAGAAAGTAAACCTGAGCACTTGAGCATTGCGTAGTTGATCTTATTCTCGTTTGCCATTTAAATCTTCATACTCTCTGGCGCGCACACGTACAATCTTATAATATGATTGGACCGCGATCTACAATTCTGATAAGCATTATGCAATGATCCTTCCCCTGACGTGTGAAATAAGCTTATATCCACCGTCGGCGTCAGGGTCTCGCCAGTGCCTAGATTCGACGACCTTATGCCAGTAAAAATCACCAACAAACTTTAGTCAACCTATAATGTAGAACACCCATCCCAACCATCCACTAACACAACCACCCCATCCCATCGAGCATGGCCGATCACGGAACCATCCCGAAATATATATATCCACATCACCCAATTCACACCCATCCACCCCAAATAAAGCATACTAGTAGTATCCATCCCAATTCCCAACGCCCCAATTCCCTACACATGCACGATCAACCACCACTTCACTCCATCTGCGCGAAATCCCGAAACCAACTACGTCATCTGCATACCGAGAACCCCCCCCCCCTAATGATAGATAGTCCGTTTCCATCTCAGAAACCCACTTCTCTAATGCCTAGCGCACAAGGCAAAGACGACCAGGCACCCGTCATTTGAAACTCTGACTCTTGGCTGTCTAGCCACCTGGGTAAGTGATATTCCTAATATCCCTCAACTTCCCAACCCACGCCTCTGGGTGATGACCAGAATGCCAATCCTAACAGTACACCACCCACAACCACAACCTATATACTTTGTAGTCAGGTTTTATTCAACCCCCAAATCCAGACCCCAGTACGAAGTAGTACGGAGTACGAAATACTCAATACTCAACCCTGTGACTCAACCAACCCAGCCCAGATCAATCCAATCCAAGTCGGCTCGGCAAATCTCTCTCGCCCCGCTTACTAAACTCCAACCACAACCCAGCCTCAGCAAACCGCGCCAAGACAACTAATACTTTTACCACTTACCTACCCAGACTGTAGAGTGTCTGTAAAGAATAGAATGTGAGTGAGGCTATTAGTTGATTTTCCTCGGTCGGCTCGGGAAACCGAACCCGACCGGCCTGAATCGGGACTGGTGAGACCTTGGTTCTGCGTTGGGATTGGTGGGTTAGGAACGAAAGAAAATTTTTTTCTTTTTTTCTTTTTTTTTTTCTGGGCGGGGAACGGTTGGAGGTTGGAGGTAGGTAGGTAAAACGCGTGGGAAGTTCAACCTGGTGGTTGAACTGGAATTTATTTCTTTCTTTCGTTACGGGATAGAGATTGAGTATACGGAGTGAGTAACTTGGGGTTTATTCGTGTGTTATATGTGTTATATGTGTTGATAAATGTAGGGAAGAAAGGATTAAACGTAGTTAGTTATCTAATGGGTCAATCACTGTCTCAGTTTGAGGGGTTAAATTCTCCGGGTTGGCGCGTGGCCTTAAGACTTTGATACTTTGGTACGGATGATTATTATTGTCTGACAGTTCTGCTTCTGGGGGTAGCATACGACACGCGACGGGAAACGTTGCCTAGCTTGCTTCCAGTTTTACTTTTGGCTTTCAGTTTCCCGACTCTGTTGGAGGCGCGGATTCCGAAGGTTTCCTTTCTTCGCTGGTGGGTCGGGCGGATTGAGGTGTGGACTGTGGACCGGAGAGTCAGATCCACAGGGGCGCTGCTGAATTTAGGGCAAGTGGTAGCGTGAATGCGTTTGTGGTAGTAGTAGGCTATGTATGTTGGAGCTGTGTAGGTAGGTGGTTAGGGGTATAAAAATTGAAGAAGAAAGAAAGGAAGCAGGATGGTTGTTAGGCAGCAGAAAAGGGTAAATGTTTAATGCAGGTTACATGCGCCAGTGGAATTAGCTGGCAATAGTTGATTGAGCGAGATCGAAAGGCGTAAGCCGGGCGGAAGTTTAGTAGATTAATTACGGTGGAAGGTCCCCTTTGATAACGGATCACAGGTGGTGGTGGTGTCACTGTCTCAGGGACCGAGCTGGCTGAGATACTAGATAGGTTCTAGAATGCAGGATTAGCATTAGATGGCGTAGATACTAGATAGAGGATAGGTATACTCCGTACTCCGTACCTGAGACCTGGAGACGCGCTGGCTGATGGGCCAGATCAGGTAGACACTCCGGGGTGAACTGGCTGCAATCTAACAGTTCCCGCGCTAAAGGGTTCGTATCATGCAACTATTGCATCTCAGAGATATGAGCCATGAGGCCTTATCTGACTGGCATAACGTCCAATCAGGACGCATGCATCCCCAATCAATCATGCTCAGCGGCATCCTCACATGCAAGCTTTCCTTGTCGAGTGTCGACTTCTAGGCAGAGATGCTTAGCTGAAGCTTCGCGGCCCGGCGGGCACATGGCAAAACTTTGTGATAGCGATCAGAGGCGGCGATCACCGCTCCCTGTCAGCCCAAAGTACGAAACTTCGTAGGTTTCCGAAGGCGCGGGGTACAAGGGAAGTCTGGGGAAAGATAGCGATTAGCATGGCGTTGTTTCTATTGTTGTTGACATTGACAATGCTGCGTTCGGAGAAACGGGTGGTGCCCACGTCGAAGGCGAATGCCCCTGCAGGTACGTCAATTGGGAGTCATAGCATAATTATTGCGTGGTCCAGAACAGGAGAACTGGTTCCATGATGACGGGGTGCCCGTAGGGTGCCATCAGGTATGTGCAATGAGACAATGGTGGCGAGACAATAGTAAGCAGGGAAATGATTAACCTTCGTGTGCCCTTCGGCGTTGACCGATCGCTGAATGATATCAGCACCCACGAGACCCCCAATTAATTGTCTGGGGTGAAGATTATCAGCACCATGAGATAGGTGGCTATCGGGCTTGACGGGGAGTAGATACTATCAGCCCCGGAGGTCAGCTTGGGGCCAGGCACTGCAGTAGCCCGTACAAACCGAAATACCTAACGAACCGAGGTGTTATCATTATCAAATCTCTCAGGGTTACAGGCGCGGCGCTGTGCCTATCACCAGTCAAAGTCTTATCAGCGTGGGTTCCATCGCCACCCGGCCCACCCGGTCCTGGCAGGGTGAGTGGGCCAATCACAAGGCCCTCGCTGTTAATTTCTGTGATCTATGTGGTGCTTAACCATGTGCCCAGAGCCTCGTCTGGCCAATGGGGATGGGCGGTGTTGGAGCAGACGGGCGGTGATTGGCCCAGACATAAGCTTGTGCGCACTAGGGCTCGACTAAGCGCAGCAGGCCGGAGTGGAGCCAGCAGTTTTTTTCTCGAAACAAGAAAGGGCCGGGAGTTCCATCAGGGCTGGTGCTCCGGCGGAACACGCGACAGGAGCCCATGGGAAGCTGTTACGCGGTCGCGGCGGCGTTTCTCCGTCGGCGCAGAAGCGATCAATCATCGTGCCTGATGCTCGTTCGGATCTCGTGGGGTGGGCCTCGTCACAGTGGGTGTGGAAGAAATTATCCTGGCCCCGAACACATATTAGGAGCTCTCCTCCCACGCTCTCTTGCAGAGAAAGAAAGAAAGAAAAAAGAAAGATGTGGTTCCCGTCTCCTCCTCTTTCTTCCTTTTCCCTTCCCCTTGAACTATACTTGGTACCTGAGCTTTTAGCTCTCGTATTCAAGAGTTCCCACAAGACTTTTTAAAAGTCACCTTCATTTACTGGCCCGGGATTTCCCCTCCCCCCACGCCAGCACCCTCCAACAAACTCGCGCCGTTGAGATATACGCGTGGTTTATCAACCCCCTCATACATCCTTCATCATGTTCGGAGGAGCCGACACCGATCTCGAAAAAGCCCCCCAGGTGGGCAAGGCGCCCATGGACGACACCAGCGATGGAGCTGTTCCCGGGGAAAGTTTCATGTACGGCAATTCGCTGTACGCAAAGCTGCAACGGTTGGCGGGGAAGCTCAATATTGAGCAGCGAGGTGTCGAACGTGTGCCGGACAATGAACGGAACGACACGTCGTACTTCAATATCAGCAGCATGGTGTGTTTTTAACTCTCGTTGCATTGCGTCTGGTGCTCCCAAGACCGCCCTCCCAAACTGACCCATCGCAGTGGCTGGCGGCCAACATGGTGGTTAGTTCTTTCGCTATCGGTGTGCTTGGATACGGCACTTTCGGTCTCGGCTTTGTCGATGCTATCCTCGTCTGCCTCTTCTTCAACCTTCTGGGTGTCTTGACTGTTTGCTGGTTCTCGTGCTTTGGTCCTGCCTTTGGTCTGCGCCAAATGGTCCTGACCCGGTTCTGGTTTGGTTGGTATCCTACCAAGTTCAGTAAGTAACCCTATGATCGATTCGAGTTCTGTCAAGAGACTCGATGCTTATACTTTCGTGTTAGTTGCTGTCTTGAACGTTCTGTCCTGTCTGGGCTGGTCCGCTGCCAACTCTATCGTCGGCGCTCAGCTCCTCAATGCTGTGAACAGCGACGTTCCTGGATTTGCAGGAATTCTGATCATTGCCATTTGCACCCTCTTCGTCACCTTTGCCGGATACAAGGTGGTCCACTTGTACGAATTCTACAGCTGGATCCCCACCTTCATCGTCTTCATGATTGTCCTGGGAATGTTCGCCCACTCCGGAGATTTTCAAAACATTCCCATGGGTGTTGGAAAGGCTGAGGTTGGCTCTGTCTTGGCCTACGGCGCGACTGTTTATGGTTTCGCTACTGGCTGGACCAGTTACGCTGCCGACTACACGGTCTACCAGCCCTCCGACCGCAGCCGCCTCAAGATCTTCTTCGCGGCCTGGTCTGGTTTGATTGTCCCTCTTCTGTTCACGCAGTTCCTGGGAATCGCCGTTATGACCGCGACTTCCATCAATGGCGGCGACAACAAGTACGCAATCGGTTACAACCAGTCTGGAAACGGAGGTCTGCTGGGTGCGGTTCTTGATCCGCTCGGTGGTTTCGGCAAGTTCTGTCTGGTGATTCTGTCTCTTTCCATCATCGCCAACAACTGCCCCAACATCTACTCCGTCTCCTTGACCCTCCAGGTTCTGAGTCGCTACTCTCAGCGCGTTCCTCGTTTCGTCTGGGTGTTCCTTGCCTCCTGCGTGTCTGTGGCCGTGGCTATTCCCGGCTACTCCCACTTCGAGGAGGTTCTGGAGAACCTGATGGACTTCATCGCCTACTGGCTGGCTATCTACTCCGGTGTCGCTCTCGCCGACCACATCGTCATCCGCCGAGGTTTCTCTGGATACCGTCCGGAAACCTACGACAAGCCCGATAAGCTTCCTTATGGTATTGCCGCTTGTGTCGCCTTTGCCTTTGGTGTCGCTGGTATGGTTGTGGGTATGAGTGAGACATGGTACACTGGACCCATCGCTAAGAGTGCCGGCGGTGGTGATGTTGGTTTCGAATTGGGCCTTGCTTTCTCCGCGGTTGTGTATGCCGTTTTACGACCCATCGAACTGAAAATGCTGGGTCGGTAAATGTGATGTTTTTCTTTTGAATGTTATAACCAGGGTATGAATTTGGATACAGATCTTTGGGTTGGGCTTGTTATGTCTCTTTTTGGGAATCGACTATGGGTGTCGGTTCCGTGGTATGATGATGTTAGCTGGACTTATGTATATAGATGTAATCATTGATCTTAATATACCATTCCGTGCAGATGCGCCGGAGATGAGATGTGATTGATTTTGTTGAGCGTATTATGAACATTATCCCGCCGTAGTTTTTCCCCGCGTAGTTCTCGCCTGATCCACCTTGGTGCACAATTACCAGGCCTGGACCGCCACGAACCCTGCAAACGGAAAGTGCTCCTTCCCCGGTGTCATAAAAGAAATGTCACCCAGCCCGGTTCACCCCCGCGACTTGCCACTCTCAAACTTCAACTTACACTACCTTTCCTCCCTGCAAATTATCATTCACACTAATAAGGATAACACCTTTCTCTATCAGAAACTCCTCTGATCCGCCGCCCCCGTAACGAAACAAAGCAGGAAAGATGATTATAAGGAGTTCGCCCACTGGGGTCTCATCGGACAGGAACTTGAGGTTTGCAATCGAAACTCTATGATGAGTGCGGGCATCCTGAACTATGAACTGTTTCAGATGACGCTTGCGCACAACTCCTCGGGGAAAGAATGCCTCTCCATACCATTCCCACCTGTATTGCCTAGGTGAGCTGCTCATGTTAGTTGCAAGACTTGTGGCTGGACCCAAGATTTCCTCGGAAAACCTCGACAATTTATTGCTCCAATTAACCTGATTTTCAAAGCCGAACCAACTGAAGAAGCCGAGCAAATTAGCAATCACTCTCGAGCATTCGCTGTTGACACCCTGTTGATACTTTTGGCAGGCAGCATAAGCCCTCATGGTGTCTGATCTCCAAGCACCAATGCTTTCGGTATCTGTCGATGTCAGTGTACGTAAGAACACGTCTCGCACATCACACCAACCCTTTTTTGGCTGTAATGATAGCATCCCTTCCTGGAGATCTGCCAACAACTTCTCACCCGATGATGATAAGCCGGGGATCGGGACCTCAAAAATTCCTCTCCAGAGGTGACGGAAGACCAAGTGCATCAGAATCTCAGACTGCAAAGCAATACATCGTTGCGGATAGTAGCTATCTGGCCATCCCAAGATCAATGGATGTGATTCGAAATCATCCAAGGCCACTAGCAATTCCATCTTGAAGTCGCCGCAAATATCAGGAAGCTCTTCAGCCCACTTACAGAGGTTTTCTCGAATCTTAATAAACTCTTCCGAAACTGTCGTGTCGCTCAAGCAACTGACAGGGGAGAATTTAAGAATCCGTGCCTGGCAATCTTGGAGCTGTTCTTCTAAATGCTGATTGCGCTGCTCCGACTGGCGGAGCTGCTCTTGCAATGACGCTATAATATCTTGCTTCCGAACCCAAGCGCGTCTGAGAATTGGCAAATCCCGCGATAAAACCTCAAAGTCATTCAAGATCTGCGGCACACTACGTCTGCCTCCACCTTGCCTTGGGGCGACATTGGATTGTCTATCTTGAGCTGTATGGTTGCTTTGTCCCTAAGAGATTATCAGATATTGAGCAAGGGTAAATTTCGAACGTTTCTCTTTCCCTCTTACCCTGCCTGTCTTATCCATATTCCGTCGCATTTATCAGGATTTGAAGACAAATGTTGGCTTTGTAGAATAGAATGACGTTACTGCCAAATATATGGTGCGGGAGGAGATTATATTGCAGAGAGAGGTGGAAGAGAGAAGACTCTTTTTTGTAAGTCTCCTAGATGGGAAGAGGATTTCTTGGGGAAGAGAAAGTTGTGCTCTCACTTTCTGTTTCAGGGCGTCGGAAACCTATGCTGTCCCCCTCCAGTGAATGTCCCTTCTCTTGGTCAAGTAACACTTCCTTCATTTCTAGGGCCACCTGCCCCCCACACTCACCGAACCGAACCAGTCCTCCATCAGCAAACTGTCCACTTTCATTAGGCCCATCTTGGGTTTCTAAGTCAACTTTGAGTGATCTTGAACCAACCACCAGGCCTCTCGCAACGTCTATACAGACTAGGCATAAGCAACAAAATGACCAAACCTTCTACTGGAAGGACCATCGTCGTCGCGGTGGATTTTGGCACCACTTTCTCGGGCGTAGCCTGGGCCCAAACTAGCAATGTCAGTCAAAGCAATGCTATCGGATTTGAAACTATACTGACACTTTCCCCAGCCAGAGTCGCACTATATCATCAATCAGTGGCCACAGAATACATCTGGGTCATCTGATGGAATGACCAGCGAGAAAGTGCCGAGCGAGGTCACTTACGAATATTCAAATTCGGGACCAAAATGTCTGTGGGGATTCCAAATTATTGACAGCATGCCACGCATTCAGTGGATTAAACTTGGGCTCGCTCCTGACCAAAAGCTTGGGGTTGGATCACGGTTGTCTTCGACCTACTCTGATTGCCATCGCATTCCCGTCCTATATCACTCATCAGCCGAGAATGTTGTGACTGATTATCTCCGCTCTCTCCGAGAACATGCAGTCAGCATTTTGAGATCGAAGCTTGGTAATTCTCTGGACAGTACAAATCTGGAATTTGTCATTACAGTCCCAGCTATCTGGCCGGATAGAGCGAAGATGGCAACACTGACCTGTGCGGAAAAGGCGGGCTTTGGAGAGTCGTCCGCAATACGCATCATATCTGAGCCCGAAGCCGCTGCCATACATTCGCTGCGTGCATCTAGCCCTCACGGTTTGGAAATCGGGGATACCATCGTTCTCTGCGACGCTGGTGGCGGGACAGTTGATCTCATTACTTTCACGATTGTTGAGCTGCTACCCAATTTGCGTCTCAAAGAGGAAGCACCAGGGACTGGATCTTTGTGCGGGAGCACTTTTCTCAACAGGCGTTTCGAAGATTTACTGAATGAACGTCTCTCCTCCCTCCCTGGATGGGGTCGAGACACATTATATGAAGCTATGCAGCATTTTGAGACCGTTGCAAAGAGAACATTCAGTGGAAATGTAGACGACGATTTCATGTTTCCTGTCCCCGGTATAGCAGACAGTGAGGCAGCCGGAGTTCGTCGCGGCCGACTTCGAGTGAGTGGTCAAGGAATGCAGCAACTCTTCCAACCCATTTTACAAGACATTGAGACTCTCGTCCGTGAGCAAATCGAGGCTTCTGCTGCAAAGGTAAAGGCGATCTTCTTGGTTGGAGGATTCGGACAGAGTCCATATCTTCGCAAACATCTTCGGGACTGCTTCTCTCCGGCCGTGCAAGTCACAGCCCCAGTTGACGGATGGACTGCTGTCGTCAGGGGAGCTCTGGAAAAGACTCTTGGGTATGTCTCTCCGCTAGCAGCCAACCCATCTGTGGATTCTCGCAAAGCTAGGAAAACCTATGGGATGATCATGAGCACAGAATATATCGAGGATTTCCACGACGAAAACAGAAAGTGAGGATTCACTGGCTTTTGTTCCGATTGGAGTGACTACCACGGAAGTTACCGTATCAGTGTTATGCACTGGTTCATCCGTAAGGTAGGGGTTGAAGCCTACATACAAATGTGAAACTGACAATACCAGGGCGATGAGATTAAGGAGGCGGAACCCATCACGACAGAGTGGCAGAGACATCAATTGGCCACAAACGGATCATATAACTGTCTACAGGTCAGATTTTATGAGCTAAATACTGGGAATTGTGAACAACCACCTTTGTATCTTAATCGACGTAGGTGGTTTTCTCCATTTACTATAGTTAGGATACGATATGCTTACCCGACCTCGGACACAGACATGAAGAAACATGCAATCTTGAACCCAGTTCTGAGCAAGGTTCAGAAAAAGCGCATATCAAAGAGTCAGGGAAAAGATGGCGAAAAATACTACCAAGTAGCATTCAAGATTGATGCGGCGTACTTCTCTGCTCATTGTGAGTACACGCTTTGGTATGAAGAGAGAAACTACGGGAGCATTAAAGTCGACTACCTCGGAGACTGGGGAGCCTCTAACCATTGTTTCATGGAAACTCTTGAGTTTACATTTGATCTATCGTACTGGATCACGATTCGTTCCCATACCTTTAGGACTGGTGCAGGAAATTGGAGTGGGGGAGGAGACGCTGGGAGGATATTGGATCAGCTTCGTTGGTTGCCGTTGTTGCCTTGCTTTGTTTTCTGCATCTGGTAGTTTCAGTCCTCGCTGAGCCAAGTCTTCGACTAATATGCCATCTAATTGTACCTAATACTAAATCGAAAAAAGTGGGATAATGTGAAGTGGTTCACCAAACCAAAGATAGTTGTCTCTCACGTGACCTGGCCAGGCACCACCAGCCACGGTATGCGCCACAGGTCTTTTGCCGCGCCCGAACAAATCCACAACGGATCTTGCTCTTTCGTTGAAATCCAAGAAATTGCAGCAACAACGGCGGACATCAACCCCTCATCACACACACAATGTCGAAGCTAGGAAAGTAAGCGACCATCCCCCTCCCCCAAAAGACCAGAAACCACCGAGCGAACCCAAACGAGAAAAGGAAAAGAAAAGAAAAGAACCAAAAAAATCTAACCAGGGAATTTTCCCACTTGTTTCCAGCCGCGCCGACTGGGCCGACGACGAGGAGTTCGACGACCCCTCCGCTCTCCCCGCACAGCAAATCACGACCAACAAAGATGGCACGAAGACGATCGTCTCCTACCGATTCAACGACGAAGGCAAGAAGGTGAAGGTGACCCGCAAGATCAAGACGACCGTGGTACGCGAACATGTCAACCCTCAGGTCGCGGAACGGAGGACCTGGGCCAAGTTCGGTCTGGAGAAGGGCAACGCGCCCGGTCCTTCCTTCGATACGACCTCCGTCGGCGAGAACATTGTTTTCCGGCCCAGCGTCAACTGGAAGATTCAGGCCGCTGAGGCGGAGAAGAACGGTGGCGAGAAGGGAAGCATGAAGGACCAGCTTAAGGATAAGAAGGTTAAGTGTCGTATTTGTTCGGGTGAGCATTTCACGGCTCGTTGTCCCTTCAAGGATACTATGGCGCCCGTGGAGGAACCCACTGGTGGTATCGAGGGTGGTGCTGGCGGCGAGGAACCTGCTGCTGGTGGCCTTGGTAGTGGAACCTCGAGCTACGTCCCGCCTCATCTACGGAAAGGTGCTGCGGGTGGTGGCGAGAGAATGGCTGGCAAGTACGAGAAGGACGATCTGGCGACTTTGAGAGTTACAAACGTGAGTGGCCGTTCCTTTTCCCTTTCCCCGGTTCGAGTTGTTTTTCTATTTGCTGTTCTGGTGGTTTTGTTGGGAGGCAAGGGAAGAGAAGCAGGAGCGGCAGGGAATGCTGGTTCCCCTACCCCCCTCCCCTCCGTCCGTCTCTTCTCTTCTTTCCCTTGTCTGCTTTGCTTTGCTCTTTGCTTGCTTAATGTTCCTATTGGTGTTGTTGGGCGAAAGGGAGGGAAGGGGAGGGGTGGGGTGGCGCATGGATGTGGATGAGAAGCAGCAGCAAGAGCAGAAACAGCAGCAGCAGCAGCAGCATTCTTCTTCCATTGATTTTCCTTCCCCCATGCACTTCTTACATGGCTGACTTTGACTGACCACGAAACAAAAATACAGGTGTCCGAGTTGGCCGAGGAAGCAGAACTGCGGGATCTGTTCGAACGCTTCGGTCGTGTCACCCGAGTCTTCCTTGCCAGAGACAGAGAGACCCAGAGAGCCAAGGGATTCGCTTTCATCAGCTTTGCGGACCGGAGCGATGCTGCACGTGCCTGCGAGAAGATGGATGGCTGTAAGTCGATTTTCTTTTCTTTTTATTGCTATTGCCTGGTTATCTACATTGGGCCGTCAGCAATATCGGAATCGCAACTAATATTTCTCATCAACAGTCGGTTACCGTCACCTTATCCTGCGCGTCGAATTCGCCAAGCGGGCGACTTAGATTCCTCTATCCTCCAATTCTTCTCTCTATCTCGATCTCTCTCTCGATCTCTCTCTTCCCTCTCTTCCTTTCTTGGTTCCGTTTCACGACACCTTGGGTCTTTTCGTCAGGCGGGTTTCCTTCATGGCTGAAGATCTTTCATCTACTACTTTTCTTTGTACTGTATGATCCGATCGATAATGATGATTACTGAAAAGGCATCCAATGTGTCATTTTTGCTTTTGTCGATTCTATACAAAGAAAAGCAGCGGTTCCAGTTTGCTTCCTACTTTTCCCAGTTTTTTTCACTTTTATCTCTCTACCATGCCCCTCCCCGGGCTGGCATGCGTTTTCTTGCTTTTTTTCTCGGGATAATTGCGGGTTGAAGTATTCTTAGATGAAAGGGAAACAAAAGTCTTCGATTGCCCACCAGGGTCAGATGAGGTAGAGCACCAGTAGACTTCTGGCCCTGTCTGGGAAAGCGCAAGCGCAATATCACAGTTTCAGGACCGTCAGGACGCGGAGTACACGATTCGTTAGTCGATGGGCACCGCTCTGTAGCGTCAGGTTGAGGTTCCTTACCGAGGGGCCTATCGCTTGATTGATTTGGGTATAAGCCTGGGTCTGATGAGTCAATACATATTTTCGACGTCTTGCCTTCTTTCGGACCTAAATTTGCGCCAGATCACTACAAGGCCGCATCCACTGTGATAACAAGCCACAAGTGGCTTCCGTGGAGTCGCCTTTTAGGTTTTGTAAAGGTAAGATGCATGAGGAATGAATCACAAGGATCTGCAGACCATATAGCCAAGGCTGTGGACATGACAGATCAGGGTTCAGACGGCCTGGGGGCGAGCTGGCTCTAGAAGCGCTGAGGGCTAGGTATTGGCCATAGCAGTTCGAAAGCAGCCCATCTGATCATCTCGTAAAAGGCTGCGCTGGATGGCTTATTCGCGGGAATTCCGTCATGGGCATCAGTGGCAAGGCTGGGGGGCGTTCTGCATGCGTATCGGGCTAGGAAAGGGATCCCTATACCCAGCGGAAACGGCACAATGAATTAGTATACGCTTACACTTTGGAAGGGTGAGCATGACCAGGCATGACACCGATATCAGCCGCCATGGCCCCCGATTAGAAAACAGCTTTCCCGACAGACGAATGGATGCATGGTGTTGTATCGAGGTGTGGCGCCAGGTCAGAGGTCTAGATGGTCAACCAAATCAGCTTCGTGTCATCCTCGCCAAAGGCCCGGGAACATTCGCTGCTCGGAAGGATTGTGAATGGCACGCACTGTCAGGATGGCTGGTTACATCGCATGAAAACGGTATTGAATGGGGTTTGTCAACAATGGTTTTGTGTATTGTTGGGCGGCCGACTCCAGCAAGTCCTGGAACTAGCCTTTCTTGGCTCTGGAACAGACTCACTGGCTGCTCTCTGTGCGACTCGAAGAGCGTTCCGGACTGGCAGGTGGATCCCGCTGCCGCACTGAGTCCTCACGGGATGAAGCATGCCAGCCCGTTGACTGGAGGACCATCACCGTCACCATCGCCTCTATTGCTCAATCAAGTATGACGACTGCCCTTTCATCTCCTCCCGTTCGGTGCACCGGATTCCATGGCTGGTCCATCATCAGGCTCCATGCAGGCATCTGCCTCACAGCCTCCGGCGACATTCTCGGTTCTTTTCCATTACCAGCCTTGTTCGTGCCGCTGTCCGTACGCTGCATCATATGGGTAGTCTTGAGGCTGGGTACACGTCAGTCATTGATCTATGAATAAAGGCTATACAGCTTACCCGTCAAGCCATGCCGCCATACGGATCCAACAGATAGGCTGATGATATCCATTAAATCCTAGCACGTCTTGCAGCAATTTTGAAACTGGCCTTGGGTATGAACTAATGATGGTTATCAGAATAGATGGTCCGATAGCCTGACTAATGTTCTGACAAGTTGCACAGGGAAGAAGGGAGTGAGAAAGGCGCCGAACCAGACGCACGGCCACAAAAGATAGAGGCGTCCTAGTTTAGCATGCTATGTTGCGTGCACAGATGCACATTGTGATAAAGTAAGAGAGTAAAATTGCGGAAACGAATGTAAAACGGCCGCAAATGGAAACGGCGAGACGAGGTCAAAGAGCCACATACGTACTGTTGAATATGGTTGATAGTGGGAAGAGGCTGATACTCACCAAGCAAACATGGCTTACAATGAGACTACATCTGCCCCTGCCGGGCCATGAATCAGAGAACCGGCAAAGAGATATAGTGTAAGTGGCCGACCAGAGTCTCTGCATGACCAGGGGATACTTTCGGGTCCGAGACTACAGCGAGGTTATCGCAAGCTGTCGGCTATGACACGCGTTGCAGTGACACTTGTGCGCCCATTGTAGTTCCTGAAGAACATTATGCTCAATCGCATGTGGTTGAGAACGCCACGAACGACCGCATCTACCAGAGAAACCCTATGTCTACACATTAGCGGGAAAGAAGGAAGCTCGTCAAGACGAAAAACTCGGGGAAGAACAAGCCGATCCATCGGCTTGAATGCAGAGTGAAGATCGCAATCCACCGGACGGCTAGGTAGAGTCGAAGAGCTAGGATCCTGCCAAGGGTTCTTCCAAACGTGGGAACATTAAGAAACCCCGGAAATTAAAGCCGAACGTTCTGGACTCAGGATGAGCTCAGCTGCTTGATCGACAAGACAACCGACGTACGGGCTATCTCCATGGTCCAAACCGTAATACCGGCCAGCTGCAGCTTCAAGCATGCCATGACAGCCCCTATGCCCCATTATGGCTTATAAAGGTAATTATTGCGGTGTCGTACAGGAGTTCCGTCAGGATAGGGAGGGTATCAGCCACCAGCACGGGTAGAAGAAGTCAGCAGGTGAGTAGATTCGGGCGCGTATTGCTCCTGGAACGCTGAAGGCGCGAGTCAATCGGAAGTACTCCAGCTGCACAAGATGTTAGCACTGACAGCCCTAGGAGCCTAGGACAGATCCAACACATTCCCATACTGGCTAGAGGCCTCGGTCTTGAATGGGACCTTGTTCAAACTCTAACCCAGGTACGTTCAGACGGCTTTCCGGGCGGACGGGCCCCTCTCAGGCTCTCAGAGTCTCAACCAAGGAAAGGGTCGCGGCCAAGCGGGACAAAGAAAAAGAAATTAAGGGAGAAAAGTCACTCACCAGCAATGACGGTGCGGGAGGGAGTCTTCCGAAGTGTCCTTCTAGGTAGCGGTGGTAGCTCGGTCGCCCACGAGCCAGCGTAACAATGTCTCCTTCAGTCTCCATACGATAAGACTCGGTGATTCGCCAGTCGGGGGGCCTCGGATATTAGTTGACTGGAACAAGATCAATGGCAGCGAGACCAGCAAGAGATAGAGTTTCTTCTAGAGATACTGTGTAGGCGGCCATCCATCCATCCATCCATCCATCCATCCATCATCCATGGCACCTGGGTATGCCAATTATAGATGGAGGATGGTATCAGCTCTGTCAGTAGTGTCTGCACCCATGACCAAGCACCGTTGCCTAAACAAGGTTCTCAGCGGCCCCAACGGCAAGACCAGATGCCAAAACAATGTCAGAGGACGAAGACAAGGACAGGGACGATGACGGCTGATGAGTGGTCCAAGGCTCAATTGTTGTTGCAATGAAGAAGGTACATGCAGGTATGCCGCTATACCCCTTGGGGCCAGCCTCTCGAGGCACGTGCCATATGCTGCTTCGGGGTTAGCGTCATGACACGCGCTCCGATTCGTGTCGGCCGAACAAGGCAAAGCAATAAAACAAATAAAGTAACATCATAGGTAGTAGTAGTAGTAGTATTGACCATCTACTACTTATCTCCAATGCCATCGGTTTCTCGAAAACTATACACCCTCTCCATCCATCACCGATCATATTCATCATCCATCAGCACAATCCTCTTTCAGAAGAGTTTTGATCTCATCCTCAATTCCCTACGCCTTACCATGGCTCCAACTTCCCGACAGGCTCCAATCAACGGGCTTCTCGGTTCACCCTGGCCTGAGATGCAACCTCTCACCCCCCCTGGTTCGAGGTTACTATGGGATTCGCGCCGCATCCCGCGGACACATCCTGCACGACATCGGCCCCCTCCCCCCTCCTTCATTAGGAACCCCGTACCCTATACAGGCCTATAACAACTGGCTCTCAATTAAAACCCAACACAGGCTCTCTGCCAATGATACGTTCATGGCTGCTTTTTTCAGCACAGTGCATATCACATCTCAACCAACTAGCTTCCTGCAAGCCTGGATGATCATCCAGCCACATAATAATCCCCACCGGAAAGGGGAAAGAAAGGAGTCAGAAAATTTTCTAGTACTCAAAAGAGTGAGAAAAAGGAAAACAAAACAGAGAAAAAGAAAAAGAAAAAGAAAAAGAAAAAGAAAAAGAAAAAGAACAAAAGAAAAGAGAATGGGAAGAAGATACATCCCCACCGACTGGGATAAGCTGAAAGGCGCTATCTCCCCTCTAAGTAAATCCACTGCAGTGGGCTTCGCTCCGCTCTACCAATCAGCGCATCTGCTAGATTCTGGAAAAAGAATGCAGTGTACTTCGTACAGCAAATGTGCTCCCTCCACCCCAAGGGTGGTGTGACTGGGAAAGGGGCCATTGTTGCCGGAGCAGAGTTCGGTCAAAAGTTCCAACCGAATAGTGTGTGGCAGGTCATGACTACATGCTACTCTTTGTATCAGCTGCATTTCTGACTCAAATGGCTCCCAAATGGCTCAACCATGTCGGTGAGCGAACCACCACCACCATCATCACCACCACCGCAGGGGAAGACAAAAACAACCGTTGGATCGAATCTGTCGATCGCCTGATCTCTCATTCATGCAAGAGCTACCGCTGCTCGTGCCTTGAGCACCCGAGATTCTCTTGAGAGCAGCCCAGATAGGCGGCACGTCTAGAACATGGATTTTTTTTTGGGCCCACAGCCCCTGCCGGGCACTGTACAATTGTACGGAGTACATCAACCGTTCTTCCATGGTCTCGAAAGCTATTGGCTGTCTGCATCCTCCCAAGCTCAGTAGTTATCAACCGTTCCCATCATGCGACTGGGGTCTGCACAATTCCCGGGGCGATGATCGTCGCTACTAATCTGTTCTAGCACCATCTTAATTTGTTTTGCTGCACTTTGCCGTTCGCCGGGTGTTCACACTAGGACAGCTGACTTTACCGGTGATGTTCTGTATGGAGTATAGAACAGTTCACCAATCAAGCAGCCAACTGAACCTTGCCCAAGTTGGAGTTCATTCCGCTTTAAGTTTGTGCAGCCTTGAGTCTGCCTAGACTCGGACCATGGGGATGTAACATGGATTTCATCCAATGCCGTGTTTCTCCAACGGTTTCGACAGGGTCCAACTCTCTGTCTTTTTTTTTTTTTTTTCTAATTTACTAATTTACCCTTCGCGTCTTTTCTGGGCGATACACCCAGTACTATCCTCCAGGGAGGCATCTGTTCCTTTTTCTCACCCAAGCAATAAAATAAAAGCGAAGCATTTTCTTGGAAAGGAGGTAAAAGGGCGCCAAGATAACGAAAAGGGAAAAAGGAAGAAAAAAACAAAAGAGCGCCTTTTCGATTCGAGCAAGCGTCGTCAAGGCACGCATTGTATGTATGTAGTCCGTTTCTTTTCTTTTTCCTCTGTTCAGTATGGCTCGGAGACAATCAGGGTCTTTGACCCCCGTACCCACTAAACTCAACAGCAAACTCGTGGCGAGAGTGGTATTCATTTTCAAGCTTAAATTGGTAACCTGAAGCTCCCAGGGCTTGTGCGCAACGAGCTTCTGCAGACATTTCTTTCCGCCGCATCTTACCAGGGTCACTCATTGGGCGCCGTAAAGGGGCCAGGCTAGGTAGACAGCGGAGAAAGTGGGCGTCGTGTTGGTGTGGGCAGGAGGAAATAACATGACATGAATGAAGCGTTTTTCATCCAACATCTGGAAACAAATATCAAGCGACCAGATCCCTCGACTGCCACCCAGCACCTTTTTCTACCAGTCAACCAGTCCTTGGGGCACAGCAGCAAACAGCGAACAGGCCTAAGCGACTCGCCTTTCCTTCTTCTTTGTCAAGGTTCCTAATTAATCCACCGAGAAGCCGAATTGAAGCGCTGAACCCAACGGTTCTCTCCTTGACGTGGACAAGCGGAACATTGGGATAACCGATACTATACATACATATAGGGTTGCAGCTCGAAGTCGAAAGCTGCAGTGGTGGATGCAGGATACCAGTCCTTCCTTCATGACCTGACTTCACTACACTTGCCCATCATCTGCCAACCGGTACCAGTGAGTCTATCTTATTCTGCATCCTCATCGGTTTCCCTGTTCGCCTCCCTCTCCCTTGGCCGTCCCATCTTCTTTTTGTTCCTTGTCGGATACGCCCACTATGATTCCCTTGTCCCATATGTCTTAATCACCACACAATCTCCCTCCTCCTGTCCCCGGTTACTACACCGTGGTGGTCAGTAAACCTATGACTTCACAGCACCTCCCCCACGTTGCCCCTACATGAAGATAGATCTTGTTCGTCATGGTTGATGTGGCGATCGTGGAAGCACCGAGAAGAGTGCTCACCGGTGTTTGTCATTCTTCCTCGTTTCTTTCTTTTTCCATGTCATTTCCTCTCCTGTTCGACTTCCTTCCACCCCGATATCTCTTTTTTTTCTTATGAGCATGTGTTCTCTCTCCATCGAGCCGATATTCTAGTTATGTCGATGCTAGAATAGCAGCGAAACTCCCCCTTGTGCGCCCCTGAAAATTCGTCATCCTTCAGGGAATTGAGAAGGTCCATGATCGCCCATGGATTTACTTCGATTGTTTAGCCGAATCACTGACTGTGCTATAGAACTGCATCGCTATACCAGGGATCTGGTTATCCAAAATACCTCCGAATAAGAGCGACAGCGTGCGTCGAGCCGCGCGGTTGCCAGTCCAATACCTCACTAACAATTGTCACTAGCATCGCCTTTCAACTCTAGCATACCCCTGTTGGGCGCCGCTCAACTCTAGCGTTCGCCGGGCGTCCTGTTAGCGCTTCAGCTTGGGCGGATTTCCAGGGTCCCAGGCGCAAATCAGTCTTTGGCGTCAAGCTTGCTAAGCCCAAGTGCCCTCTTTTGTCGACTTTGGGGGGTTTTTTTTCATTTGTTTTTTTTGGCTTCGCAGCTTCTTGCTATTTTCCTGTCGTGGACTCGCCAATGAATCATTGTAAGTACTATGCTTGTGCCGTGTGGATCTCCAATGTTGGTGGTTTCATTTTGGCCATTTTCCAGAAGTGATCTCAGCAGCGGCGTGTACTCGTGACCAAGTTGCAATTGCCTCTGACAGGCGATCTACACCCGGGGTGACGTTTATTCTCCCTTCTTTCTCGCATCTCAAGCTCTTATGCTCGGTTACACAATTTCAGACGCCCCCGATTCCCTTGTATTAGTATGACATCAAGGACTACTGTTTTCCTTGGCCGACAGGGATGGGTACCCTATTTCATACCGGGCTGACCAGTTAATTTTGTACCTTTTTTTTTATCTCATCGTCATCAATATTCTTATTTTTTGTTCTTATCGTTCTATTTTCTCCGGGGTGGATCCGTCTGATGATGCCGTCTGGTCGTGGCAATGGGTTCTAATCATGGCGTCTTCAATAGCAACGCTTCTGCAAAGCAGCTTTCCACTGGACGGTCCGATTAACACCGACGGGGACTACACGGGGGCGTCACGACCGTATTCCAGCTCGACAGGCTTCCATATGGACGAGGAAGAAAGTAGCCGGAGGGGCGGCGCCGTTGGCCATCCTTTGGCGCAGCCGGTCTCAATACCAGCTACCAACGGCTTGCGATACAACACACAGCAGCCTGCGATGCAGGATGTACCGTAAGTTGTCTTTCAATTCGGACTGCCCTTGTGCTCCACTGGGTCCGCTTGCAGCCACTAGTCACAGCACTCCCTTCTAGTCCGAACAGCCTGAATAGTTGGCCGGCAGCTGAGATTATTATTTCCCCTACTCTCATTATTATTATTATTCTTCTTCTTATTCGGCTACGCCTGCTTTTGTTTCGCCCGTGATTTTCCATTCTCTTTGGTTTTTATTTGTTTTATCGGATTTTTCTATTTTATCGTCTTGGGTTTCCTTTTTCTTCTTTTTATTTTATCTTATTTTATTTTATTTTTTCTGTTCATTCCTTCTCCTTCCAGGGCGTCTAACTATCTATCGTTCTAATCTTTTATTATTATTATTATCATTATTATTATTATTCTTCTTCTTCTTCTTCTTCTTCTTCAATACTTCCCTTCCTGTTTTGGTCCTGTCCTTTATGTCAAGTGCCGTGCTTAATGGCCTATACCAAACTGCTGCTTGCATGCGTCTACCTGCTGCTCCCTGGTCGCATTGCCGGGCCTTCAGCATATCCTCGCAAAGGATGGCCACACAGCTTGTCGCTGATTCATTTATACATGCTGTGTGGTCGCGATGCGTTGGGATCCAAACGTTCTATATCTTGCTTTTCTTCTGCTGTCATCCTCCGATTATTTTCGGCAACACCCTAGCAGATGCAGCTTACTGACCTAAGCCGGCTCTTCTAGCTTTGCGACGTCTCCTACCATTCTCATGAGCCCTAGTGATTCATGTTCTGGTTCGTCTTCCACTCCTTCCCACCTCTCCATCGTGTTCGTCGGCTGATATGCACCCTTCATCAAATGATGTGGTGCTTTGCAGAAACCTTTTCTCCTTCGTCGAACTCATTGTACACGCACTCTCCAGCACTGTCGTACGATAGAATGTCGGATTTCAGATCCCATCGGGTTCCCCCACTGTAAGTCTACCTCTTATGCTTGATCCATTGTTGACATGCACCGATTGATAAGAAAACTTTGGGACCCGTATAGCCAGCCGCCTACCAGTCTATCATCCACCAGCCTGCAGCCCCAGGGGACATCCGTCTCTAGCAGTGCTTCCATCTTGGGGAGAAGTGATGGCTATCCAGGCACGTACACGTACCGAGGATCATTCCCACCCCCACCACTGTCAAGCCTGGGGGAGATTGGCAGGATGCCACCGTATACAGCGACACCACGAGCTCTAGAGAGCTCCATCGAGCGGACTCAGAATCTGTATCTCGGACCAGGGATGTTAATGGATCCCGTCCAGCCGCGCTTGCCACAACCGGTTGCAGATGCCCCTCCGTTCCATGAAACCTATAATATCCAACCGATAGTCTCGGGGGCTCAATCCATCAAACCTGAGATCCAGGCTAAGATTCACAAAGGCTTCTTCCAGGTTGATGAGAAGTGGACTTGTTATAGACGCAACTACTTTTCCGTCTCATGTTCCTTCTCTTTGCAACCTTGGGCACCCAGCCAGCAACTTTATGTTAAGTTCTCGGAACAAGCAACCGAACGCATTCAGACATGGTCGATGTCTATCTCAGCTATAGTGAACGCACAGTATGGAGAACCTCGAGAGCTGGTTCAGCACACCCCTAAACGGGACAAGCAATCGGAATCGAAACCGAAGAAAATTGTCCTACAGCCGTCTCAGCCCCCGCCGCTGGTTCTCAGCCATGGAGCGTCATCCACCAGCACTCAGCATAGCTTTTCATTGGCCTCGCAGTCACCTGGGTTGTCGCTGGATTACAGCCCATATGCAAATACTGCCCAGCCGTCGCACCCTCCCACACAGCACACGTTCGAACGGATTCAGTTCCAGAAGGCAACGGCGAACAACGGAAAGCGACGAGCCCAGCAGCAATACTACAACCTTGTGGTTGAACTCTACGCGGGGATTTCCAACCCTGTTCCGGGAGGCGAACCCTATCAATGGATCAAGGTTGCCAGACGGCTTTCGCACCCAATGGTTGTTCGGGGGCGGTCCCCGGGCCATTACAAAGACGGCCGGCGCGATGGTTCGACAAGTATGGGTCCGGATGGGGGGAGCGGTGGCTCCGGTGATGGAAGTGGAGGGGCTGTCCTACCTTCAGGCTTAGGATCAGCTGCACGGTCTCACTTCATCATGCCGTACGACCCTTCTCAGCGCAATGGTCCACATTACGGTCGAACAGATTACCATCAAATGACATCGTCAGACCAGTCACCGCTTAGCGAGAGTCCGCACATATCGTCATCCTCGTCATCCACGTTTGATATCGGACTCAACACCATGGATCCCATGGACTCGATGAAAAGCACGTCCAGTATGGATTCTTATCAGGACCCGAATTTCACTGGCATGAATAACCGAAAGCCACCAAGCCATTTTCCCCACCAACTTCCCTCTTTCGACTTTGAGCCCATCTCTAAACCAGCCGAAGAGACCAATCATTCATTTCCTGGGACGTATGACTCTCTGGTACCTCTTTTGACAAATGACCAGCACGAACCTCCCCATTACATGAAGCATGCCCATCGGCCAGCTTCTCACATGTACCAGCACTCCAGTAGCAGTGGTTACGACCCCATCTACTCGGCTGCTCGCACCGCTGACGGTACCTCTTATGGTCGTTTTCCCAACACTCCAAGTCTGTGCGTTTAGCAGACGCCTCTACCTTCTCCAGGTTCCATTGAGCCCTTCAATTCTTTCAATTGTTTTCATTCGCCATCGTCGTCCATCATGATTTCTTTTTCCGTCTAATTTCTTTTTTTTCCCTTCTCTTTTAGTATTCTTCTTCTTTTTCCCTGTGGTCTGTTGCCCCTACGATCTTTTCTCTTCCTTCCCCACTGTTTTAATCTGCTTATGATCCCGGAAAGGTGTGCTCCAGTTGCCCCCGATTTCCGATTATTGTCCTCGACGGACTCCCGATGAATTACGCGCGCCGATAGACTGAGAAGCCGTGCTGGTTTACCTCTCACATGTTGAAAGAAAGTGAAATTGCATTGCCATGGGGACAACCCCTATTCGGGGCCCTTGTGCCATCTGCCTGCCCCCTGCCTTATTATTCCTTTCCCTTTGATTTTCTTTTCTTTTCTTTTCTTTCCCTTCGCCTCCCCCCTCCCCCCCACCTTTTCTCCACCTGTCATTTTCCATTTTCCACCTTCCACTGACCCCTATTGATGTTGCCTCCGGAAGGACCAAAGGGATGATGATGCACTGCTTCCTTTCCATTCACCACCGAAGAACAAAAATATCTGCGTTTCTACATGTAGACGAGACTCGAATTATGTCCAGAAAAGAAATGTCACTATCGATTTGATTAGGCCATGTGGGAAGACAGCTACGCGATCCATTCGAATATGGAAGCAATAATGACTACTAATAGTAGGTAGAGATAATAATCCCATGCAAGCCCCAGCCTGCCAGGGAAAGGGCTATAGTTCGCCGGCCCTGGTAATAATTGGTTCTTGCTGGGGTAGGATTTTCTCCGATATGCTGCCCTACTTGGCCCAGCCAGGTATGCCGCTGTCAGGTCAACCTACCCTGTCTTCCTGCATGCCGAGAGAATTGAAACAGACACAATGAAAAGCAAAAGCAACATGGAAGGCTGGGAATTGGGAAGAATAGCCCGATGGAGAACCAGGGTCGAGTGCAGGTTCGTGCATCTCACGTTGCCCCAAGGGAAAGGAGTAAAATGAAGCCGAGAGAGAGGGGGAACCCATATCTGGAAGTCAAATGCCTACCCTACCGTATAAGAAATCCATCGAAAACAGATAATAGGTCGTCGCTAGATACAATAATTTTTTTGCCCCAGCTGGCAACAGGAACACCTGAACGAGTGTCCAGGAGGAGGGATCGGGGGAGGGGGGAGCCAGAGCACCCCCGAGCCGCCCGGATCTCAGGCCAGATGACGAGGGGAGATCGACGAGGGCCACCAGGCCGTCCTTTGATTTGTTCCTGCCGGGTTTGGCGGTCGGTCACCGGCAGCAGGCAGTGTTGGGAGGGGGGAGTCGACATAATAATGCCTGTCTTTTTACTTCTTGGTTCTTACTCTAGTTCTTACAGGTACTCCGTACCCCATACTCCATACAGATCGTGGGATACCGATGGATACCGATGGATACCGATACCATACAGGCAGGCGCGCTTGCCCGGAAGAAGAAATAAAAGTGGAATTGAGAGAAAGAAAGAGAGGAAGAGAGAGAAAGAGACTGGAAGGGAAAAGAAAGGAACCCAGAAAAAAAGGAGGAACAAATCACTCACCTCCTTTTCCGCGCCTTCCCTTTGTTGTTGTTGTTGTTGTTGTTGTTCCGTCTCATTGTGGACTAGCCGGGATCCTTTTCCCAGCTTCAGTCACGACTCACTAGTTACTCACTTAGTACAACGCAACTGTCCCTGACCGAACCGAACCGAGCCTCTCTCTCTTTGCGTTTTTGCCCCCTCAGTCAGTCTGCTCCAGTTAGTAGCAGCATTATTGTCTCTGTTGCCTCCCGTCTGCTCGGCCGAGTCAGAACTCAGGCCTCCTCTAGGCTCTCGCCCCCCACGTCAGAGGTCCCTGACCCTTTTTCATGGCTGCGGATGACGGCACTGGAGCGACGTCAAAAGGAAGATGCAACTAATGCGACGATCATCCCACCAATGCGTTCCATGATCGACCGGACATACATTAGGCCGCTGATTTAATCTCGTTAGTGAGCGTGCATAGCTTCCCCCAGTCTCCTTTTAGCGCTCCGTCGATGATGACCCCCTCCCCATCGCGGTAACTAACGACTCCTGGGCACCATCCAGAATGGTCGTCCTACACACACTCTCGCCATGCGGATGACCGCTTTGCTGACTGGTTGAGCCACTCCTCCATACCCTTGGGTCCCTCTCGGCACGTTCCGGCGTCATCCCAGCCGATCATTGTTTCCCTTAGTCGCGATATCAGCCCGCAGGTGTCCATGGTCTACGCCGTCCTCGCGGGCCCGACATTCTAATTTACCGGCCCTTATCTCTCTTGAGATGCGTCTGCATCCATCTCTTCGGGAAAAAGAAATGCAACGGTATTCAATAAAACTACACAACATGTCTCCTTCCGTCGACCGTGAAGGCGCCATGAGCAGCAGCCAGCCCCCACCCCCCAACAAATTTCGGCGGCCTACGAACAGCTGTCCGTCCTAATTGGCGGTGCAGAAGCAGTGATAAATCATCTCACATCAATCACCCCCCATACTGCGATCCTCATACTAGCCGGCCACGCTTCACCTTTCGAGTGGGTTCGCCCCCTCTGTATTGCCGGCAAGCGGAGACCCGGTGGCTACCAACTACCCAGGCATGCTTGATGCAATATTTGCTTCCCTAGGATGGCCCACTATGCACGTCGTACAAGGGGGTGGGAGTGACCCGAGCGAAGATGATGGGGCCCAAGCCGAGCAAGCCACAGAGGGCCTGGTATTTTTGACCAACGGAAGTACGTGCTTGTAGAGGGCGGCCAACGAGGACGCTGGAGTGCCCCCAGGACAAGTCTCCGGGTCGTCGTGCAACCGTTGCATCCAATCTGCGTCAGTTTCACCACACCAACGTCAGCTCCCAACGCAATGTATGAAACTTCTCGACTTGCCCTTTTCAACGGTCAGGGTCCCAGTCGCTGCCACTCATCATGCGGCCCCTCCCTCCCCCTACAGGAGGGTCAGTGGATGCGCACAGTCCCACTCGTCTTCCTGGAGCGGTTCATGTCGAAAATTGGGGCCTTCGGAGTCTTGCATGTAACATCTGAGTCAAATGGGCCCCCATGTTCGTCTGTACGTCAAATGATCCTGAGTGGCCGATCTTATCCCAGTGGATGCTGCCCGGAAACTGAGACCATGGACCAACACTGGCTTGGGCCCCTATGTTGACCCGCCATGCGGACCCCCTGTTCAGTGCTGACGGGGCTGCTATTCGTGTCAACATTGGTCTTTCATGGCTAGTCCCGTTGCGAGGCTGGCGAGGAGAATTTCGTCCCAGACAAACCTTCTTTCTTCCGTGACCCTGCTCTCTCCGTCACCCGGCGCCCACCTGACCTGCATGGAAATTGTCTCATACCCTTCCCTTGTCCTCTGCCCGTCCCCATTCGCTCGTCTCAAACCTACAAGAATCGCGTTCTAATCTGGCCAACTACCAGCGCAACCATCTGGCTTCTTCATCGTCTTGTCACCTAGCCGTCTCAGGTCTCACCCCGACATTGCATGCGTCAAATACTGTTCCACGAAACGGTCTCCGGATGTTGTGCTCCGCCAACAAACTTCTGACAAGGCTAGACACGCGACGAGAATGAGCATCTGCCCCCATTTCCTGCTGCAACTCGCCTAGATAGCCCCCGTCTGACTTAATCTCACGTCTACCTGCTTCTGCCTATTTTTATTCCGTCTCTTCCCGTCCCCAACTTCAGCTGAACCTGCAAGTCCCGATCGAACATGTGATTGTCGCCCATTAGCGTTTCAAGTACCAGCCAAGGCGGCTTGCATCTATTGATAACCAAACGTTGGGTTGCCGCCGCCTCAACTCAGACCCCCATTTTCTGTCTTAACCGACAATACCCGCCTCCGTGTACCTCGCCTACTTCCCATCTTTCTCGACTCTCGATATCCGAACAGCCAATTTCCGATCCAACGCCTCCTGCTCCTCTTTCGTAGGCGCCAGACCCATAGCATTCTCCACTTGTGGTGAGACCCAAAGGCCAATAGAAGCCCAGGCCATCACGCCAACTCCGAACAGAGCTCTCGTCTTGGGCGAGAGGGACCGGTATGAGCTGCGCGGTGTAGATTTTGTCAGTAAAACGCCATTCGTAACTATAATTACAGTAAACCAACCTCCAGAATGACATGGTTGTGCGGGTGGGTGTAGGTAGGTAGGCAAAAGGTACAGTAGGTGTTTCGTCCTTCCTTGAAGTCCAGACGGTTGCGACTCCACCTGGACCTAAATACCGCTAGCCTTGAACAGGTTAGTGTACTGCCAGTCAATCCCGCCTTCCTATCTGGTCTCATGAAATGGGTAGGTAAAGAGTAGTGCTGGACAGCTCTCACTCATATCAAGACCAACTGCTCTGACGAAATTATCTGTATTTCTGCTTGGGATGTATCAGAACGATCCTGATCTGGCATCTTACTCGTCATACGAGAGACCCGGCTGTCTGCTTCTGCCCTATGGAGTAGATAGATCCCCCACCTTGTGTAATCAACGCCATCCCATCATATCGATCTTATGCATCATTCAGAGAGGTACGAAATAGCCAAGATGACACGGATGGCTCCGCTTCGGGATTAATCTGGATATCATTACGGGGCACTTCCGACCTACTGTAGAAGGTAATAATCTTAGGGAAGATGGGGTGGGGAAAGAGTAAGACCTATTCGTTCATCTTCATTAAGTTGTCTACTTCTGAGCAAGGTAAAGTAGGTTCGTGGGCTTCACTAAACTGACTGGGAATTTTATGACACAGACACCGAGAGAAGAGTAACATCACATCGACGTATAAAAAGGAGAGGACTAACATGATACATGTAAATCATAGATAGGATAGGGGGAATTAGAGAGACATAGAAGGTGCAGAATCAAGAATTATGCGAGCACAGAGCTGACAAGGGATATAAAGGATATACGAATTGAGCAGGCGTGGATATCCGGCTAATCGATAAGGCGTTCGCTGTCGCGGGCTGAGCTAGTTTATTTCTTGCCGTAGGCACGGTCGATGTCCTTCTGGAAGCGGTTGAGGATCTTCTTGCGCTGGAGTTTTTGAGCGGCAGTCATGTAGCCCTGTTGCTTTGTTAGTCTCAATTCAGAAGCGAAAGTGGTTAGCATAGACTTACGTTCTGGGGAGTCCACTCCTCGTCAGAAAGGACAACTCCGTTGATGATCTCGATACCCTTCAGACCACCGGCCTTACCGGCGGTTTGGAGCTGCTTGAGCACGATGGACGTCAGCTTCTCGTTGTGAACAAGGGTCTCCAGAGTGTCGCCCTCGATGCCGTTGTCGTTAGCCAGCTTCTTCAGTGTGGCTTCTACAGGAACGATGATGGCGACCGGCTTGTCTTGGTCCTGGGCGGCGTAGACGCAGATGTTGCCGACCACGGGGGAGGAGCGGTAGATGGACTCGAGCTTCTCCAGAGCAATGTATTCGCCGTTCAGCGTCTTGACCAGGTTCTTCTTGCGATCGATGATCTTGAGATGGCCTTGCTTATCAAACTCGCCGATATCACCCGTCTTGAACCATCCGTCGTCAGTGTAGGCCTCCTTGGTCTCCTCCTCATTCTGCCAGTAGCTGCTGCTGACACTGCCTCCGCGGATATAGATTTCTCCTTGCGGGGGAGTGTTCTTCGTCAGGTAACCGGCATCCGGGAAATCGACGAGCTTGACTTCAATGGAGGCGGGGATTTCACCAAGTGCGTCTGGGTTCCAGGCCATCGGGTCGTTCAGGGCACCCATGGCCGAGGTCTCCGTCAAACCGTAGCCGCTGATCATAGGGGCAATAGCCATGGATAGGAACTTCTGCGTGTCCTTCGAGACCGGACCACCGCCGTTCATCATGATACGTAGTCGGCCACCAGTGGCCTCCTTGAGCTTGCGGAAGACAATGGAATCCAGGAACCAGGCCCCCATGTCAGCGCCGGGGAATCCGGCAGTCATCAAGAAGTTCTTGGCAGACATGGCTCCCCAGAACATGCTCTTCACCAGGATGTTGTTCTTGTTCAGGTTGTTAAGCACACCCTTCTTTACGGACTCCCACACAGCCGGAACACCGACAAGAATTGTGGGCTTGAACTCGCGGATGTCGCCCTTGCAGTTGCGCATGGAAGTGTCAGACAGAGTACGAGGGTTTCCGTAACCCATCGTACCACCCCAGAAGAGGCAGAGGTTCTCGAACATGAATTCAAGGATGTGCGCTTGCGGGAGGTAGGTGAGGAGAGCATCCGAGGGACCAATGTAGGGGCCGACGATCTCGTGAATACCGGCAGCTATGTGGAAACCCGGTGTCAGTATCGTACTGTGGGGTTGGAAGATAATCAACAACAACTTACTTGCGGCAATAACGTTGGCATGTGTCAGAGACACACCCTTCGGGGGACCGGTAGAACCAGAGGTGTACATGATACAGCAGAGATCTTCAGGAGCCGGGGGGACAGGATCCACGGGGTTTTCTTCGCCCAGCTTCCGCAGATCCTCCATACTCAAGACATTCAAGCCCTCATTTTCGGACTTGAGTCGGTCCAGATGTTCCTTCTTGGGTTCCTGGTCGGTGTTGTAGATAACATGCTTGATGGACTTCGCATCCTTTAGAACGTTGGCCACGGAGGGGATGAGGACGGGATCGCAGAAAATGGCGGCACTGGATGTCTGGACCAACGAGTGCTTCAATCCCTCCTCACCCAAGGTGTCGTATGCGGTAACGATGGTCAAAGACTGAGAAGCGGAACCTGTAACAAGGGATGCAATCAGCCAAAGGCCAATCAGCCAGAAGGGATCCTTGCGCACGAACCGTGTGACATGGCCAGCCAGTTTGCACTGCGGAAATAAGCAATGTCAGCATTCAACCTGGATCCTGATACACCTCAGTCGCACACCCACCTAGTTGCGCCGTAAAGGTGAATCTTGTCCGGCTTCTCCAAGCCGAGCTTCCGCAAACCACAGCCGAGCTCAAGCGCCAGCTTCTCGTATTCGACAAAGCTCTTGTAAGTGTAGCCACTCATCTCGAAGTAGGTCCATTGCTTGTCGACTTCCTTTTCCACACCATCGACGACCTTCTTGATCTTCTTATTCTCGACGTGGGTCTTGACCAGGTGACGGCTTCCGACAGCCTTCGCATTCCCGTAGACACGCGCGGAGCGGCGGAAGACATCATAGGTGGTTGCGACATCCTCGGCGGGTCGTAGGATGAGGCCATCCTTGGCCGCAGGCAGTCGGCGAGGGATCGTCTCGCCTTCAACGGGCTCGTATCCAGGAGCCTCGACGGAGAACGGAGCCTTCTTGTACATGCGCGGTTGGATGCGAAGCTCCTGGAGCTCCTTCTTAGACATCGGCATCTTGCAACGTTGAGTGAACTAGACGAGTGGAACGGAAGGAAGTATCTGCAGAGGACAGGTCTGCTGTAAAAGAACGGGGAGCCGTCGAGTGGTCAGCAGTCGTTCGAAATTTGGGTTCGATCTCTTCAATAGAGCAATGGGAAAGACACGCCAAGGTGAGGGGGAACCAGAGGAAGGCGACGGATAGCAGAACTCAAACGACTTACGGCAGTGCAGAACCACTCTAGACCGACGCCACACCGGGGGATGAGGGTACCAAGTGGAGATTGCGAGAGACACAAAGGGTTCCAACCTCCAACTCAAGGCGGGCGAGATTGCGGGGAAGAGGAAGAGGGAGAGGGATAGAAAGGCAGGGGGAAGGGGAAAGGGGAAGGAGTTGGGATGGCGGGAGGCAGCGGGAGGGAAGCACGACCAGAAGAGGAGAAGATGAAGCTGCAGATCGGGATGAAGTCAGAGTGTTTGTTGTGGCTGGCCGGGAGGTCCAGGCGACTACACTAAAACTTAGGTGTGCTTGCTTGTCCGCCACCGGCCGCTTCCTTCGACGAGTACGACTACTGAAAAAGACCCTTTCTGCTCCATCCTTCTTCTTCTTCTTCCTCCGCTGCATGCCGAGTCCCTTGGTTTCATTACGTTCGTGTTCCCTTTGGAAATGAGCTACCATTGGGAGGAGTGATCCTGATAGGTCCGGTCGGAGACCAGCCCCTTGAGGGCACGATATCTATTCTATGCAGTACCTATCATCTAGATCGGTCGGGAACTTGAATCGCCGCGGTCCAGCATAGCCGACCGCTTCTGAGTGCTGACAGTGATACGGGGGAAGATGGAGACAGGGCCGGGGCAAGAGGAACGATGGAGTCATCGCACAGCTTATGCTGCCTATAGCAAGGGACATATAAGGACTAGTCCACCTGTCAGCAACTCGGCGCACGAGAGGATTCATGATGGGACTCCATTTGTCGTCACTGACGGTGGTTCCTTGGCCATTGGCGGTTGGCCATCATTGCATTGGTCGCGGGCCAAGCTCAGTTCCGCTTTTGTTGGGATTCCCACCAGCAACTTGACAGCGCGCGTGACGTCGTCTTGGTCAGTTGGTCGGTTGGTCCAGTCTAGATGTCATTACTGGTTGCTCTGTTGCTTGGTTGCTCTACACAGTATCTAATAGTATCTAGAGGATTCTGGGATCTGGGATAATATTTACAATCTTAACCACATGCAGATTCCATCGCCACTCATCTATCTTATGCATTCCTTATGCAGTCCCTGCTTACATGAGTGTCTGCTGTGTGACCCTCCCACCAATCAGAAGGCCAGCCGTTACAATGCCGTAAAACCTCCGCCGTCCAGAATCACGGCAAGATCATCTCAATCTTCGGCCATCGCAAGCCCACCGCAGTCAAAACCTCAATGGAGCCCCGACTCAAATCCTAGCTGAAACACACCCCGGTTGATCCTCGTCGTGCAACACCCCGCCCGTGAACTGCAGGGGAAATATTCCGATCGACGACGTACATATGACCAGCAACCCACCCAACATTGAAAGCTTTGGAAGTTGAAACACAACCACCACCATCTCTACACAGTATACACATTACATAGTAGACAGAACATAACCCCACCTGGTATAAACAATGGATTCACTCACGAACTTCCTCGCCATCATCGGCGAAGAAGTCGAAGATGCGGAAGAGGGTATGTCCTAACGAATTGCTTCACATCATAAGCAGTATACCTACCTCCATACTAGCTATAGAACATATAAACCCACCTGCACAACCCCCCAAAATTAACACCCCAATCTCCCCTAGAATCCTTCCTCCTCTTCTCCCAAGACATCCCCTCCGCCAATCTAGGCTTCGTCGATTCCCGCGCCACCACCATCGACATAACCATCCACGACCAAGACTTCACCATCCACCAATCCCCAACTCTCCTCTCATCATCCAGAGCAGGCGGTACAACCGGTGCCGGTACGTCCATCCCAATCCCTCCCAATCCCCATACATATCACCACCATTGCCAAAACTAACAACCAAATACCAAAGTCCTCTGGAAAATCACCCCCCTCATATCCACCTGGCTCACCAACACCACCAAAAACCCAAACCCAAACCCACTATGGACACACTCCCTCCTGACCCCCACTTCCACGGTCGTCGAACTAGGATGCGGTATATCGGGGCTAATCGCCCTCTCCCTCTCACCCAAAATCAATCACTACATCGCCACGGATCAGGAATACGTGCAGCGTTTGTTTCGTCAGAATTTGGATGAGAATTCTACTGCGTCTTCTACGTCTACGGGGACGAAATCTAAGGGGACTGATAAGGCATCAAGGAGGAATAATAATAATAGTAAACAGTCGATAAGGAATCAGGATGCTGGTAAGGGGAATGTGACTTTTACGTCCCTGGATTGGGAATTGGATGTTGCGGGGTCATTGAAGGAGAGTTTGGGGTTGGTATCTCCGCTTTCTGGGACGACTGGGTATGGTGGGGAGGAGGAAGAGGAGGAGGATAAAGGTTTCGATTTGGTGATTTCGTGTGACTGTATTTATAACGAGGCGTTGGTTGCGCCGTTTGTGAGGACGTGTGCGGATTTGTGTCGACTACGGCCGGTATATACTGACGATTCGGATGGGAATAATATGGGGGGAGATAGGGGAGGGAGGAAGCCGACGGTGTGTGTGATTGCGCAGCAGCAGCGGTCGCCGGAGGTGTTTGAGGCGTGGTTACAGGAGACAATGAGAGTGTTTCGGGTGTGGAGGGTTAGTGATGAGGTGTTGGGGGAGAAGTTGAAGTCGGGGTCAGGGTATTTGGTACATGTGTTGCTTTTGAAATAGACTAGATTACGATGCTGGGGTGGATGAAGAAAATATCTAGATGAGGAGAAGTGTATGTTCCATTGACTATGGACATGGACATGGACATGGACTGAGCGGACCATTGTCGGCTGGGTGAAAATCAGCATATATGTAAACTCCCCAAGGCACAAGGCAGTATGGACATTCTTGTGGGAAGCAGGAACAAAAATAACAATAGACGCAGCAACAGTGCACCATGGATTGGAGTATCCCCTTGGACTGCGGAGATTATAACGGGTATATAATGAGCTAGTCGTAGGCATCAAATATTGTGATCGGAGTTGAGATAGAAAGAACTTGAAGGATCAACCATTCGAGGAAGAGTAAAACATTACAGTATTAAAGAACGTGCAAAAGGCCACCCACGAATACAAAAGAGGGTATTAACGCAAGAGCTGCATATGAACAGAGACTCAGAATCTGAAAGCATGCTCGTACTATGCAAGGCGAAATGCAGGTTTTGTGTGGTCGCAGGCAATGCGATCAACAAGCAGTATTATGTAATTGAATATATTACTTAACCTCAGTTGGGTTTTTAGGTTCAGTGTTCTCTTTCTCGTTTTCATGGGGCCGAGGAAACTCGGCCTCGTCTTTGATCGGGGGCTTTTGATCCGGCAACGCCTGGATGGGTGCCTCAACCGGCCGAGGAGGGATGGAGGCTAATCGCTCCCGGGGCTCCTCCTCTGGATCACGATCGATGATAGATGAAATGGATTGTTTCGTCGACCCGTTCGTTCTCGGGACTGGTATTTGCTCCGGGGCCGGAGCCATGGGGACCGGCGGCGCTGGCAGTGTCCGCTCGGGGGCCTCCGTCTTCACACGGACCTCCCGACTCTCCTCCTCATCAGATGCAGAGGAATAATCCATTTCTTGCTGATATCCTTCGGTATCCGCAGGGCCAGATTCCAACCGACTTTCTTCGGTGGATGCCCGATTCACCGTCGCCACTGGCGGCAGAGGCGCATTAGGATCAAACACGATGCCACATACCTCTAGCGCCCGGGACTGACTCCCCAGGCTGCGGTCCTTATGTTTCTTGGTCAGATGGCACATGAAGCCATGCAGGGTCACAAAATCGGCTTTTCCACAACCTGCGACCGGACATGTGAGATATACCAGGCTTCCGTCCGACGGCCGCTTCCAGAGCGCCCGTCCAGAGGGATCATGCGCGGCCGGTCGTCCATGACGTTCCCCCCAAGCCTCAACATTCTTGATGGTGTATTTCTGCTTCCGCCGAATCGATGTGGCGCCGGTAGGATCGTGGTGGATGTGCTGAGGAGGAGGATGGGGCGGCGGCGCTTGTGTTGGCGGCGGGGGAATTTGGCGAGGCTCTGGAGGGCTCTGTTGCTTGAAGAATGCAAGGGTGGTCGCTGCATTGGTTTCCGATAACCGGCGAGGCGGCGTTGGTCGAAGCGGCGGCGAGTCCAGGCTTGCATTATATCCCAGTCCCATGGACTCCCGCTTTATTCTCTTCCGTTGCCTACGCAGTTCCTGATTCGTAGGCAAAGCATCCATGTCAGAGTTGAAATCCGCGGAGAATTATGTCATGAGTCTATTAACCATACCTCTTCTTCGGCTTCCGCATTTTCGGTCATCCTACGAAACTCCTCGTCCTCTCGCTTCCGGATGGCGAGAAGGTGACTACGGGCCGCCATGCGAGCCGCTTCTTCATGTTCCAGTTGTCTGAGGCGAGTCTCGATATGATCTATTTGGAAAGGTTGAGCCGGCGGACCGGGCGCTGGCGGGCCTGGTTCCTGCAGTGGATGGGGGTGGAAGGGACGAAATTGATGATGGCCTGGCATCATATGTTCCGGTGGGATTGCTTGCGTCGGATTCATTGCGATTGGATGGAATCGGGGCAGGCTCATGGTGTTGACATGGTGTCCGGAGACACCTCCGTTGAGGCCATTCTCATGCACGGGTGCTACAGGAGGTGCTGCAACGGTCATGGTAGAAGACTGAGGAGGTTCAGTCAGAGAATTAGTTGATCGAGTTTACTGCGTTTGAGTTCTGGCATGCACATGGAAAAGTTTGTTGGTGATTTGCAGATTGATATGATGGGGGACGGGGGAACACTGAACAGAGGGGGGGAACAGCAGGGAATTCAATATGATGAAAAGATAAATAAGATGAGAAGAGGGGGGAATGAAGGTGTAGGAGTTCGGACAGGGTGAGAAAAGGGAGATGAGGGAGGGAGCAGAGAGGGACAAAGGGAAAGAAGAGGAGTATGAGTGAAATGATAAAAAGAGAATACAATGCTAGTGTCAGAGCAGAAAGACCAGAAGGCGCGGCAGATGTCGAATTAGGGTACCAAAGAGAATAGAATGAGAGAGAAGCCGAACTTACTTACGGAGTACACTTGCAGCAGATAATCAGGATAATGTCAAGAACAGCCAAGGACTTCTCCGACCAAGCAGAGAAGAAAAAGAGCCCGCTAGTGCGATGCAGCTTGCCCGTTTTTTTTTCCCTCCAGGAAATTTCCCGCGGTTTCCTCGAAGGTCGATTTAGTTGGTTGTCACCCACTACTACTAGAGTTGAGAGGGACAAATGCAAGTGGTAACGGCTAAGCAAGGGATCCAATGGATTGGAGGAGGAAGTAGGCAAGACTGGTCTGTCACTGGTGCCTGTGGAAGCGAGAGATAGCCGGGGAGCGATCCTAATGGAAGGTTTGAATGAAAGTTTAACGAAGGGGGAAAAAGAAAAGAAAAAAAGGAATAATACTAATAATAATAATAATAATAATAATAATCCCCCAAAATAATGACAAAGCACGAGAAAAGGACGAGAGGGAGAGAGGGCGAGCGAGAGGGCAAAGATGGAATAATGGGCAAAGTAATTAAAACCAGATCAATTGGGACAGCTCTAGACACCACTAGGAAGACACACTAGCAGCTAATAAAACTAGTTCAAGTAGTAAAGTATCTAGATGGTTTTACGGTCAGTTGGAACTTGGAAACAAACAAGTCCATGGATAGAGTCTGGGACCTGCAACAGCACTAGTGAGCTCCAGTGTCAGATGTAGTAATAATTGACAATAATGCCCATAGTACGATGTAGTACAGAATGCACAACTGTCTGGAGCATTGCCCTTTCTGCGACTTGAATGAATATTTGCGGTTGGATGGGAATCAGATTAACAACCGCGGCTGGTCCGTTCATGATTTATTTTTATTTTTATTTTTATTTATTTTTATTTTTAATTTTGTGGTTGTGTGGTGAGGTCCACTTCCATGGTATTTCCATTGTGGTTCCTTGACAGAGAGAGAGATGGATGACTGAGGGCATCGTAGCCTCCCTGGAACTGACGCCGGACATTGTAATTATTACTCTGAGCCAGATCCTTCAGTCCCCGAAAATCCATACCTCTGTGTTGTACACTAGCCTGCCCCTCCGAGTAGAAATCCACTACTGTCACACTAGTGACAAACACAAACCAACTCAGTAATCTATATTAAATTCTATTATTTATCGTGTCCCCCCCCCCGGTCTAGGATCTGAGATGTGTACTTTAGTCGTCTGCCGGAGGGGAAGCGAAATCGACTCTTAGACCAGGGTTGATCTGTACCAGGACCGGAGAGGCAACCCAACACCATATTGACTTTCGCATGAGCTCAACGATTGATAAAGAATCCGGGAACTCTACCACTGGTGGAAAGCTTCACACTGTGTCTTTCTTCTGCCATTAGTCGTTTTAATAGTACTCCTGCGCATTCCTTGGCCCTTAGGCAAACATACTGTCGTAATTTTTTTTTCCCTCTCTGGCTCTTAGTCTGTCCACTTCCAGTTCCAAGCCCTCTGGAAAGCTGGTAGGTAAGTAGGGTTTATTTTTAGTTACTCAAGGAAGTGGCCAATGAGGATCGGATGATCTACTACTTGTTTGTAACACAATTAAATGAGAAGGAAAGTAGAAGATCATGAAAGATCGGTGTCTTGTGCACAATCGTTGCCAGAGTGGATTGCAAGGGTAATACAGCGTGTCAATGGGTTTTGTACCCCAAGCCTACTAGTAGCAATCATAGCCGATGAAGCTTCCAGCCAGCTGGACAGGGGGGGGGGAGTTGCGACAGAGCAATGAGAATGGTGGGAAAAGGTCCCCGCCGTGAATAGCACTTACTGCTTAGTCGTAGGACTAGTGGTTGGATACGGGAGAAAACTGAAGAGGACCCAGAGGGCGAAGGCGAGCGAAGGCGACTGAGTCAGGAAAGGAAAAGAAAACGACGGGTTGGTTGGTTGGTTGGCCGGGATGGTCCCAAGGGGCAAAGTGAAGGAAAGTGGACTGGCCAGATATTATTACTGTGTACTAGTAGTAGATAGTACCCGCTCACCACCACTGGAAACTGTGGGATTAAATGAGGACCAGGGCAGGTCAGGACCTGAGGACACAGTATCTTCACTGCTTGGTTGTAGGAGTAATAATAAATCACCCCAAGTGGGGATGTCCCAAAAAATGACTGGATCATTCCTGGAACAGGTACATTAAACAAGCCGATCGACAAATGATGAAGGGGAGATTTTTGCAGCCAGACGCAATTTACCCCGTCTAAATAAATAGACTCGTTCCAAGTGGCTCTCAAATTAGGCTGGACGTGAGGAGTGCCCTTTTGGTCCAAGTCAGGGCAAAAAATGGGGCGTCAAGCAGAGATCCAGACTTTGGCTCGGTAGGTAACCACAGCACAAGAATCATAATACTAGTAATCATAATAACAGCCTCCATTAGGATCTCCGCCAGAGACATCTGTGACACAGACTGAATCATTAGTCACAATGGGACGGGGAGGAGACACCCCCATCCCACATCATGATCTGAGACTGTCAGATGGACGTACCAACCATGTCAGACAGACACCCCGACTGCCATGATCATCATCATCTTCTTCTTCTTCTTCTTCTTCATCTTTGATCGATGAGAAGAGAAGAAAAACAAAGCAAAGCAAAGCAATGACCCGGCTGCCATCCCTCCAGTCCAGTCGACTTGCCAATCTTTCCACCCTAGAAGAATGAAAGATTCCTTGGCCAGAGCTCCTCTCTGCATGTGTGTACCACGATGATTTGTTCCCTCAGCTGCAACGCTCCTGCAAGTCTCCCAGCGGGGATTGGTTGCAGCTGAGGTGCTGCCGATAAGAACAGAAGTACGGAGTAGTCCTCCTCCCGTTGTCTACGTACCTATACTCCGTACGTAGTTAGACATCATCGCCGTCAGCATGATTCGACTCCCGTAGATGTGGTGTCATGATTGACCTCGATCGCTCACCCTGATAGGGAGAGACAGCCCTCTTAACAACCCTTCCTATAGTCCCCTTACCCCATACTCGGTCATATCCTGTTCTGAACTTGTGAGGTGAGTGAGGTTCTGGCCCGTCTACCGCAAGTCACCATTGAACTATATTAGATCAAATGGGTCGATGATGATGATAAGTCCAAAAGCATTTTTTGTCAATCCTGCATTTCCCGCTCCACTTTGAAGGTTGGAAACACAGCTCCTGCTCGCCGGCGTGTCTTCTTCGTTCCTTCCTTAACCAATAACCCCATTGCTCACATTCCAATCAGAAAAATTCTGTTCCCCCTCCCGCCCCTGTGAAAACTGTACTAGAAGCTTCGAGGGAGAAGCGATCATCAGAACAAGGAAATCAGAACCCGTCCGTCACTACGGAGTACACAGTACACAGTACTAAGTAAGCTAGGCATCGGAATCTTTGCAGGACTCGTGGCAATTTCTCATTCCTCATTCTATCTAGATACCTACCTACCTAGTACATGTCTTTCTGCTGCCCTTCTCTTTCTCAATAAAAGTCAATGTAAGGAATCCCACTACTATTGAGAGAGAGAAAAAAAAACCACCCCATCCCAACCCCACATGAAAAATGAGAAAAAAAATTACAATGAAAGACATTTCTTTGCAGATTATTGATTGATTGATTCTCTCCTGTAATAATAATAACGAGGCTTCTATCTACAAACTACAACTACCGACCTACCCTCCCGTATCTACTCCGTGATCACTTTCTGATTGGAAAAAGAGGAGCGTGCCAACCTGCATCAACCATCAACCACAAATGTACTTCTTGAGTGGGATGGCGGGCTTTTAGTCCTGGGTGGTGTTTCACAGCTTTGACGTGATTCGCAGGCCGCTGTTGATTAATCATGGATTTTAATTAAAAAGACTCCTGTGATCATCAGCTGGCTACCTACTATGTATCTAGTGGTGAACAGCTGGCAAGGCCAACACGAATCTGTCAGTAACTCAGTATCCATCGGGTCTAGTTTAGTCTATCTAGTCGGTCCCAGACCATGGGTGACCCTGCTTTGGGAGGAGCCATCGCGGTAAAAACATCACTCTGAGCCTGTTGGCTTGGCATCGAAGCTGTCGACTCCCACTAGTCCCGGGTCAGTAGCACTAAATCATCACCAAGTACCGTAATCAAGTATAATAACTAATGGAACAGCAGTAAGATTAACGAGGGTGGGTGACTGACCAGCCGGGCGAATGACTGAATGGGGGTGGTTTGTGGACGCGCGCCCCGGTGGCCCACCCTGGGTTCGGAGCAATTCCAGAATGCTGCTGGCCTCCCAGTCCCAGCTGCTTGACGCTGCCATAAGCAGGAATCTGAAATCGACTGGGTATCACGGTAAACCCAGGCAACGTAACTGCCCTACGTATCTTCTAACTTCTACCAAAGAATCAAGATCAGGCCCAAGTTATTAAATCGAGAGGAGAATTTCCTGTTCTATTGTCACAATGTTCCAGCCCACCACATCCTTTTTTTGTGGTCCCCCAGCCGTAATGTCATCATTAAGTTACAAAATGTAAACTCCATGCATCCGTCCCAACGGATGGCCCTCCTGTCAAAGAAGTGCAAACGCTCACCCGGCCCAAGAGGTATGAAGAGGGGATTGGAGAAAGAGAAATGAGAATACATAGGAAAATGAAGATAAACAAAAAGAAAAACACCCGTACACCGAAACAGGGATAGATCAATCAGAGCTATCAGGTATGTATACATATCATGCGTGTTAAAACATCGGAGAAAAGAGGAAAGGCTCTAGGGAATAACGCAAAGGTGGAATACAAGAAACATCCATGGCTTGGTGAAGCCATGGGACGTTCAGTGGTAATACATTTAGGCCTTGTTCTCGCCCTCGCCGGACTGCTGCTGCTGCTGCTGCTCGGCCTGAGCCTTGTGCATCTTGTCGAAAAGGGTCAAGCTGGCGTTCTGGAGCTCATCGGTCTTCTGCTTGAACTCCTCAGCAGTGGCAGTGCCCTCGCCACCCTGGTTCTGGGCGACGAACTCGCGGAGAGAAGCAATCTTCTCGCGGATCTGGTCAGCCTCAGCCTTGTCGAGGCGGCTCTCGAACTCCTTGAGGGCCTTCTCGGTGTCGTTCACGACGCTGTCAGCACGGTTGGCAGCTTCGATGGCAGCCTTGCGCTCCTTGTCCTGAGCACCGTACTTCTCAGCATCCTCAACCATGGACTCGATCTCAGCGTCGGAGAGACCGGAGCCAGAGGCGATGGTGATAGACTGGTCCTTGCCGGTGGACTTGTCCTTGGCGGCGACGTGGACGATGGAGTCGGCATCAATGTCGAAGGTGACCTCAACCTGGGGAACGCCACGGTGGGCAGGGGGGATACCAACGAGCTGGAAGTTTCCGAGGAGCTTGTTATCCTTGACAAGCTCACGCTCACCCTGGAAGACCTTGATCTCGACAGCGGTCTGGAAATCAGCAGCGGTGGAGAAGGTCTGGGACTTCTTGGTGGGGATAGTGGTGTTGCGGTTGATCAGACGAGTGAAGACACCACCGAGGGTCTCGATACCGAGGGACAGAGGGGTGACATCGAGCAGGAGGACATCAGTGACCTCACCGGCAAGAACAGCACCCTGGATAGCAGCACCGATGGCGACGGCCTCATCGGGGTTGACAGACTTGGCGGGGTCACGGCCGAACATGGACTTGACGGACTCGGTGACCTTGGGCATACGGGTCATACCACCGACAAGGATGATGTCCTGGATGTCGCCGGACTGCAGGTTGGCATCCTTGAGGGCCTTGCGAACGGGCTCAATGGTGCGGCTGATGAGGGGGTCAACGAGAGACTCGAGGCTGGCACGGGTCATCTTGTGGTTGATGTGCTTGGCACCGCTGGCATCAGCAGTGATGAAAGGAAGGTTGATCTCGGTCTGGAGGGAAGAGGACAGCTCAATCTTGGCCTTCTCGGCAGCCTCACGGATACGCTGGATAGCCATGCGGTCGCCGGAGAGATCGAGACCGGACTCCTTCTTGAACTGTTGCACAATCTGGCGAACGAGGGCGATATCGAAGTCCTCACCACCAAGGTGGGTGTCACCGTTGGTAGACTTGACCTCAAAGACACCCTTCTGGATCTCCAGGACGGAGATATCGAAAGTACCACCACCAAGGTCATAGACGGCGACAACACGGTCAGCCTCCTTCTCGAGACCGTAGGCAAGGGCGGCAGCAGTGGGCTCGTTGACAACACGGAGAACGTTAAGACCGGCGATCTGACCGGCGTCCTTGGTGGCCTGACGCTGGGAGTCGTTGAAGTAGGCAGGAACGGTGACGACAGCGTTCTTGACGGGCTTGCTGAGGTAGTTCTCGGCAGTCTCCTTCATCTTGTTGAGGACGAAACCACCGATCTGGGAGGGAGAGTACTTCTGGCCACGAGCCTCAACCCAGGCATCGCCATTGGTGTGCTGAACGATCTTGTAGGGAACCTCCTTAAGGTCACGCTGGACCTCGGCGTCGGTAAACTTGCGACCGATGAGACGCTTGGTGGCGAAGAGAGTGTTCTCGGGGTTGACAACAGCCTGACGCTTGGCGGCAATACCGACCAAACGCTCACCATCCTGGGCGAAACCAACAACGGAAGGCGTCGTTCTGGCACCTTTAGACAGTCAAGTCAGCGACTTATCACTCTAACCGCGACTGATGCCGGTCCGATGTCGGCGCCACGGCCAAACTGCAGCCAGGAAAATTTTTCATAACATACCTTCAGTGTTCTCGATGATCTTGGGGGTCTTGCCCTCCATGACGGCAACAGCGGAGTTGGTGGTACCTATGTATCGCATTAGGCCTTGTATACCTTGTCACGATCGCAGGGAGCGAAAACATACCCAAGTCAATACCGATGACCTGGCCCTTCACCTTCTCCTCTCCTCCCTCGGTGGAGTTCCATCTGCGGATAGAAGCACCGGGGACTCTGAAAGCAGGGGCGCGAGCGAAACGAGCGGTGCGCGGGAGCTGGTTCAACATATGCGATTTTAGTCACAGCACTTCGCGGTTGACCATCATAGGGATCAAAACCTACCGCGCGGGAGAGACGAGTGGGCAACATTGTGCAATGTGATTAGAAGAACAAAATAATACAACTATTAAAAAAAGAAGATATAGGAAGACCCCGGTCGATTCAATCGAAGGGTCTGAGGGTGTGGGAGGGAGGGTATATGATGGGGCAGAAGGAGGAGGTGAGTTGAAGGAGACAAGAATTTTCAGCTCTTTCTGGGGGAGGAAGAAACTTGAAAAGGAAGGGAGACGACGGCAGGGTAGGACTAGTAAAAATCGTCCCGGAGAGCTTCGGCCCGTCGTCGAACTTGGTAGAATCACGGCAACGCAGCTGGCCATCCAATGATAGCCGAGCTACCCTTTTGACCGCTCAAGCTGAGTAGCCGAGCCCATGCGCCGCCGGTCCTGCTTCCTTAGAAGCTACCAGTGCCCTCTGGATTGGCGATACCATTGCCACTATGGCTTGGATGGGTTTTCTTCCAGTTCCCTCAGCTCCAGGGCATGTCAATCATTCATATTCGGGTGCATATACCCTGTTAGTACCCCTGCAAAGATAGCTGAGCTGAGCTGCTGTTGACGGAGTACTCCATGGCAACGCCCTTGGCCTGGCTGGCTTATAGACTGTAAACCTCAGTATCGGTGGAAAACGTACTTAGTAGATTAATTCCTTGACTCATCAGAACGGCGTGTTTGTTTTTCTCTCTCCACCATAAGTCTAGCCAGCTACTACTGCTTACTGAAGGCTAGCTCTGCACCTTTGCAACAACACAGTGAACGAGAGATATATATCGCTCAACTAGTGCCTATTCGATAAAAAGAATAATTATTGACCACCCTTTCCATTGACATACCCTATTATCATGTTTTCACACTATTAGTGTCCCAGATACCAACTACCTACATACTAGTAGATGTCTAGAGAGATACATGTTGAGATGAGCGATGTTCTAGAATGCCAATCTAACATTCCAACTTGAACGAAAAAAAGATGCCTCGGCATGTATCATTTCTCCCTGTCCCAGACCCCATTGAATATATCGTCAAGGGTTTTGAAATACTGTGCTTTCCCGAGAAGGTATACCCTGTCCAGGGCCCTAGTAAAGCCGATTAGTGACTGCTTAGTTGACTGACAAACTAGTTGTAAGCATTGACTCATCGGCAAGCAAAATGTGGACTGTAGCTTCAATTTCTACACTTTCCAATTTCTCACCGCATCCGATGTCACGAAGGGGCTAACTACATAAGCTAGAGATTTGCGTAGCAATAACAGCCAACTCAGAGATATAACCGCGGATGCCGATGGCGTTATAAGACTGCTTCCAGTTAGTCCGCGAACCTAATAGTCGGGAAACTTCACGAGGCCTAGTCTACTATCCGCCAGCCGTGATCGGGCGGTCGACGGGGACAGGTCAAGGGGATGGGCGGGATACCGTGTGCATTGAGGATAAGGGCCCCCCCTAAAACGACGATTGTATTAGAATAGATCCAAATGCCACTGAGCGGAATCTCCCATCAAAAATCAAAACAAATGAACTAATGGTGCAAGCTGGAAGCGGCCACGGATTGAATTGAGTCGACCGCATTCGCCGCTTGGAGGTTCCCCGGATTGGGTGCGACAAGTCTTACGTCATCCGTTCGCACCCGCGATTGACCCTCCGAAATCGTCCCCAAGGCAAAGGCGGATCAGTGGTAAGGGAAAAAGCGAAGGTGGGAGAGTCGAAGTATCGAGTCCTGGTGCGTCGCGGTGTTGCTGGGTTCCTTTGCCTGCCTACTTTACTCGAACGAGCTCTAGTAGCTTTAACTTCTCTTCGGCTAGACCCTGTTTCCGGTCTCCTTTTCGCCAGTCTCCCCCAATACCACTTTTCTTTTTCGTCGTCGCTTTCCATCGACTCTCTTCCTCTTCCCTCTGCGTTGTCCGTCGTTTCCGCAACATCGGGGCCTCGCAATAGCTGTACTTCCGACCATGTCACCTTGATGTCGACGCCCCTTCATCATGACTACGGATTCGCTTGCGTCAGTTCTCTACTTTGCCTATCTTTCAGGTGATGGTACAACCCGCCGATTGCTAATGTCATATCGGTCTTCAGGTATCATCCGACTGAGTCTCTGATCCTCCCGACCAAGCGCCGCTTCTTCCCTTTCAAAATCCCCAACTTGTCCGTACATCGAGCTCGCAGCAAAGCAGCCGATCAATGCTAATTGTGACATAGCCACCAGCAACTTCGCAACTATATTAGCACCTCCGACCCGGACAGGATCTACGTTGTAGTGGAGCGAGTCGTGTACTCGATTCACGTCTCATCGCAGAAACGGGAGACTATTGCCGTTATCCCTTTCGAGCCCAAATGTCTTGCTGCTGGTTACGGCTGGATTGGAGTAGGGGGCGGAGAGAACGGTGAATGCGCCTTTATCAGGCTATCTTCCGATCGGAGTGCGCGCGTCCGTGCCGATACCCCGGCCTTCCAGCCCTCGGACGTGGACAGTGCTCTGCCAATCGAACTTGAACCTCCCGCGAGAATCTCACCTCCTTGGTTGCCTGGCGATGAACCTGGACCAGCTCGCCACGGTGGGAGAAGGCAGGCTCCAGAAGTGCAGTTGCACAAATTTGGGGGCACCATCGTCAACTCAGTGACCATCCACCGATTACCTGGGGATGGTAAAGAGTTAGCGGAGGAAGATATAGCGGTTCTCAGGTATCAGCATAGTCATCTTGCGACCTACTGAGATGCTAACCGCTTCTGCAGTAACAATGATAAGACCGTTACCGTCTACTCTTTGGCCCGGTCAAAAGTTCTCAAAGTGATCCCCCATCCAACATGCATGAATTATGCGGTCGTGTCACCCGACTCTACTCTTCTTGCCGCGGTTGGTGACGAAACACGTGCATATTTTTATAGGGTTATCCGCAACCTTGATGCTGTGACTGTGACGGATGATGGTGACAAAGTTTGTGGGTGGGATTGGGTGGACCTTCGCTGTATAGAGATGGATATAGGCACACGCTTCGACGACGGATGCTGTTTCACCATCGCTTTTTCTCAATTTAGTCGATTATGTGCGATCGGATCGCAATCTGGAGTCATCACCGTCTTCGATGTGAGGTCCATCCGTGACATCATCCACCAGCCTGACGACAACACGGTAATTTGCCGTTTCAACTCGTCAAGGCCTTGCTGCAATGGTGGCGCTGTGCGCTGTATGGCATTTGCGCCTGAGCCCTGGGACCTCCTAGTGTGGCTTGAAGACAAAGGGCGGGCTGGAATTGCCGATGTTCGTCAGGCTTTTATTCGCAGACAGGTTCTTGAATTGGATATGAACGAACCCGACATGCAGGAAGTCCGTACAGAGCCATTGTTGGATGACTTGATATTTGAACTCGATAGTCGGGTTTCTCCAGACACACGCCATGAATTCGATGTGGCACAACGAGCATTCCTTGACTCGTTCGAGGGGTCAACTTATAACCAAGGCACGACAGGTTCGGACAATTCACCATTGAGTGAGAGCCTGATACAGGACCTCACGGAAAGAGAGAGGCTGATAGTTGAATTCTTGAACACAGCACGCTGGACGTCGAGGATGGAAGATGGACTTGCAGAACGGCGAGCTAGAGCTAATGCTCATCCACACCCTGCAGTTCGCCCACGGTTTCACGGCCTCACAGATGAGGCCAGTCGAGCCTCCCGTTATACTTCGCCTCCACGTCATGGAGATGAAGGTCGTGACTCGCATCGGGAGGAGTCGCAAACAGAAGCTGGTGACCGTAGACAACATGCGAGGCGCCAAGGCTCTATTCTGCTGACTCCAGGAAATAATGAGACGAGTAGTCGGACGCCAGAAACGGGGCTGGCAAACATTGATCCGCAACCCAGCATTACACTCAGCTGGACCGCATCACCCTCGGATATGTACCCCAATGTTTTGGAAAACCCCCCACACGTTGCAGATTCGAGCTCAAGTGATCCCAGTAGTTCTGGAAACGAACTAGGACCTGCGACTCGACCGCAAGGGACGACGAATCGCCCCTCCGCCAACTTTGACTATTCTAATACCACCGCGGACTTGTTGCCCCGACCGAGAAACCACGCGCGGTCTCGTTCTGCTCACAGACGGCCCGAGAGGCAGGATAGTACACCCGAGGCCCTCCACGATACATCGCGGCTCTCGAGTACCGAATTGAGAGCCAGTGTGGCAGTGGAACGCCTTCGAAGGCAGCGACAGAATCTGACTGAACTACACAGCCGGCATAGTCAACGTGAGCAGCGGTATCGGCAGCAACCGTGGGGTTTGGAACAGACTCGATCTCCTCGATGGATTCGGAATGTATTGAACGAACTCCCCGATCGTAGCTTGGGGGTGGGTCGGGATCAGGACCCAGGTAGCACAGCCGGAATTGGCTGGGGTACTGATGGGAGAACATTGTAGGTAGTATGTCTCACCCGAAGGTAGCTCCAACTGACTGATTAGGTATATCGCAACCGTGGACGGGATTTTCGAATACCAGGTCGATGTAACGGACAGGAAGACGTTCCCCGTCATCAACTACCGTTAGTGAGTAATTAACGGACGCTTCCTCGGTCATTGCCAGGGGTAGTCGGAAGTATCTCATCACCCTCAATGGGTGACAGGCCAGTCTAATGTTTCCATGACTTTCATTCTTCTTCTCGATCTTTCTGAATTTGTTTCCATTTTCTCGGGGTTATGAGAGGGCGCAGGGTTTGCAGGACGACTGATATTCAGCATACAAGATTGGACGACTGGAAATAGAGTACGGGATTGGCCATAACGAAGGACCTCTGGGGTCCTTGATGCCCCCTTGTCCAGCACGGGTATTTGCGCATTTGTTTCGGGAGCATTCCGATTGTAACATTTGGGGCAAATCACCACTTTGCATTTGCTTTTGGCGTTCCGGCGACTGTATAGGATGAATTGCTCATGTACAAGGGTCACTGTCTTTTTACTACTTGTTTTTCAGGCACATGAACCAGAATCCCACGTTTGACTCCCTTATGCCGATCAACAGAGACCAACAGATGTTACTAGACCAATTGTGACACAAGGCACTGGCGAGGTGTAGATAAATCGATTAATGGAGTCCAATTGTCCGTAGTACTACTAGTTTGGAATGATGTTCCGGTCTTCAGTGGGCGGAAGGCGTGCAGTCTCCACACGACGTCAGAGCTGGTTGGTCTGGCAGAGAGTGTCCGGCCAACTTCCCGCCGACAAACACCGCCAATGAATAATAACTGGTGCACTCTTGCCATCTGCAAGCTCCTTGGGACCCGTGCACCGTCAAGCTACCTGTGAATGCTGGCTGTACCTAGCTAGCTTTTCATGTGTCTAGCTTGCTAATCTTGGCTCCCTGCTCTCGCAGTCCCCTTCGCCTGCCGCCTCGGCTACCCTGCGGGGTCTTCTTCTCCCACCTCCGCTCAGACATTGAACCTGGTGTTGAAGTAAATCGCGTACACAGCCAGAGCTCGCTTCGAATCTTGGCTTCAAATGACGGGGAGTCTAACGTCGGCGCTGGCCGAGTTGAGTCTAAACTCGCAGAGCCTTAGCGGACCGGCCTTTGACGCACGGCTCGCCGAAGAGGAGGCTGGTGTCTACAGGAATTGCAAACCTCGACAAAGAGCTCAGCAGAATGCCGCTGACCTTAAAGAGGAGCTGGAACGAGACTTTCTAACTCCTTCTTCCAAGTTTAGCCCTGAATGGCTGAACCGTCTACAAAGGTTTGGCTATCCTCAATTGTTTGCGCCCTCGAATCTCGTGCCTTATTCGGCATTTGCAGGTACTTTTCTGCTTGATGCTAGGAAATGCGTTCGGAATTCTGGTCATTGTACCAGTTCAAACTTCCCCGTAATTCCTCGTTGACTGCTATCATGCTCGGTGCATTTACTTCTTGATAACATACTGACACAAAGCAGGAAGTGGGACGTCTCAACGGATTACACCGACCTATTTGAAGTCGCAGGTACTCAAACACGTACTATCGTCCGTTTCGATCGTGATGGCCTTGAAGGGCGTGTTACTGGTTACCATGAAGTAACCGTGCCGGCCATCAGTGCAAATGCCAAAAATTCGACGTCTCTCCTCCGCCGGCCAGCTGGTCGTGCAGATTTTGTGAGGGGCGCGGCAGGATTCTTTCCATTCGCTCCAGGTGGACTGGATGGTGTCGAAGCGATTGCTGAGATGGAATCCGAGGCCCAGACGACAGAGCACTCTAGAACTGGCAAACAATCGGGTCTCGATCGGATTATCAACTTTGGTGCTGAAGGAGGCCTCTTGGAGATTGCCCCTGGATTTTCTCGTGGCTTGAAGTTCGAGGAAGCAAAGACCAAAGAGGTTGCAGATGGAGACAAGGAGGTCGAGGACGCCTTACAACAGGAAGAGACCGAGCTACATGTCGAGCAAGATGAGACAGCCTCGGATGCTGGAGGCGTCAAGATCGAGGACGAAGCTGAGCTCAGCGATGAGGAAGACATTGACTCTTTGCTGCCTGTAGAATTTCCAGCACTGGAACCCCACGCGCCGCTACTCGCAGGCGTCCAGCAAAGGAAAACCGGTAGGGAATGGGCTCATGTCGTTGATGTCAACAAGGAAATCACGAATTTCCGTGACCTCGTCCCCGACATGGCTCGGGAGTGGCCGTTCGAACTGGACACCTTCCAAAAAGAGGCTGTCTATCATCTCGAATGCGGTGACTCTGTGTTCGTTGCTGCCCATACGTCGGCTGGCAAAACTGTTGTCGCCGAATATGCCATCTCTCTAGCCGCCAAACACATGACCAAAGCTATCTACACATCTCCCATCAAGGCTTTAAGCAATCAAAAGTTCAGAGACTTTAGAACTGAGTTTGATGATGTTGGTATCTTGACAGGCGATGTTCAGATCAATCCGGAAGCAAGCTGCCTCATCATGACCACCGAGATCTTACGAAGCATGCTTTACAGAGGAGCTGACCTGATCCGAGATGTGGAGTTTGTGATCTTCGATGAAGTCCATTATGTTAACGACCTTGAAAGAGGCGTTGTTTGGGAAGAAGTCATTATCATGCTTCCCGAACATGTCACTTTGATCCTCCTCTCCGCCACCGTTCCCAACACCTATGAATTTGCTTCTTGGGTTGGGCGCACAAAGAAGAAGGACATCTACGTCATCTCAACTGCCAAGAGACCCGTTCCGCTCGAACATTATCTCTGGGCCGGTAAAGGGAAGTACAAGGTTGTCGATTCAAACAAACGGTTCCTCGAGAACGGTTGGAAAGAGGCCGACGAGATCATTTCTGGCAGAGACAAAGTAAAAGCTCAGAAGGCAGCCGAGGCCCAAGCCCAATCGCAAGCGAGCAGAGGAGCTCCGCAGGGCCGAGGGCGTGGACAAGCTGGTGGACGAGGTGCCCCTCGTGGCGGCAACTCGCAACGGGGAGGAGCTCCTCGTGGCCGAGGCCAGCCCGCAAATCGAGGCACCGGAAACATTGCCCGTACAGGAAGAGGAGGCGGGCGGACTACAGCTGCGCAGGATAAGACTGTCTGGGTGCAACTTGTCCAGCATCTTCGCAAGGAGAATCTGCTGCCCGGCTGTATCTTTGTTTTCTCCAAGAAGAGATGCGAGCAGAATGCTGACTCACTGTCGAACCAAGACTTCTCCACTGCTTCAGAGAAGAGTCTGATTCACATGTTCATTGAGAAATCCCTTACAAGACTTAAGCCAGAGGATCGGACCCTCCCACAGATCCTTCGTCTTCGCGAATTGTTGAGTAGAGGTATCGCGGTCCATCATGGCGGTCTTCTGCCGATAATGAAAGAAATCGTCGAGATTCTGTTTGCCAAATCGCTGGTCAAAGTCCTTTTTGCCACAGAAACATTTGCTATGGGGCTCAACCTGCCTACCCGCACGGTAGTCTTCTCCGGATTTCGCAAACATGATGGCAAAGGCTTCCGAGACCTGCTACCTGGAGAATATACCCAAATGGCTGGGCGTGCTGGACGTAGAGGCCTTGACACTGTTGGCTACGTCATTATCGTTAATCCGGGCAGAGATGAAGCCCCCCCGGCTGGTGCTTTGAGGAGAATGATTCTCGGTGATCCGACCAAACTTCGGTCTCAATTCAGGCTTACATACAACATGATCTTGAACCTCCTGCGCGTGGAGGCTTTGAAGATTGAAGAGATGATCAAGCGAAGCTTTAGTGAGAATGCTACCCAGGCTCTGCTCCCGGAGCATGAAAAGCAGGTACAGCTTTCAGAGGCCAGCTTGGCTAAAATCAAACGAGAGCCTTGTGACATATGTGATATTGATCTTGCGGCCTGCCATGCCGCGGCTATCAAGTATGAGAAGCTCACCAGTGAGCTCCACGTTGGGTTGCTTTCGTCCCCTGTCGGGAAGCGCCTATTTGTGCCAAAACGATTGATCGTCTACAGAAAGGTAAGCAATACCCTGTTACAATTAGTCTGACCTAGCTGACTGTCCAATAGGAGGGCTTCCGAACTGCCGGTGTCATATTCCGCGAGGGTATTGGAGGTGGCCAGGCGCCTAGCATACAAGTTCTCGAGATCGGAAGGATAGGAAACAGACGCCACCCTAGCGATATTCTTCCCTTCCTCCCAAGATTCAAGCAGCTCCTTCAATCTTTGCCAACTCGTGCTGCCGATATGGCGCTAAAGACTTACAAAGTCCCACTTTTAGACCTCGAATGCGTCACTAATACGGTGGTCAAATTGGGGGGGCCCATATGGTATCTTAACATCAAGAAGGGTGAGTGTTATATGCTCCAAAGAAGCACTTATTGCTAACACCACGGACAGAGGCAATTAAGTTTGCAGACAAGGAACTATCGAAATACTGTACCTCATGGACAAGTCCGGTTTGGGATGAAATGGATTGGGCCCGAATCAAAGAGTTACAAGTCAGGGATATACTCGAGAAGCGGCAGGCGCAGGCCTCTATTGCCCAATCCTGCAAATGCCTGCAGTGCCCCAGCTTCTTGAAACACGTAAGCGTCGATCCTTTGTGTCCCCAAGTCAGTTTATGCTCATACTTACACCCGGCAGTTTGAAATGCAACACGATGAATGGCAGGTCAAGGAGAACATTTCTCAATTGAAACAGCTAATGTCCGACCAAAACCTCGCACTGCTGCCGGATTATGAGCAGCGTATCCAGGTGCTGAAAGACCTGGGCTTCGTGGATGAGCAGTCTCGCGTGCAGCTGAAAGGAAAGGTGGCATGTGAGGTGAGTTATCGAACGATCCCCGTCTTCTAATTGGAGGTCAAAGTGCTAAGCATTTGCACAGATTCACTCGGCCGACGAGCTTGTTTTGACCGAGCTGATTCTCGAGAACGTTCTGGCCGAATATGAGCCCGAAGAGATTGTTGCATTACTGTCTGCATTTGTCTTCCAGGAGAAGACGGAAAACGTTCCCACCTTGACTCCTCGCCTCGAGAAGGGTAAGGAAGCCATTGTGAGGATATCCGACCGGGTGAACGACTTCCAAATTCAACACCAGGTGATCCAAACAAGTGAGGACAGCAACGACTTCGCCAGCCAGCCACGGTTTGGTCTGGCCGAGGTTGTCTACGAATGGGCGAAGGGAATGTCATTCAACCGCATCACGGACCTCACCGATGTGATGGAAGGCACCATTGTACGGACGATCACTCGCTTAGATGAGACCTGTCGCGAAGTGAAAAATGCGGCCAAATTAGTGGGCGACCCGACCTTGTATACGAAGATGCAACAGGCACAGGAGCTGATCAAGAGGGATGTGATATTTGCCGCGTCGTTGTACATGTGAAGAGGGTATAGAAGGTAGGGCAACTGGCCAGTGCTGGATAAGTGGTGGTTCTGGGGAGAGCGGAAAGGACGATCCCACGTGGGGAATGATTTTTTTTTCTTTTTATCCTTTTATTTTTGTTACTGTACCTTCTCTCTGTGCCTGAAACGGATGGATGGAGCACGCATGTTAAGTAACTGACCCGCCTATACTGGTTTCCATCAATAGACCATCTTTTGTACTTGGTAGTAATTCGACCTGGAAAAATTCCGCCCAACTTGCCTCCATGGCCGAGGCCTCAGGCTGCAGAGAAGCAAAATTCTGCTACCGCGCGTGGCGGCGAGGCCTCTGATTAGCTGCCATAGGCGCGGGGCGGGCACGCTTATTTGAAAAACCACGAGAAAACCAAACCCAACAAACCCAAAGGGCACTTTTGCTGTCTGCACACTACTATCAATCCCACCCCCCCCCCGCTACTTTATCTCCCTCTCGCCCCCTCCTCCTCCCCCTACATCGCCCGGCTCACCACTGCGTAACGGGCTCTTTACTTTTCGAGCTTTAATCTTTTATCCCCGGGGGCCCCTTGCTGGTGCGAGATGGATGTTGCAGCTTTACGAGACCGTATACAGTCTACCCTCGATCCCAATGCGGACAATCGGCGGCAAGCTGAATTGGACCTGAAATATGTATGTTTGAAGATAGCATTTGATTCAAGTCGGGGTGGTCCTTACTTATTCCCTCTCTCCTAGGCTGAGACGCAACCCGGCTTCATAAATGCGCTGTTGGATATTTTGCAGGGGGAACAGAACAATGCCGTCCAACTGTCGGGTAGGTTTTTTTTACCGTCGGGCGATTTCCCACCGCCCCTCCGTCGCCCTACTCTACGACGACGAGAGCCCATGATCTGACGTATAGACGATCTCATCTAGCCGGTGTCTACCTGAAGAACCGCATCAACCGTGGTTGGTCCCCTGTCGAAGAAAGTCCGTTGCGCACACCTATTCCCGAGGAGGAGAAACCGGGGTTCCGTGAGAGGTTGATTCCGGCTCTGGCATCCACGCCACCGAACGTTCGGGCTCAACTCGTTCCTCTTCTCCAGAAGATCCTTCAGCATGACTTCCCAGAACAGTGGCCGGGCTTCCTGGACATCACCCTTCAGTTGCTGGGCACCAACGATGCGAATTCCGTCTATGCTGGCCTGCAGTGCCTGCTGGCCATTTGCCGTGTATACCGGTTCAAGGCCGGCGAAAAGAGGGAGGAGTTCGATAAGATCGTCGGGCATTCATTCCCCCAGCTTTTGAGCATCGGATCGAGACTGGTCGACGAGGAGAGCTTGGAAGCGGCGGAAATGCTCCGGATCGTGGTCAAGTCCTACAAGCATGCTATCTACGTGGGTGAACCAAGAAGAGAATAGAGGTGCATAATATTGGTAGCATAGTGAGACTAACTTGGAGCTGGAATAGTTCGAACTTTCGCCGCATCTTCAGACACATCAAGTGACGGTGGATTGGTGCACACTTTTCCTGCGCATCATCGCCAAGGATCCTCCCGCCAGCGCCATGCTGGAGTCGAAGGAAGAGAGGGAGCTCAACCACTGGTGGAAGTGCAAGAAGTGGTCTTACGCGAACTTGAACCGTCTCTTTATCAGGTAAGTCGCCTGATTAGAAAAAACGTGTGGGCGAGTCCTTGATTTGACCTCCCTTCGCAGGTACGGAAACCCTACGACGATGAGCAAGTCGAGCTCTCCCGATTACAGCCAATACGGCAAGGCTTTCATCGCCACTTTCGCACCGGAGATCCTCAAGGGATATCTGCAGGAAATCGACAAGTGGGTTTCCAAGGGCCAGTGGCTCAGCAACCCTGCGCTTGCCTATACCATGATATTTTTGGAGGAATGTGTCAAGCCGAAGGCCATGTGGGACCACCTCAAGCCTCACATGGACAACTTGGTCGCTCATTTCATCTTCCCCATCCTGTGCCAATCCGATGAGGACATTGAATTGTTCCAGACCGACCCCTCCGAATACCTCCACCGCAAGCTCAACTACTACGAAGAAGTCTCGGCTCCCGACGTCGCTGCCACCAATTTCTTGGTGGCCCTCACCAAGAACCGCAAGAAGCAGACCTTCTCTATCCTCACGTTCGTTAACGGCGTCGTCAGCAAGTACGAGTCTGCTCCCGATGACCAGAAGCTGCCGAGAGAGAAGGAAGGTGCCCTGCGCATGATCGGATCCCTGGCGTCTGTCATTCTCGGCAAGAAGAGCCCTATCGCGAACCAGGTGGAATATTTCTTCGTCCGCCATGTTTTCCCCGAATTCCGTAGCCCCCACGGTTTCCTCAGGGCTCGTGCCTGTGACACTCTGGAGAAGTTTGAGCAACTTGATTTCCAGGACCCCAACAACCTCATGATCATCTACAGGAATATCCTCGAGTCTATGACGGACCCCGAGTTGCCTGTCAGAGTTGAAGCCGCACTTGCTCTGCAGCCCCTCATTCGTCACGACATAATCAGGACTTCCATGCAGGAGAACATCCCACAGATCATGCAGCAGCTCCTCAAGCTCGCCAACGAGGTCGATGTGGACGCTTTGGCCAATGTTATGGAGGATTTCGTCGAGGTCTTCTCCGCTGAACTCACCCCCTTCGCTGTGGCACTCAGCGAGCAGCTCCGTGACACCTACATGCGTATTGTCGGTGAGCTCCTGGACAGAAATGCGGCGAAGGGTGACGAGGATGCGTACGGTGATTTCTTGGATGACAAGAGTATCACCGCTCTTGGTGTTTTGCAGACGATTGGAACTCTGATCCTGACTCTTGAGAGCACTCCTGATGTCCTCCTTCACCTCGAGACCATCCTTATGCCTGTCATCAGTATCACGCTCGAAAACAAACTGTATGATCTCTACAATGAGGTCTTTGAGATCATCGACAGCTGCACTTTCGCGTCCAAGTCCATTTCTCCCACGATGTGGCAGGCCTTCGAACTCATTCACAAGACTTTCAAGGCTGGCGCTGAGCTGTACTTGGAAGACATGCTCCCCGCTCTCGATAACTACATAGCCTATGGCTCGCAAATGATGGTTCAGAACCCCGCCTACCTTGCGGCTGTTGTGGGCATGGTTGAGGACATTTTCAGCGACGAGAAGGTTGGCGGTGTGGATCGGATCTGCGGCTGCAAGCTTGCGGAGACGCTGATGCTGAACCTCCGCGGCGGTATCGATCAGTACATCCCCGTTTTCATTGATCTGGCGATGCGTGTCATCGATGCTGGCGAGGCACGGACGAGGTCTTACCGCATTCACTTGATGGAAATGGTCATCAACGCCATCTACTACAACCCCATCCTCAGTCTTCAAGTTCTGGAAGCGAAGGCCTGGACGAACAAGTTCTTCAGCACTTGGTTTTCCAACATTGACAACTTCAGACGGGTCCATGACAAGAAGCTCTCAATTGCCGCGATCAGCTCTCTGCTGACGTTGAATGGCGGTGACGTTCCGGTTAGCGTGCAGCAAGGTTGGCCCAGATTGCTCCAAGGAGTGACCAGGCTGTTCCAGACGCTGCCGGCTGCCATAAAGCGTACGCTTCCTGATCCTGGACACATAGAAGTCTGTGCTAACCTCTTTTATAGATCGCGAGGACGCCACCAAGGAGTCTGACTTCACCTTCGATGAGGAGGATGATGAGGGCGATGAAGACAACGACTGGGACGGCGAGATTGAGTGGACTGAGCAGGACGAGGCCGAGGCTGCTCTGGATACCGATGTCCCTGATGACAGCGCTGCGTACCTTGACTTCCTGAACAAGGAGGTGAGTCAACCAAGGTTTTGTTTCAAGTGATAATTGTTAACCAAGTGCCAGGCACAGAAGTTCGGATCTTTCACCGATGATGACGATGACGATCTCGACGAGGAAAGCTTGCTGGAGACCCCTCTGGACAAGGTCGAGCCGTATGGCATGTTCAAGCACGTTTTCATGAGTACGTCCATCTTTTTTTTACACGTGCAGAGTACGCAATCAACTGACTCCACACTAGGCCTCCAGCAAGAACAACCTCAGCTCTACGAAAACCTGACCAAGATCCTGAGCCCCGATGAGCAGCAAGTGCTCCGTGCCGTGTTTAACGAGGCTGAAGCGAAGGCAGTCGCAGCGGCCAATGCCGAGGCTGCTGGCATCCAGACCAACGGAAATTAGAACCGCTACGATGAACCCCGAGGGCTGACGAAACGAGCCAGTCGGTCTCTCCGAGGCAATGAATATAAAATAAGAAAAGAAGAATGCCATCCCAGGTTGGATGTCTGTTTTGGCAGGCTTGTGCATCTTCATCCTCTGTCGTGCCGACGGCCAGCGTTGTCGAGCGGCCTGCTGGATACGTTATAACGCCATCTATGCCTTTTCTTATCCTCTTTCCTTTGTCATCTAGAACAATTTCTTTTTCTGTTCCTTCGAGGTTATACTAACCCTCTGGTCATGTCCCCGGTTTTTCTCAAAAGTTCCTTTACCGCAGTCTTGAATTCAGTTGTGCTGCAAGACTCGAAGAGATCGATTCCCCCAATTAATCCTGTCAATTGACTTATGGTTATAAAGTCGGACACAGTGAAGGCCATATCTATACATCCTGCCAACGTTGCAGTTGAGTATGAATGACCGATGCTCCTGGGCGCTTGCTGCCTTGAGAGCCCATATAGAAGTGTGTAAATACCTGAGATACTCTTTGTGAATTATTCAGCCATGCTGACAGCCCCTTGCTGGTATTTCACCTTGGTATGAATTTTTGTTGTACTGTATGTTTGTATGAAATCGTACGATGATAAACTTAGTCCATGACTGAAAAGTTGAGCAAGTGAAGTGTCTGAAAGAACATTCATTCAACGAGCCAGTGCTGATACATATAATGCACACCAGATAATGAGACTAAATATATACTAATGCAGAACAAGACCACGCTATACAATTCAGTTAAAACAGCTATACATTCCCTCTCTGCTTATTCCCACCTAGATACTCCCTAGGGGCCTAGAGACTCTCCTTCCCCCAACAAGTATCACGTGATCACCATCCAGACCCAGTGTATGACATCATCGCATTCCAGCATCATCATCATCATCTTCAAACCAAAACACCACACCTCATATCTACATAGTATTCCCATCTACACAAAAACACCATGTAGAAAGCAGATCATCTCATCATCTCCAGAGTAATACTTCATAGCTACCGCCTCAACAGCCCTCCGTATCCTCAAATACCCAATCTACGTAACCACTCCATGTATTATGAAAAGTATACCTTTCATCACCCACCACACGTCATCATGATGTCCCCAGAACCACCCCCCCCCCCAAATACCCGACCGGTTTGATTTATATCATACCTCCCCACTTTTCACCATTCGGATGGGATATTTAAGACGTCTCTTTTCTTCTCCCTTTTGCTTTGGTAGTTAGACACACATCTACCTCCCTACCTACCTATCATCTACATACATACCACAACAGTAAGTCCTACCACCAAGTAATCAACGAAACCAACCATCTAATAGTGACAAAACCAGCACCCATACATACATACATAAGCAACATGTCCGCCCCCAACGCCGGCCGCCAATCCCCTTCTCCCGAGCGCCAAACCGGTGCCCAGCAACAAGATCCTCCATCCCAAGGCAAGGCCCAGCCTCAGTACGCTCCGCCCGAAGACTCGGTGCAGGACCAGGCTTCGCAGACAGCGGGTCTGTCGAGTAACCCTAAGCATCCGTTGGAGGATATAGAGAGTGAGAAGTTTACGAAGGGCGGGATTGCCTAATCTTTTTTTCCTTTTGGGTTCTTTCTTGGAAAGGGGTTGGAATGGAATGAACTGAATGGATTGAAATTAATGAATGTGTATTTATGATGATGGGTTAATTATATGGAATTTTTTGTGATTTTCTGTTTTTTTTTTTTTTTTATCCGTACCTGTTTTCTTAGTGTTGGACTTGGGTAAGGTACGGTACGGTGTGAATTGAAAGATCGTAGTCAAAAAAAGTGAATTTTGTAGTTGAAATCGTCAAATTGGTATGATCAATTATCGCTTGTTCCAGACAGCTAACTAATAGGGTAGAAAAAAGGATGTCACTGAAGCATTACATGAACGGTAGAATCATTAGGCATGTAGATAAGAACACCTATTGGAGAGTACCTTCCCAGTTCCTTTTCCCCAGATCTCATTGATCTTCAATTAAGCCTGTTCCGCAGGAGCGGCAGTACCCGCCGGCTGGGATGCAGGCGCCGTGCTAGGGGCACCGGTAGCAGCAGGGGCCTCGCCACCCTCGGCGGGCTTGCCACTCTTCAGGTCCGCAAGTCTGCGAGCCTCGGCGTGGATGTCCCGCACCTGCTTGTCCGTCTGGGAGTAGAAGTCCCGGAGCTTCCTGCCAGAGGGAGTGCCGAGAGCCTTCTCGAAGTAGTGGTTCAGACTACGCCAGCCAGTGGTCGCCTTGTCGCTGATCTTGTAGCTCTCGTCCAGCCCGCGAGCGCGGTCGGTGGCATGGTACTTCTGGTCGAAGGAGGTGAGAGCGGTGGTGAACCGCGAAGAGAAACCGTGCTTCTGGTCGAGGGCAATGGCCTTTTGGATCGCGGAGTCGCTGAGAGTGTAACCGTGGGCCAAATACTCAGCCACAATGCGAGAACGGGGCTTATCCTCCTGCTCGAGGTCGTGGTTGTGCTCGTCCTTGGCTTGTCCGGCGCTGACAGCTTGCTCGCCCGCGATGTCATCGAGGGTCTGGGCGGCCTTAACGTGCACGACGGAGGGGCCCAGCTGGGTGTGGTCGAGGAGCAGAGCAGTCTTAGCGGCACTGAAACTTGATGTTAGCTAATGTGAAGGACGGAGCCGTGGTGCCAGTTGGGACCAGGGCGGGTAGGTGCGGGGTAGCTTACGCCTCCTTTTCGAAAGTCACCGTGGCCGACTTCTGGGCTTCGGCTTCGCTGGAAACTGGGGTCACAGAGATGGCGGTGATCTTGCCGCTGGATTGTTGTCAGCCGCAGAACTCAAGCAAGGGAGACGAATGTCTGCATCACATACCAGAAGCTAAAGAAGTCCTGAACCTCCTTGTCGGTGGTGGCGGGGGCAATGCCCTCAACGTGGACGGTGGAACGCTCAGACATGGTGGATGAGAGGTTGATTGAGAGAGTACTGGAAGAATTGAAGGTAGATTGAGCGAATACTGAAATAATAGGTCTGGGAGAGGAAGAGAAGAGAAGAGAGAAAGAAGACTTGTTATTTAATGTTTAGGGGGGGCCGAGCACGCCACAGATGACGTCGCGAGGGGCAGGCAGCCTCCGCACAGCCACAGTGGGGCGGCCGCGTCGCCAATTGAGGCAGACGGGCAGCACGTGAAACATTCCTAGTGCTACGGGGGTCATAGATAGTAGTTAGTTCTATCTTCGCTTAGGCAGTAGCATTCTAGTCAATCGTCGGGCTCCCCAAAGCGTCTAGACGAAGAAAAGGGAGACCGGAAAAGCAAACCGAGATATGCGCCCGAACAACCCACTGTCTAATAGATCGGGCTTAAAACAAAGCAAAGCAAAGCAACTGACAGCTGAAAGATCCTGCTTTCCGTAATTCATCCATATAACCGATCCCATTTTTAAACAAATAGCCAAAGAAGATTCCAGATGTTTCAAGCTCGTTCTTTAGTGTCTGCGCTAGATGACTCTTCTGGCACCTTCGTAGGAGTGGATGCGGTCTCGACTTCTTCTTGGTGAGTGGAATTCAACTCCGGACCCTGGAGTTTCGTGAAGGCAGACTCGAGTTCTCGTACACGCCGACGTAGCATCTCATTCTCGCGCTTGAGCGATTCTACTTCCCCGCGTTGGTGCGAGACTTCATCATGGCGAGCAGTAGAGCCGATGACGGGTGTCTTCTGAGAGAGCGAGCTGCGGTGTGGATAGCTGGCAGTGTGATGAGTTAACTGATCGGCCGGTTGCGTCTGATGGAATGATCCTAGTGTTGGCAACGCTCCTTCTGAATGCCGAGGAGAGGTGAGAGATGATTCCCGGCTTCGTCCCGGTCGCGAGGGATCAGGACGTGCTGAAGGGAGGTATGTGTCTCGCGCGGGTGCAATGCCAGAAACGCTCCCTGCTCTCGATCCTTGAACAGCTGGGATGTAGGAGGAGCTCAGACTCGATGATGAGCGGTGCCTTCGCGATGCCGTGGGGTGTGCAGAGTTGTTGATGTACGATGATGCATGGAGCACATCTACAGAGTCATTGAGCGTGGTGGATGTGGAAGATGCCGTCGATGCGACCGAGTTCGTCTGTTGACGAAGGAGGGAAAGCTCTCGCGATAGGCGGTTTACCTATGGTAGAGGTTGGTAAATATGGACGAATGGACGAAAGAATTGGAGAGTTGTACCATGGCTTCCTGTTCTTGCTCGAGCATCGAATGAATATCGGAGGGTGTGAGCGGCTTGGGATGACGCAGTGGACCTGGAGAGTGTCAGCTGAGGTACTTTGTGGACTTCCTTTGCCTCAATGGCCAGCTACTTACCAGACGCAGACATGATGTTTACCTGGTCACCAACTGCCGGGATAGAATTTATGTGAGTGCTCGACGTGGGTGGAGCAATAGAAGTAGGCATGGCTTGTGAGGGGCGTCGAGATGATAGTGATGTAGTGGTCGGTTGCATCGCGGTGGCAGCCCGAGGTCGCGATCTGGGACAAGGAAGAGGGACGGGGTCTAGTTCGGACGCCATATATAGCATGGAGGAGGAGATGATCGAAGGTGCTTCAGTGGTGGGAGGGACGGAGAGTGGAAGAAAACGGATCCGAAGCAGCAGCAGCCGATTTGATAGGTATAGCCAGCGGAGTGCAGGCAGTTGAAGGATGTATGGAATATGGATGGATGGATGCTGGGGAATGAATGGCCGGAGCAAAGCAGCACTAGTAAAGCAACAAGAAGAGGTGGCAGACCACCCCAGGCTGCAGGCCCCCCCTTGATTGGATTGCCTGGAATTTCAAAACATACCAACCACTAAGCCACCGTGGATTTGCGCGCGAATTCTTCAGCTGATGGAGCCGATGCGCATGGAACCTATCATCCATCATCCATCATCCACACTCACTCGGCCAGTTCCTGACCTTCACACTTCACAGCCTGGGACGCTTCCCCGGGTCCAGAGCTTAAACTTATCCATCACCGGCCTTCCGGATGGTCTGACCAGGGGGTATCCGGCTGAAAGTCGAAGTTTATATTTGGATCGGAGTTCCTGCCAATGGTAAAAGTATCTCAGTCATTGTCCAACGTCCACCGTTTCCCACTTCTCCCATGGCACAGCCGGTTGTGCGTCGAATCCATCTGACCGCATTATTACACTAAGGCTGTCGGTCGAATTTTCTTTACTCCTCTATCGCGCTATCCTATCCTGGAAACTTCGTTCGGGAATCCCTCGGATTGTATCCTCGGATGCATGGCTCTCCATCTATACATAGAGCTAAAGCAGGAGGACCCCATCCTGAGGCCATAGTGAGGCCCACTTAAGGCACCGATTAAGTTGCTCTGTCAGATCCCCCCAGAGGCAGTCTTGCCAATGATGACGTCGCATTTGCCATTTCCGTGTATTGCAGAACAATAATAGCAGTGCGTGTCTTCGCCTCCCACTAGACCCAGCCTGCGTTTTATGCGGCCTCGCACAATTGGTCGTGGGGAAACGAATGTTGCATGCTTATCGTACCACAAGGCGGTGTGTATGGGGTCCACCGTTATGGAGCCAATGTCTGCAAATGGGACCCGATGGTGTAAATTATAGAAGAATATAGATATACCTATGCCTCAGCAAGGCGCAATTCTATTTTAACCCAGTCCAATGAATTGGACCGCCTCAATCAAGGACATCTTCAAGGCTTCAAGCCAAAGGTGGGACTTGCATCCTTCATGCAAGCCCGGCCAGTGCGCCAAAAGCGGCACCGCGTCGGGCCGAGTCTCAGTCCAGTCAACACACAGAAAGGCGGAGGGAGCTCCAGCTCCGCGACTCCTCCGCAAAAGACTACAGGATAGCTCTCGACTAGTGCATACCACTGACACTACACCTGCTCACAGTCTGGCCCCATGGCCCAACCCCCCGAAGATACTCATGCGAGTCCCGCCGACATTCCCGATATTGTCAAACCTCTGGCGCCTTACATCAAGAGCCGCCAGGAGGCCCTCCGTATCCGACAAGCCTTGACCACCTACCTGCGTTCGCACATTGAGTTCGCTGAGAACGATCCCGAGCACCCAGGCTGTCACAGCCAGTCCCACCTCTCGCTTTCCGTGCCCCATGATGCGGTCGTCGGCGTGAAGCGCATTCCATCGGAGTTGACGGGGTTGCGGAAAAAATACCTGGAATCGCTGCGAGCGAATGTGGCTGCGAGAAAGGAATTTCAGTCGGTGGTGGAAAAGACAACTTCGATAAAGCACAAAGGGGGCAAAGCTAGAGCTGAAGAATTATCGGTGGGCTCATCTTCGGAACTACAGGAATATCTTAAACTCCTTCGTGACCGTCGTCAGCATGCAAAGCTCCAGGTCTTTCAACATTACTTGCAGGAGCTCAAGCAACGGGATACGTTCAAGTCAGTGGACTTGGAAGCTAACGCAGCCCGGTACCAGCAGCTTGCGCCGCCAGGGGAACTCGAGGATAACCAGCATGGTCCTAAAGCAGGAGAGAGCATCGAAGAGCTGATGCACAAACTGGAAAGAGCCATCATTCGCGCCAAGGCTCAGTTGGAGAGAGAAAAGGGGCTATTGGAAGAACTAAAGGCACGACGCGCATCTGAAGGGCCCCGGGATGTACCACCCGCGGTCAAAGCCTTGGCGTTACAGCGAACGCGGGACGTGTTGGTGCATTGGGTGGAGGAGAAACTGGTGAGTGTTGGAAACAGCGAAAACAGTGGAGCCACCCAGAGCTTCCGTCCCGAAGACATCGAGGAGTCTGTGCGCCTTCTGGAGGAGAAGAAAGCACGGATCGCGCAACAGTATGCAGCATATGCGGACGCTCGCAAACGCCTTCTAGATGCAGCCTCGAGGGCCTGCCAACCTATAGCCCTTCCATCCACAAGCCCCCCAACACGTCCTACTAGCATGGTCCAGGGTAGAAATGCGATGAATGAAACGCAATCTCTGGATGCATTGGAGCTTCTTTCATTTACAAGTGATGTACTTCAGCCGCTGTCCAAGAGTCAACGATCACTGGCCTTACAGAAGTTCTACTTGTCCGGCATGCTTGCCAAGGAGAAAGCCACAACCCTTCGCGCCCTCAACCGGCTGCGTGATGAAAGTCATCTACTCCCAGAGTATCCGATTCTTGCCCGTCAACCGCGGTTCAAGCACGCGACAGCAGCCCTAGCTTCGCGCCAGGGTACCAACACCGAACCTGCTAAACCAGATGAAATTGTTGGTTTGGCTGAGGCATGGGCCTTTGCTTCTAATGCAGCAAAAACAAGCGAGCAAGAATACGTGGAGCACAAGTTGGAAGAAGGAACTGAAGCGGCGCAGGATGCAATGCATGTGCTGGAAGATGTCTACAAAATCCTCAACCAGAGCCTCGAGGATACCCTACGAGACCGTGACGGTGAAATGGGCGAGAATGATATCTGGGCGTCGGAGGCGCGATTGACCCGGTCGCGAGCCAAAACACAGCGGACGCAGCAGTCAGCCAAAGGACCATGGTTTGGGCTGCATGGCAAAGTGGGTGTTGCGGAATGATATACCTACCTAGCGGCAGCGATGTACACCTATATAATCTACGAAGATGCGGTTGGAATTAACAAATATAAACTAGGATTAATGTTGACACTACTGGATAAAGTTCTGGTGAAGAACCATGTGCCGTTGAGTCCGGCTCTTATGATCACGGAGTATTATACGAGGAGTAGCCTAGGAAGTTCAGATAGGTAGGAGGTGGTTTCCGTCCCATGGAGACCCTCCGAAAGCCGGTGTTCGTCTGGCGGGATACTATTCGCGCGGTAGCGAGCAGCGCAGGCTGGGCGGAGACTAGAAAGGCATTGATTGACTTGGCGAACCACAAAAATTTCCTTGAAGGATTGACAACTACGGAGGACTAGTTGGTCTAGTTGAGCTTGGATGGTCTGTTCGTTGAATTGTTCATGAGTCAGACTGGCTTCAAAGGGGTGTCTAATAGCAATTGAATAATGATTAGCCTATAGCAAACCCCGTCCTGCACTGTTGCGTAGGAAAAAGCTGGGACCGCAACCCCTGGGAGCTGGTGACTGGGACGACTATCAAGCATATTAGTGATCGGTATTGCTAACCGCGGGCTCCATTTCTGCCGCTACTGCTGCTAGCGACCACTTAGACTCACCCCCGAACCAGTTAGACTGCAGCGCCCATCACCGGGGCTGCATCTACCCGTTGCCTTGGATTGGTTCATTCTCTAGGCGGTGAGTGACTGGGCCTCCTTCTTGGGGGAAATTCTGGAGTCCCAGCGAACCTGAAATGAAAAAAGGTAAAAAAAAAAAAAGATGGGCTCCGCACACCGGAGCTCTTATCGGCCTCCAAGGTTGGGGCATTTTGTGCTTTTCGGAACTCTCATTCGACTCGGTCGGCAAGCCTCCTCCATTTTGGCTGGTTCTGGTCTCCAGGAAAAAAAGTGCCGCATTGACTCATCGCCGCTCCCGCACCTTTTCCTTTACTTCCTCATTTCGTCCCCCTCTCCATCTTCTTTAGCCATTCTTCCTTTCACACTTCCTCCTCTGAAAAGTCCGCCTGGACATTCATCTCCCTTTAAGTCCTCCCCTTTGGTCGTGGGCGTGTGGCATAAAGCGGAACTTCAGGAGCTTAATACTTGGCCATCAAGGGTAAAAATCCCACAGAGCCGGACCAAAAGCGGAGTCTCCAGATTCTCCTCTCCGGATCTCTGAAGCAGAGAGTACTCCTCTCAATTGACTCATCCCCTCCCCTTCCACCTTTTTCTCCCGTCCTTTCCTACCAGCGCAGTGCGCAATGGTTCTCGCTACTCGTTGCGGGCAGGCTACGTCCGCCCTCCTGCGTCAGCGCTGTTTGGCCGAGTCTCGTCGTTCGGCCCTCGCTTTGCGCCCATTCTCCTCTCAGACCACCGCTCACTCGACGGCTTCGAGTCTCAGATTGAAGACCCCTTCTCCATGGCGACCGCAGCAGCTGCGCTCTTTCTCTAGCGCCCTCCGCCGCCTGGCTTCGGAGTCCTCGAACGCTCCCTCCGCCGAGAGCTACCTCGCCAGCGGAATTGTGAAGCCGGGCAGCAAATTGGTTGATGTCAAGAAGGTTCTGGTCATCGGTAGTGGTGGTCTGAGCATTGGACAGGCCGGAGAATTCGACTATTCCGGTAGGTTGGATGACCCATTGAAGCCTCAAATTATCGCACGATACCCCCTGCACGTCTTCTGATGGCTAGCGATCAGTCAAGCGAAGCCTGTCGAACTGAAGACGAGACCACCAAATGGGACCAGGCATAACTTAATTCGAGGCATTCCAATCGAGCAGCGTTGCTAACACCTCCTTTTCTCCAACAGGTTCTCAGGCTTTGAAGGCCCTCAAGGAGGCCGGTGTGCAGTCCGTTCTGATCAACCCCAACATTGCGACCATTCAGACCGACCACAAGCTTGCGGATGAAGTGTACTACCTTCCGGTTACCCCCGAGTATGTCACTTATGTTATCGAGAGGGAGAGACCCGATGGTATCTTCCTTTCCTTCGGTGGTCAGACCGCCCTGAACCTGGGTGTGCAGATGAACCGCATGGGTATCTTCGAGCGCTACGGCGTCCGGGTTCTTGGAACGAGCATCAAGACCCTGGAAACCAGTGAGGACCGTGATCTTTTCTCCAAGGCCCTGAACGAGATCAACATCCCCATCGCCGAATCCATCGCGGTCAGCACCGTCGATGAGGCCCTGCAGGCTGCGGAGACTGTCGGATACCCCATCATTGTCCGTTCCGCATACGCCCTGGGTGGTCTGGGTTCTGGTTTTGCTGCCAACCCCGAGGAGTTGAAGAACCTGTCGTCTCGCTCTTTGACCCTTTCTCCCCAGATTCTGGTCGAGAAGTCCCTTCGCGGCTGGAAGGAAGTCGAATACGAGGTTGTCCGGGATGCTGACAACAACTGCATCACGGTCTGCAACATGGAGAACTTCGATCCTCTTGGTATTCACACCGGCGACAGTATCGTCGTTGCGCCCAGTCAGACCCTGTCTGATGAGGAGTACCACATGCTCCGTACTGCTGCCATCAAGATTGTCCGTCATCTGGGTGTCGTGGGTGAATGTAACGTCCAGTACGCTCTGCAGCCCGATGGCCTCGACTACCGTGTCATTGAGGTCAACGCTCGTCTCTCTCGTTCCTCTGCTCTGGCCTCCAAGGCGACTGGTTACCCTCTTGCTTACACTGCTGCGAAGATCGGTCTGGGCCACACCCTTCCCGAGCTTCCCAACGCTGTTACCAAGACTACGACTGCCAACTTCGAGCCCAGTCTGGACTACATCGTCACCAAGATCCCCCGGTGGGATCTGAGCAAGTTCCAGCATGTCAAGCGGGACATCGGCAGTGCCATGAAGTCCGTTGGTGAAGTCATGGCCATCGGTCGTACTTTCGAGGAGTCTTTCCAGAAGGCTATTCGCCAGGTTGATCCCCAGTTCCTTGGTTTCCAGGGTGACAAGTTTGAGAACCTCGACGACGTCCTGAAGAACCCCACCGACCGCCGCTGGTTGGCTGTTGGCCAGGCTATGCTCCACGAGAACTACTCGGTGGACAAGGTCCACGAGCTGACCAAGATCGACAAGTGGTTCCTGTACAAGCTCCAGAACATTGTGGACTGCAACAATGAGCTCAAGGAGATCGGCAGTCTCTTTGGCCTCCAGAAGGAGATCTTGCTGAAGTCCAAGAAGCTCGGTTTCTCCGACAAGCAGATTGCTCTTCTTGTCGGCTCTACTGAGGACGACGTCCGCGCTCGCCGCAAGTCGTTCGGCATCAGACCCTGGGTTAAGAAGATCGACACCCTCGCTGCGGAGTTCCCCGCTGACACCAACTACCTCTACACCACCTACAACGCTACCTCCCACGATGTCACCTTCGATGACCACGGAATCATCATTCTGGGAAGTGGTGTGTACCGTATTGGAAGCTCCGTCGAGTTCGACTGGTGTGCCGTCAACGCTACCCTCTCTCTGAGAAACATGGGCAAGAAGACTGTCATGATCAACTACAACCCCGAGACCTACTCTACTGACTTCGATACTGCTGACAAGCTCTACTTCGAAGAACTCAGCTACGAGCGTGTCATGGATATCTATGAGCTTGAGGCCGCCAGCGGTGTTGTTGTGTCTGTCGGTGGTCAGCTTCCCCAGAACATTGCCCTCCGTCTCCAGGAGACCGGCGGTGCCCACGTGCTTGGAACGGACCCTAAGGACATTGACCGTGCCGAGGACAGACACAAGTTCTCTCAGATCCTGGACAGCATCGGTGTTGACCAGCCCGCCTGGAAGGAGCTTACCTCCGTGGCTGAGGCCGAGCGCTTCGCCGAGACCGTCGGATACCCCGTCCTGGTTCGTCCCAGTTACGTCCTGTCTGGTGCTGCCATGAACGTCATCTACAGCGTCGACGAGCTCAAGGAGAAGCTCCTCAACGCCAGTGCCGTCTCTCCCGACCACCCTGTGGTCATCACCAAGTTCATTGAGGGTGCCCAGGAGATCGACGTTGACGCTGTTGCCTCCAACGGCAAGCTTCTGTTGCACGCCGTCAGTGAGCACGTTGAGCCCGCTGGTGTGCACTCCGGTGATGCCACCCTTGTTCTTCCCCCTGCCGATCTGGAGGAGACTGTCATGGGTCGCGTCAAGGAGATTGCCGAGAAGGTTGCCAAGGCCTGGAACATCACCGGTCCCTTCAACATGCAGATCATCAAGGCTGATGTCGAGGGTGCTCAGCCCGAGCTGAAGGTCATCGAGTGCAACCTCCGTGCTTCCCGTTCCTTCCCCTTCGCTAGCAAGGTTTTGGGTACCAACTTCATTGATGTTGCTACCAAGGCCCTGGTCGGACGTGATGTTCCCGAGCCCGTGGATCTCATGAGCGTCAAGCGTGACTACCTTGCCACCAAGGTTCCCCAGTTCAGCTGGACCCGTCTTGCTGGTGCCGATCCCTTCCTCGGCGTCGAGATGGCCAGTACTGGTGAGATTGCCTGCTTCGGTAAGGACGTTGTTGAGGCCTACTGGGCTTCCCTGCAGTCCACCATGAACTTCCGTGTGCCCGAGGCTGGTGAGGGTATCCTGCTCGGCGGTGATATCAACAACCCTGCTCTGGCCCAGATTGTCGAGTACCTCCAGCCCCTCGACTTCAAGTTCTTCGCTGCCAGCCCCGCTGTCAAGGAGCACCTTGAGGCCGCTGCCAAGGTTCCCGTGCAAGTGATCGAGTTCCCTAAGGAGGACAAGCGGGCCCTTCGTGAGGTCTTCCAGAAGTACAACATCCGTGGTACCTTCAACCTTGCCAAGACCCGCGGCAAGACCCTCCTCGATGAGGACTACGTTATGAGACGTAACGCTGTTGACTTCGGCGTGCCTCTCTTCATGGAGACCAAGGTAGGACAACCCCCTCCCGACTCCTCTATCTGACGCTAACTGTTTCATTCTAGACCGCTCTGCTCTTCGCCCAGGCCATGAGCCAGAAGCTGCCCCGTGCGGAAGGCATTCCTTCCGAAGTCCGTACCTGGTCCGACTTCACCGGCGGCAAGCTGATGTAAACGCGAGTTTACGCACGAAAAGGACCAAAAGTTTGATTTGATAGATATAATTACGGTTTTGTATTCATTCATGTTTGCAGGCACAGAAAAGCCGCCGTGTTTGGCGTAGCGGATAAGGCTCCATGTTGATAGATATGTTTACTCAGCCCGGGCATTTGGGCTTTCTGTCGCGTCTTCCAAAAAGCGATGAGGAATACGGTCATGCGCTCTGTGGGTTCCTTTTTCTTTCTGGTTTGTTGGCCTTGTGGATGATCCTTTCTGGTGCCTTTTACTTCGCAGTCTATAGTCTTAGGCAGGCTTTGTGCTGGAGCGAAAAGGACAAGTTCTTTGATGATTCGAAGTTGTATGTAGTATAGCATGTTTATATCCCAATCTCTGCTTCTTATGACAAGTTCGTCATGGTTCATTTTATAGGGTCATACTCTTAATTACAGGCGGAGCTCTGAGCTGGTAACTTTCACGAAAGACAGGCATATAGTATATTGAGTTTCCACATGTAAGAACGAGGTTCGAGGACAAATACAGAAGACAGCAGAGTACCTTGACTGGTGATAGATCCCAGCTGCCCGAGTAGAAACGTTTTTCCATCCCGGGAATCATCCCGAGCCTAGACAAAAAAGGAAGTGACTCTATACCAACTGACACTATAAAATTGCAACAAAAGCACAAACGAGGAACCGCGTCCTCAGGCGGGCTACATACCTATTGAACCATTGCAGACGAACCTAACATACCCGATGTCGGCAAAAACCACCTCTCGTCCTGCCCCGGGTGGTCTAGGACGAGGTCTCTTCGCCTCGACAGATATTGCCGTCGGTGAAAATGTCCTTGATATCCCAATCCCATTTGTGGCGGTGCTAGATACCCAACGTCTCGAAGACACTTGTTCCGGATGCTTTGGCCAGAGACAGCTAGAAAATGAAGAAATCACCCTCAAAGCCTGCACCGGATGTCAGGTCGTGAAATACTGTGATAAGGTTGTACCTATCTCCCCAAACCCCCGTTTTTTACCCACATCACTAACACTCTCCTAGACATGTCAAGCAAAAGACTGGAAATTTTCCCATGCCCTCGAGTGTTCGATTTTCCAGCAACTAAAGCCCCGCGTGCTACCCATCAACGCACGAGCGGTGCTCCGCATGGTCTTACGCAGCGGCCGTCGCAAGTACTCCGACGAGGAGCTGGACCAATTCCTCCAGCTCGAAACCCACATCAAAGACATCCGCGACCATAACGCCCCTCAATGGGAGCGCATCTCCCTCTCCTCCAAAGCAGTCAAGACCTACTCCGGCACCGACATGAGCGAGGAAGTCATCTCCGCCTTTGGAGCCAAGGTCCGTATACCCACTACCCCCAGCCATCAAAGCCCTCAATCCTATCCTAACCACCCCTCCAGCTCGAACTCAACTCCTTCAATCTCACCAACGCCCTCTACGACCGCATCGGCGTCTACCTCCACCCCTACGCAGCCATAATCAACCACAGCTGCAACTACAACTCCGTCGTCAACTTCGACGGCCCCAACCTCCAAATCAAAGCCCTCCATCCCATCCCCAAAGACTCCCAAATCTTCATCTCCTACATCGACACCACAAACCTCTACTCACGTCGCCAATCCGACCTCCAAGACCGCTACTACTTCACATGTCACTGCTCCAAATGCTCAAAAGAAGCCACCACCGCCGCCACCACCACCCTCCTCACCCCCATCCAACAAAAAGCCTACACCCTCTTATCCTCCATCCCAGACCTCCCCGCTACCGAAGCCACCCAATCCCTCCTCTCCACGATAACCCTCCTCCAAACCTCAGGCGAGAAATCAACAACCCAACCATCTATCTCCCTCCGTGACGAACTCATCGCGACTCTCATCTCAGGAGGGAAATTCAAGTCCGCGTTCGCGCACGCAGCGCTACGCTATCTCCGCGTCGATCCGGTGGTTTATCCCTCCCAGGCGCATCCTATTCGGCAGGTGCATGCGTGGGCGTTGGCTAAGTTGGCGATTCATTTGTCGCAGGGTGTTAAGCAGATGGTTGTTATTGATGAGGGCGTGGAGGAGATTGCGTTGGAGCAATACGAGGTGAATTTTAGTCTGATCATTTGGTCTGTTTTGGGGATGTTGGTGGGTGCGGAGGATAAGGCGGGCACGGGACCCGGGTTTAAGAGGTTGGTTAGGAGGGCGTTTGAGGAGGTTAATGGGGAGTTTTTAGCGGGGGGGTTGGATCCGAGGCGAATGGGGGAGGGGATTAAGGGTGAGTGGGGGAAGGTGGATAGGTTGGTGGATGGGGTTCTCAATGGAAAATAAAGATTATGGGTTTGGATTATGGATAATGAACTGCAGTGGAGAGATAAGGAGTGGTGTACGAGTGGCAAGATATAGATTACGGGACGTGAATGAAATGTTGAAATCGTTAAATTAGACTTCCGTCCTAGCTATCCGACAGCGAAGTCTCTGCCCCAGTCTGGACGGACTGAGGCGTGGATCTTGATTTTAGGACCCGGTTGGTTCGTTCTCATGCCGACAAGACCTTTATATTGAGATGCAAACAGCTGACCCGCACTTGACATACAAGTAGATGAACCCAAAGAAATGCATATTGGTATCCATCCATTTTTTCGTAGATCCTCCCAGCACATCCGGACGCCCGATCCTCCACACGACACCCCATAAAGCTTTTCTTCTTTACTTGAGGGGAATGAAACGGGAAGAGTGGGTGGCACCGATACCGGGACGACCGTGCTTGACGGGCTTGCTGTGTGATTATTAGACGGATGTCTCTCCGTTCGAAGATGGGAGGAAAACGTACTAGGAGATGGAGAATTCACCCAGGTAGTGGCCAACCATCTCGGGCTTGACTTCGATCTGGTTGAACTCCTTACCGGAGTAGATGCCGATGACGCTGCCGATCATCTCGGGGACAACGATCATGTCACGGAGGTGGGTCTTGACGAGGTCGGGCTTCTCGTTGGGCTTGGCCTCCTGCTTGGCCTTGCGGAGCTTCTTGATGAGACCCATGGGCTTGCGCTTCAGACCGCGGTTGAAGCGACGACGAGCGCGGGCGTGGACGACATCACGGAGCTGTTCGGAGGAGAGGTCGAGGAGCCTGTGTTGCAAACTAGGTCAGATTCCATGTCTTTGTTTCCCCCTTCATATCGCCTGATACACCCTTCCTGAGCCGTCGACTCCCACGACGATTTCCGCAAAAATCCATATCCATGATGCTGATATCGCTCGTTCGGAGTCGGGGCCGGAGGGTGCACAGGAATGATCATAGTGGAACATACTGGTCGAGGTCAATACCGCGGTAGGTGAACTTGCGGAACTGTCTCTTCTTCTTCAACTCTGTTCGCGGATATACGTCAGCGCCTGTGTTCCTTCACTTCATAGCTGCGTGGTTTCGTGATCGTGTGCGGAAAAGGAGATAAGAAAACGTCGACAAAAATCCGGTCCGGTGTATCCGTCCAACATTCAAGTCGCATCATCGATATAAATATATGTAATCCATCTCATCGCATTTCCAATCGATATACCGTATTCCACAACGCGAATTGTCTTCGTCTCCGGGGTCCAGGGCAGTAAAGGGTGATTCAGGTAAAAGTTTAAACGTACCGGCAGCCTCCTCGGCGTTCTGCAGATAACAATGTTAGTTCATCTTCCCCCCCTTCCTTGTGATAGACTTTGATAGCGGAGGACTCACGTAGTGCTCATCAGCCATTTTTGCGGGTGTTCCTCTCAAGGTCGCTTTCCGATCGGGACTCGAAAAGCGAAAGGACGATGGGTTGTCGTGTCGTGTCGCTGATGAACGTTCGTCGGGCGTCTCTTGTGCCTCTGCGCTGGGTTGGGAGGTGGGCTGGAGCCTCGTCTAAGCGACTAGTCTAGGGTTGCGACCCTACCACGCTAGGCCGCTTTGGGAACCCATCTGTAGGGCCGTCGGTCCAGGTGCCCTAAACATTTGTATGGGGTATGGCTTTTGCATATCGATTCTGATGGCGCTCATTGGCTTACAGTGTTGGTTTTAATCGTCTTGAAAGTGCTTATCATGTATTTCATGTATCTGCAGGTCTCTCCAGACTTAGAAGTGGTGGTTACAAGGGCATAAAAAAACTGGGGCATGCATCCCATATTACATCTACGTCGTGGCACATCAACTCAATCGGGAGGTCAGACAATCTGTATTGGCTAAAGCTTTTTCCAGCTCACGTATGCATAGATCGTAACTGCATCAGAAAAGCCTGGCGCATGCCGGCTTGACTAGACCAATGGGCAATTTTCCTCCCAAGACTGAAAATAACCGCCAGATTCCGGTTCCCCCACGAACTGTTACGTTTTTCTCGGTTCGGAGCGAGGCGCTTAGTCGAAGAGACCGAAGCCCATGTCCTCGTCGGACTCCTCCTTCTCCTCCTCCTTCTCCTCAGCGGGAGCGTCGGCAGCAGCGGCGGCACCACCGGCAGCGGGGGCGGCAGCGGCACCAGCACCGCCGGAGGGAACGGAAGCGAGCTTGGTGGAACCCTCAGCGATCAGCTGTTGTAGGAAATCTCGTCAGTATGCAGTTCAAATGTCGCATTTCGTCCCTCTCAGGTTTCAAGGGTATAACTGACCTCCTGGAGGTCCTTGCCCTCGAGCTCGGAGATGAGCTTCTGGAGGCGCTCCTCATCGGCATCGATGCCGACGGCGGAGAGGACGCCGTTGATGTCCTCAGCGGAGGGGCTGGCGGTGCCAGCAAGGGACAGGAGAAGGTAGGCAGCGAGGTACTTCATTGTGAATCTGCAACGAAACTGGTCAGGATGATTGCGACGGAGGGAATGCGAAGAGAGTATGCGGATTGAACATACAAAGTTTTGTGATGAACACGAGAATCAATCGATTTAACCGCAAAGTTGGGCGGAGACTGAAACGTCGAGTTCGCGGGTTAGCGATGTGATGGACGGAAAAAGAGAAGAGTAGAATCGGAGCTCGAAAATCAAGAAAAGTGCGATGCGGCTGGTGGATGTGGCTGGTGCGGATCGTGCTAGTTCCGGCTAAGCGAGCAGGTGTGGCGCATGCGGCAAACTCCATGCCTTGGGCCCCGGTCACGTGGGGCCGCTGGTTCTAGAAGACAGGATGGCGACTTCCTGCATCGTTTTCGCCCAGCGGCCTTATCTGGACAACCTCGTTGTGTCCAGCTGTTGCTTCTCCAGCATCGGTTGCATGCCCCATTCACGTCCTGCCTCATTTCTGGCTCTAAATAGTGAAGTCGGCTTATCTTCAAGTCTGGGATCTCGATTTTTAGTGGTTCCGCAACGAAGTCATGAAGTTACCCCGTCATACGAACCACCGACGGTGAACCTATCCTCTTTGTGCCTACATAGATCTCGCGCATTCTTGGTTACCAGGCGACAAAATGAGTGTAAGAAACTCTTGCTTTCTCGCGGCTTGATGGCCCTGCTGACCTGACGCTAGTTTCTTGATTCTGTTCTTTCATCCATCGAGACGGGCAAACCGTCTCCAATCCCATCCACCTCTTCTTTACCGACTCCTCCTGTGTCCGGCCCGAGTACTAGGCCTCCGGCTCGCAGGCCAATCCATGTCCGTCGGGATGGCGCTCCCGAGCGCAAACCTATTGATACAGGAACGAAACGGAAGGCTGAGGAGCAGCTGGCTCGTCCCGCAAAACCTGTTCCCCCAGCACCCGCCAGGACAACTGCTACAACTACGATGAGGCCTGCCGTATCCACGGCCCCTAGGCCCCGTTCTAGTGCTCAAATTACATCCACATCCACAACATCAACCATCAAGAGCCGCTCGTCGACTCCGCAGAAGGCACCCCCTGTGTCATCGAAGCCTCCCCCTAAAGGCTCTTTTGCGGATCTCATGGCGAAGGCTAAACAACTACAACAAAAGGCCCCGACTCAAGTGGGCATGTTCAAACATCAGGCTGCGCCGAAAGAAAAGGTCAGTAAGGTGGAACGCAAAAAGAAGGCAGCGGAGACATCCTCGAAAGAGAAAGATGCACGGTCGGCGAAGAAACCCGGTGTCATTACTGGTCATGCAGGTGCTCATGAAACAGCTACCAAAACTAAACCTGGTGACAGCAAGGTCGTTAAGAAGCGGGAATCCGAGCCGTTATCTTACAAAGGCACTGCAAGACCGACTCCGAATTCGAATCCGACTCCTTCTTCAAACCAAAACGAGTACCGAGGAACTTCCGGCCTGCCTCCGCGAAAAAACCCTGCCGAGTGGAAGGCCCAATCTAGGGCCAGCAAACGGTCTCGAATGGATGAATACCTGGGGACTGACGAAGAAGATGAGGGGGAGTATGCGGATGATTACGATGACTACTTCTCGGAATCGTCGGATATGGAGGCAGGCCTGGACGCTATGGAGGAAGAGGAAGCTGCTGCACTGGCGGCGGCAAGACGCGAGGATGAAGAGGAATGGCGCGCGGAGCTTGCAGCCAAGCAGCAGAAGCTGGACCGCCGCAAGAAGCTCACGGCTTTGGCCGCGCGCCGATAAGGGGCGATGCTGCTATTATTAACAGATATATCCCGCTAGGAGATTCACCCCGATTTAGGCATTCCCTTTTGTTTTTGGAACCGGAGCATCAGCGAGGAATACCCCGAGGGTGCGTTACATACGACGTTACTGGTCTTCTTTGTTTTCATTTGTCCTTTTTGTATCATTTTGGATGAGCATCAGCGAGCGTCAAGGTGTCGATAGATGGGGGTCCAGTCTCTTTCTTCCTTTTCACTTTACATATTATTACTTCACATACAATAGCCGGCGTCACCGTCACTGTCCTTGTCGTAGCTTTGAATGAAATTGGATACTATGAAGCTGTGAATACTTTCTTCCCTCCGGAGGCAGTCAGTGGGGCTCCGGCCGGAACACCTCATAACAACGGATACTATCAAGCAAATATAGATATTAGATAGATACTAGGACGGAAGATTCCTGAAAGACTAAGACACCCAGTCGACACGATAATATTTGGTACTGTCATTGCTGGGATCATAGTAAATAATCCCCTATTTGTCCAATTAGTAAAGATTACTAACTTTATGCATTGCCAAGTTATTACTCCTATCAGACAGGAGTAGTACTGTAATAATTGCCATCGTCATTGCTGGTAAAGCAGTAAGAAGTATGTAATGTCCGGATTCTTATCGACCCAGTTGCCCCACCTGTAGGCGGTGACATCACTCGTCCCTCAGTTACTCTCATCTTGATCTTGACTCGAGCTTCCCTCGTCCATTGCTTTGCAGCTTAACAATCTCTCTTCTTCTCAGGAAGCAGTGTCTCTACTTCTGCGTCGAGTTTTAAAGCTAATTGATTGCTATTTCCCCCGTCGTCATGGAGTCGGTGCACCATGTGTCGACCTCTTCCAAGGTCTTACTAAAGAAGGTGCGCAATATGGTGCCTCCGATGCTTGAGAAATTCCACAAAGGTAGGCCCTTGATGAAAATGAGGATAGGAAAATAGTCTAGGAACTCTCTCCTGACAAATTGAAGGTCAACAGGGACGTGTTGCCGTCATCGGAGGCTCCTTAGAGTATGTTCTCCCCTTTTCAGCGCATGCAGCGCGGATTAAGCTGAACGTGTCCAAGTTACACAGGAGCTCCATACTTTTCTTCAATGGCATCGGCTAGACTAGGTAAAAATATATTCAGTGCTAGTATGATTGGTCTGTACGCTGACATGACACCACAGGATGTGACATGGTAGGCCACTGGGAACTACGACCGTTGTAGGGTACTTTCTGACAGGCTACAGAGTCATGTAATCTGTGATAAGTCGGCTGCAGTTGTAAGTTCCAGTTACCGATACGCTTAAACGGGTGGAATTGATCTTGAATAGGTCATCAAAACATATTCGCCGAACCTAATGGTCCATCCACTACTGCCAAGCAGCGACACCGTCAAAAACCCCGAGTCTATTGACGCCCCGTCACTCGCTAGCCCCATCATCGCTATGATTCCTCGTCTCCACTGTCTAGTAATTGGACCGGGTCTAGGTCGTGACGGAGTCACGCTCAAGGTCGTAGCAGAGGTGATGAAAGAAGCGCGGTCCCGGTCGATACCGTTTGTGCTGGACGCGGACGGTCTACTTCTCGTCACGGAGGACCCGGACCTGGTGAAGGGATACAAGGAGTGCATCCTCACACCTAATGTGAATGAGTTCGGCCGTCTCGCGAAAGCCATGGGTATCGACGTTCCTAGCCAAGCTGAGATTGGCTCCAAGTCCGACGGCGGCGACAAGACGAGTGAGGAGACCAAGGCCTGTGAACAGCTGTCTCAGGCGCTTGGTGGCGTGACTATCATTCAGAAGGGTCCTCATGACATCATTTCCAACGGTGTCACCAGTATTGTCTCTGATATCCCGGGTGGACTGAAGCGGAGTGGAGGACAGGGAGATACGCTCACCGGGTCGTTGGGTACTCTCTTGGCCTGGAGGGCGGCCTATCATAACGGACTATGGGATTCGGGAGAGAAAGACAACCAGAAGGAGGCGGAAACTAAGCAAGAGGTTCAGGCGGAGTTGGAATCGGAGAACCAGAGGATGTCACCCGTCACAACTTTGCTTCTTGCGGCGTTCGCGGGCAGCAGCATCACGAGGGAGTGCTCCCGGCGAGCGTTTCTGGCCAAGGGGCGGAGCATGCAGGCAAGTGATCTCACCGATGAGGTTCAAGAGAGTTTCCTCCATTTGATTGGGGAGCCGGAGGCGTCGAAGACACGGCTGTAGGGGCTTTTACGAGGTGGTCGGTAGATTAGGATATGACATAATGAAGGGTTATTTATAGCCTCATTTAAAGTGTAGATGGGGGCGGTGCCAATTGGCATATTGAAGGTTAATTCTTTGTCTGCCGTAGCGCATACCATCTTCGTTCCTACCACCTTCCGCTAGATAGTACCGCACCGCATCGTCAATTTCTTTCTCCTTTCAGGCTGGATTCAAGTATTCCTGCAGAGTCGGTCAGCAAGGCATAGACAGGGACTGCCCGGAGAGTTTGTCTTGACATCGTACTGGCCATTGAAGCTATGAATAATTTTGATGTCATTCATTGCAGCTACGATTGTCCAATGAAGAAAACACAATAGTACATTCCACCCAGCTTCAAACTCCGGAATAGGCCATGAACATGAATTGCTGTCATACCGATGTTACCTGATGGTTTGAAAGCCTCAAGAATCCGAATCGACCTCTTCGGTCCTTAACTCCAATGGTTCAACGCCGCCTTCAATAGCTCAGTCCAACTGAGACATAATTTCCACCGAGCCAGTTCACCCACCCAACCTTGACGTTGCGCCTAAGCTTCAGCAACCTCACAGTAGCCCTATCAACGTCAACAACGAGCCACTACGCAATGGTGCATAGATCCCCACATATCCGCAGTGAGTTTATTTTGATTGGCACCCCAACCAGCGCTTCTAACCTCCACCCAGTACCCATCCCCCGGTCAAAGAATGCTCGAGCCGTGTCCCAGAGCTCGTATTCCCTCGGACAGAACAAACGATATCATTGAGTTTAAATTCCCTGAAAGCAAAAATCCGCCTCGTTAGGCGTCTAAATGCGGAGATGCATGTCTTAGAGGACCCGAGATACTCCCTCGTGACGTCCACAACCTCCATCGATACCCAGCCACCAACTACCAGGAAGTATACATCGTATACGAACGAACTAACTGACCCAATCCAAGTTCTAGCCCTATCATGATCAATCCTAAAAGCATCATACCACACAGGTAGAAAGGTATATAACCATCCTTTCCCACCCCTATCCCTATCCCTCCGAAATACCCTCATCATCAATCACTCTCAACCACTCCACCACAACCAAACCTCAATCTCAATCTCAACCAAGAACCAAAAATGCACCTCCCATCCCTCACCACCACCACCCTCCTCCCTCTCTCCCTCCTCCTCCTCACCAACCCCCTCCCGGCCATCGCAAACCCCACCCCCGCCACATGCGGAACCTGCAATCCTCTCTCCGGCGAAAACCACTGCGACGTGACCACCTCATGCATCAACACCGGCGCCCGATTCCACTGCGCCTGTCGTGCCGGCTACAAGGCCTCGTACAATAACTACGACATCACCCAGCAGTTCCGGTTGAATGTCCCCGGGTATCAGTTTTTGGTCTTCACGCCCGAATATACCCAGTGTAATACGTTGTGTGATAATCCGTATGGAGCTAGTCCGCAGCTTTGTTCCGAGGTGAAGCTTTATGATCAGTGTGGGGTTTAGATCTGAGTGTTTTCGGGGTATTTTTGGGGGGATATGGGATGGTTTGGGGGAGGGGAAGTGGGATTGGGGGTGATAGATGGGAAATGGGAGATGGGAGATGGGGAGAGGGACGGAGAGATGAGAGAGGGGGAGGGTGGTATCATACTTGTACTATGTACTTGGGTACTGTGGTGGATGACTTGGCAGATGGTGGGAAAAGATGTACACTCCTTTACATTGATAATATCATTGAAGAACGTTCCTTGATTGATTGTTCCAAAACCCCGCGTTCAATGACACCGGAACACCGACCCATCCTTGAGAATCTCACACGGCCTCATATACGTCTCTCACGTATGAAGAAGAATAGCCAAAATAGGTGGCGAAAAGAGAAAACTAGTAGAAATACGATACTAGCCCCATATACGAACACGGTTGCCAGCGTGTGCTAGATTAAGTAGTAATAGCCTTTCACATTTCCATACCATCAATGAAAACCAGACGGCTGCCGTTGCCCATAACTTGCCAGACCTGTTGAGAAAGCATGTCAGTAGATGTCCACATATTAAACAAGAAACCCCGGTAGCACTCACGTTGCTGTTCTCGTACTCGTCAATGGCCAGGTTGAGCTGATCCTCCGTGAAACCCTTGGCAAGAACTCTTTCCCGGATTCTCCGCATGCTCAGCTCGCCCTCGTCTCCGTCGCCCACAGCCGCAGCGCCACTCTCCAACATGCTGCGGATCAGGTAGTAGATCTTGCTGGTCGGGCTCTGGTCCATACCCGACTGGCCATCCGTGGCCAGGGATGCCTTGCTGACCTCGACCAGGCGCAGCGCCTCGTCGACATCCTCGCTGACGACCTCCTCGCTGAACCGGAGACGCGCCAATGCCTGTGACAGACGGACAACACCGAGCAGCGTACGGGGCGTCACATGAGAAAATTGCTTCTTTTCGGCCTCGTCCTTCTTCTGCTGCTTCCGCATTCTCACGTAGGCTCCCACCATGTAGTCAGAGACCGACGAGGGAACAACGGGACGGTAGGTACGCGCCTTGGCAATGTACTGACGCACTTCCTGAGGCGTGAACATAATGCCAGCATCCTCGGTTTCGGGGTGGCGGTTGTGCATATGGACATAGGTGACGTGGCTTGCGAGTTCCTCGTCTGCTTCGCGCGAAGGGGTATCGAGAATAAGGAACATGACATCGAAACGCGAAAGCAGGGCAGCGGGGAGGTTGATGTTCTCAACTGGAGATACGCGGGGGTTGTACCGGCCGTACAGCGGGTTGGCTGCGGCCAAGATAGACGTGCGAGCATTGAGGGTGGTCGTAATTCCCGCCTTCGAAATGGAGATGGTCTGTTGTTCCATCACTTCGTGGATTGCCGTACGATCCGTGTCATCCATCTTATCGAATTCATCGATACAGCAAATGCCGTTGTCGGCCAGAACCAAGGCACCGCCCTCCAGAACCATCTCATCCGTTACCGGGTCCCGCATCACTGCAGCCGTGAGACCAACACCACTGCTTCCTCGACCGGTCGTGTACACGCCGCGGGGAGCGACCTTGGCGATATACTTCAGCAGCTGGGACTTGGCAACACCAGGGTCACCCATGAGGCAGATGTTAATGTCACCGCGAATGTGCATGCCGTCGCCCATCTCTTTCGTAACACCTCCAATGAGGAGCAGAAGCAGCGCCTTCTTCACATCGAGATGGCCGTAGATTTCCGGGGCGATCGATCGCGACAGGTACTCATACATATTACCGGACTTCTGGTATTGGTCGATCTTGCGGAGGGTTCGGCTGTCCATGTTCGTGTCGTTGTATGACTTCTTGTGCTGGGTGATATGCTGAGCTTCCATGTATGTATCAGTCAACAGGCCCGCGCGGATGGCTCTGAACCCTGTGTAAGGGGTGGGGAGGAAGATTCCTGCAATGTCGACAACATCACCGGGGTTAAGTTCGCGGGTAAGGCTGCCATGGCAGTGGATGGTCATGGTTCGTGGGATATGTCCAACAGGCACCTGATCCGCCATTTCCTGGATCTTCACTTCCTGGAAAGGAACAAACTTCGAGGCGCGAGTGGAGAGGAACAGCTGGCCCTTGGAGTTGTTCGTCTTGCATTCTTGGGACACACATTCGGACATCGGAAGGAACTGTTTCGTAGTGACCGGTTGGAAGACTTCGCATCCACAGCGATCACAAGTGTAGGCGTTGATTTCGACGGCCGGCTTGACATCAGAGACACGAGTTGTGATACCCCGGACAGTGATCAAGCCACCGATGTGCTCCGCGCGCACGTTGCGCACTGCAAGGGCCTTGGACTGGCGGTCGCTGCTTGACCCTGAGGGAGTGAGGGGCTTGAAGTTTATCGTGTACCGGCGGGTCAGCTCAGGGGGGAAGATAGACTGGGCAGCATCAGCATCAGCATTGGCCTCCGCAGCCATGTTCATGGCCTCATTCCGCTTTTCGCGCTGCGACATGATAACGTCAAGCACGTCATCTTTGAACCTGCACCCGATTAGCCTCAACTTTTTGAAGCATAGCCACTTCCTGCATACGTAATGTCCTTGCTTTCCTTCGGCATCAGATCATCAACCGCCCGGGAGAAAAGATCGATATAATGGTATGTGTTCTTTTGCACGTTCTCAACCAGTCGCAGGTCTTCATTGTCTTCCGAAAGGCCTTTTTCATACTGCAATCAGTTAGACTTATCCCTTTGAACAGTTTAGAAGAAAGCGTCTACCGTGGCGAGGTCATCCAGCTCGACCAGAATATTTGTCCGCTCGCGGTCAGCGACCTCCTGGAGTAGTTGCATATATTTCAGCTTCGGTTCCCGGCGTCTGCGGCCGGCTCGCTGCGCACCGCCCTCCTGGTCGACATCGTCCATGAAGTCATATTCATCGCTAGTGCCATCTTCGTCGATGTGAAGATCTTCGAGGGCCTCTGTCGCAGCCGATTCCGAGGCCGACTCAAAACTCTTAAAGTGCTTCAGAAAATCCTTGAAGGCATCCAACTGCGCTTCGTAGTTGACGTTGAGGGTGTAGGAGTTGAGAGCCATGGTGCGACAAGGCAACGAGCCAGTTCAATTGACCAACGCTGGCAATGGAGGCGGGTTGTGATCGTGCTAAAATCGCCTGGGGCCGAGAAGGTAAAAAGAAAGGCGGCGGTTAGGCCAAAGCGTCCCTTGGCGGAGTTCTCAGTTGGCGGTCGCCGTCCAAGAACTTGCGACTTTCGGTGCCGCAGCAACCCGTCACGTCGCGACGCGTCCATTTCGCGTCGCTCATTCCGCTTCGGGTGCCAGCCCAGATCGGGCCTAGCGCCCGATGCACGTGTGTCGGAAGGGAACAACTCTCGGCCCGACCATCGGCGGCGGGCCACCTCGGCCAACGGCGACTGGCTGGTCTGCGGAGTCAATGCGACAGAGTCCGGGGAGATGCTGAGGTCTGGTCTTCTTTTTTTCTCCCCAAGAACCCTGGTCTCATATCCCTTCTGCTCGCTGACCACACGAGCTTGATACTCCGCGCCTGAGAATGGCCCCCAGAAAGCCCTCCACCACAGCGGAAGTTTCCCTGGTGCCTTTGAAGAACTGCCTAGTAAACCTGCCACCTTCGCTGGTCGCACTGCTGGTCAATGCCAATACTGTAAGCCAGCCATCTCCTTCAGGACAGGCGCACGGTCTCCCTGCCCTAGCTGACATAGAATTAGGCCGCACAGAATGTAATTATCGAGCTACAGTACCGCTCGACCACTGGAAAGGCCAATGGCAGCCCCGCGCAGCGGTCATGCTATCTAGGATGGACGGGAATGCCGAGCAAGCGGAAGCTCGCTCCGGTCGTCGGAAGAGACGGTATCAGCAGTGCCTCCGCTGCCAGAGAGCAGGATATCTCCACCGTTGAGCTGGACACAACGTTCGGGAGAGTCCTGGGCCTTGCTGATGGACAACGAGTACGCGTGCCATTTGACCATTTGACCCGCGGGGCTCCCAATGATGCTAATGCGCCTAGGTCGGGATATACATCCATCTCGATCCACCTGTTGCTCACACCATCAACATCGAGCCGCTGACTCCGGAAGACTGGGAGAGTATGTTTTTGGGTCGTCATAATCTGTAATGCGCGGGTTTGGCTAATTTCTTGCAGTCATTGAGCTCCATGCAACGTTCCTAGAACTCAACCTTCTGTCCCAGATTCGGGCTCTCCCCAACCCAACGTACACCGCAACTCAGCCTGAGCATATGCACCCTCTTGCGCTGCACCTTTCCCCAACATCGACCGCGAATATTGTCATTACGTCTTTGACACCCGCTCCCCCGAATACCTCACCTTTCGCCAAGATTGCGCCAGATGCAGAAGTCATCGTTGCTCCAAAGACCCGTCCGAAGGCTACAAGAGGATCCCGAGGGGATAGCCGGAGCGTTACTGGAAGCAGCAAGAGGAGTGTTGGGGGACGGAGTAGCGGAAGCACGGTACGCCCAAAGAGCAGTCGGTCCGACTCGACAAGCAGGGGCTCTCTCTTCTTTAGAGGAATCGACCGCCAACTGTCCGAGCAATATTTTGACGAAGAGGCAGAGGAAGACAACAATGAGGGGTTCCGCGTTTGGGTTGATCCGGACATGCTTGCCACAAACGAGCTCCGGGGCGCCGGCTGGGCTTGCGTCTCTATCGTCCAGCCTGCTGGTCTGAAAGCGCCGCCTGACCCGCAGCAACAGGTAGAGCAGACGGAACAAAAAGGCAGCGAGGCTGGAACACCTGCAGCAAAGCTAATTGCAAGGTTGATTCCGTGGACGGATGCCCCGGATACCCAACATATTGCTGTCTCGACTCTGCTGTCTGGAGCCCTAGGTGCCGAGGGTCTAGTAGGCGGTATTGTTCGAGTCGAAGCGGCTCCCCCGCCGCTGCAGCGGTCTGCAGTGAAGGCGCTCAAGGTGTTTCCTTTCATAGGTAATGCATCTAAGAAGAAGGACGGGTTGAAATTCGGGTCTGATACCGCAGCCGCAAGGGATGCATTAGCAGAACGTATCAAAATCCTGTATGACAGTTCTGGAATGGATAAGGGGCTACTAGCGGGACCTTTGACCGATGGGATGGTCCTGCCAAGTACGGACTACCAGGTTACAGGGACCGTGTTCGATGGTGCTATTCTCCGATTTGACCCTCCACTGAAGGGCACGTCCGAGACAATCAAGCCAGCGACAGGATGGGTCTTGGGATCAGACACCAAACTGCCACTGGAAGTGCAGGCTGAAATACCCCGTCCAGCAGAATCGAGTTCGTCCGCCCAGCCATCGGACGATGCACTACCACCCGTGGTTCCCGAAATGGTTGGAATCGACCAAATCATCTCGCAGTCCATCGATAACCTGACCAAATCATCCTCTATCTTGCTCACCGGTGGTCTCGGGTCTGGAAAGACAGCCTTGAGTCATCTCTTGGCCCACCGTGTGCGGAAGGATTACCTTTTCAATGTGAAGTACTTCTCTTGTCGGAAACTTGTTACTGACGAAACCCGCATTTCGAACATCAAAGAAACGCTGAATCGCCTTTTCATGTCCGCTTCCTGGTGTGCCCGTCTTGGCGGACAGTCAGTTGTAATCCTGGACGATCTTGACAAGCTATGTCCTGTAGAGACAGAGCTCCAAGTGGGAGGAGACAATGGTCGCAGCCGCCAGAACAGTGAGGTGATCTGCTCCATGGTACGCGAGTATTGCTCCATGAACTCTTCGGTGGTGCTGCTGGCCACAGCGCAATCTAAAGAGTTCTTGAACAATGTCATAATTGGAGGGCACGTCGTCCGAGAGATAATCCACCTGAGAGCCCCGGACAAGGAAGGCCGGCGAAAGGTTCTGGAGCAACTTACAATTCAGGATCGGGGCGCCCCGCCTGCGATGAATGGCCATGCACGAAAGTCCAGTTCCTCGACTCAGGATTCGTGGCTGAACCCTTCCAATCCCGGGAGTCGTCCCAGCTCAGCCGGAGCAGACGGCTTCGTGCTTGGCAGAGATGTAGATTTTCTGGATCTCGCTGGAAAGACCGACGGATACATGCCCGGCGATCTGGTCCTTCTTGTCTCACGCGCTCGAAACGAGGCTCTAATTCGATCAGTTCAGGATTCCTTGGCCTCGTCAAGAGCCATCACGCTTGGGTCAGATGATTTTGAGAATGCCATCAAAGGCTTCACTCCTGCTTCTCTTCGAAACGTTACACTCACCTCATCTACTACGACCTTCTCCGCCATCGGTGGGTTAACTGAGACCCGCAAAATGCTCCTCGAGACGTTGCAATATCCTACCAAGTACGCTCCTATCTTTGCACAGTGCCCATTGCGTCTGCGCTCAGGTCTGCTGCTCTACGGATATCCTGGTTGTGGAAAGACCCTTCTCGCTAGCGCGATAGCAGGCGAGTGTGGTCTGAACTTTATCAGCGTCAAGGGACCGGAGATTCTGAACAAGTATATCGGTGCGAGTGAGAAGAGCGTGCGTGATCTATTTGAACGAGCGCAAGCTGCTCGACCATGCATTCTCTTCTTCGATGAGTTTGACAGTATCGCGCCAAAACGTGGTCACGACTCCACAGGCGTCACAGACCGTGTGGTCAATCAGCTCCTCACCCAGATGGACGGTGCTGAAGGTCTCTCCGGAGTCTATGTTCTCGCTGCGACCTCCCGACCCGATCTGATCGATCCCGCTCTGCTGCGACCGGGACGTCTGGATAAGTCTCTAATTTGTGACATGCCCAACCATGCGGACCGGCTTGACATTATCCAAGCGGTGAGCAAGAAGCTCGTGATGAACGAGGAAGTTGTTGCTCGTCTAGATGAAGTGGCAGCCCGTACAGAGGGTTTCTCCGGTGCTGATTTGCAGGCCGTCGTATATAATGCTCATCTTGAAGCAGTTCATGATGCCCTCGGAGACCATTCAGTGAACGACAAGTCCACAGCCAAGAATGGGACGAAGCCGTCATCGACGGGCACTAGCACCAAGTCGTTCATCCAGTTCCTTTACTCGGCTTCCGAGCAGGATGCTGGAAGAGTGTCGATGCCTTCTCCGGCAGTTGTGGCGTCCAAGCTCGATGCCATCAAGAACGCACGACGGCGCCAACGACAGTCGGAGCAGGGCACATCCAGTACCCAGGCAGTGGTACCCAACGGGGCCGCTCAGGAGGAAACGCGTGAGGAAATCATTGTTCGGTGGGAGCACATGGAACGCTCTCTAAACACCACACGCAGCTCCCTCAGCCAGGCTGAAAGACGACGCCTGGAAGGGATCTACCGGGAGTTCATCTTCGGTAGAAACGGCGAGATGCCCAACGGTGAAGGCAGCCAAGAGATAGGAGGACGAACGAGCTTGATGTGATGAACGATGTACATTATTTATCATGCCTAGTACATATACTGCTAAATGTCGAACATACATAAAGAAAATAACATTATGCAAACAACCCCAAGTACATAGCAGACAGTCCCTCCCAAAGATATACATATAATACAAAAAAAAAAGACCACCGAGTCAGGGAATCGAACCCACACCCTCCCTAAAACCCTACCTCAAGACCCCAAAACACCACACCTCCAAAAACAACCCGGTAAAGGTGCAAAAAAAAACTGGTAGCTTCTCTTTGATTGAGCGTGTCATCCTTAGTGCAGGGGCCATGCTAATCTTCTCTGTATCGTTTCAAATTGACCAAATGCCCGAAGGCACTTGGTAGTATTTTACAATGAATTATATAGGACAAATTAGCGGACTTGGAGCTGTTTTATTGGCCCGCTAAGCGAGGTGCGGGAAGGGAACATCAAAAATCATCCTCACTACCTCACTACCACAGTGGTAGCATCCAGCCAAAGTGTCTAGAAATTTGGATATACCATTCTATGTAGAGGATAGTAGTATTCATCTAGAACCGACAGATAAGGAAATTAAATAGTTTTTAGAGGAAGCTGGTTGGGCTCCCTGGTCAATATCTCGCCAGCCATGGGGACGACCTTCGTCACAATGGACAATGAGTATCTCTAGCACGACCCGGAGAAGAACACGCGCTATAAATCGATCACATAGCATATGAACTATGAAAGTGCTTATCAAAGACATAGAGCTCAGGGAACATCGAAATACCAGAATGATTTTCTTGACATCTTCGCAAGCAAATTATGTCGAGGAAAATTAGTACCTGACAATTCTACAATCGATCTAGTATAAATGTCCATTTATTTCAATTGCAACTGGGTTATCTCAACGATGGATGTCTGTCTTTGATGAAGATATACCTCCCAAGACTGATTGTGCTTCTCTATCCATGGTTCTGGACTTGGATGGTGTAGCGTGGACTGATGATGTTTCTTTCAAGTCGCAGCAATCACGAACGAGGAATCGCTTGCCACAATAACGATTCTTATTCAGTCTACTCCTTATGCAAACTAGAGTCATAATTTACACTGACATGGGTGGAGTATATCTTCTTGGACTTATGATTGACCTCGACGGTTTCCACCGCATGAAAACCACATTGAAATATTCCCCCATAATATGTTAGACTTGATCAAATCTATTTCCGCAATTACTCAATGAATACCGAAAACACTTATACAGTGACTGCCGACTGCCGACTAGGTTGCTTCAATCTTCCAGTTCACCATGTTCTATGTTCAACCCTCCCATCGATCGAAATGCACCACTGGGTCCAAGCCCGGACAGGTTTAGTTTATCAACCTGCAAGACACCAAAGTGGCTCCATTTCGACGACGGACCGAGTCCCCGCATCCTAGGCTCCAGTCTCCACACCCGTCTTGCTAAAGGATTTGGAGTCTGGACACCGGCGATCTAGAGATGTTTGAGGGCTTCAAACTCGATAGCGGTCTGGACATGCTGCCTAGCGATTCAGAAGCCGATAGTCCTAACGCCCCGTCTGATTTGCTTGGGCCAACTGTGGACGGTCTGCGGGTCAGCGAACAAATTATCGGTACGATTTCTACTTATGTATCCTGGCTATGCAAGCCGGCATGCTAGATCCATAGAGGATGATATCACCACTGGACCGTGGTAGCGTTCTCGCGGCGCTAGAGCTGACGAGAATGCACCTAGGGAAATTCAAGATACAGTCGATCTATTGCTTAAGTTGTCTCGCAGTATAGTTCGGCTTATATCTTGAGGGTGTTGCGTTTATGGAGAGAAACACATTTTGCTTGATGATCGATCTGCGATCCCCAACCGGGGGTTGACATACGGGGCAGCCAATAGCAACACCGTCCGGTCAACTCGGTCTCCAGGGCGACCGGTTACTGCCATAGTATTGCCCCTGTGTAACATGATCTATTCGATTCAGCTCAGTGCTCACGATCCTATCGCAAACGAAGGTCCTTTCAACCCATTGTCGTCCACAAGAAACTTTTCAAGTCGCCTTTCTAGAAAAAGTCAATCCCCTGATGACCATCTCGTTTCATTGAACTCGAACAACGGTGAAACAACAGCTACACCAGTATGGCAACTAAGACGCTTGAGGCTCGTCTCAGGCATCTGTCTGTTCATGATGAGAACGACAGGCATGAGGGAACCATTTCACACCAGAAGTCCAAGGTAGGTCCGGTTTAAGTAATCCTTCCAGGCATGCGTTGAGGGCACAGTTGATGATAGAGAGAAGGATACAGCCACCAGCACACGTTCATCCGATTGAGTCGGGCCGCCGGAAAGCTCCAGGTCTTTCGCTTCCCAGATGACTCAAGCCAAAAGCGGACAATCACCTCGGCGAACTCGAAAGCCCCTCTCGGTTGTTTTGACACAAATACCTAATAAAGCGGCCAAGGCGGAAAAAAACGACATCACCAGTATCAAGAAACAAAGCACAGTCGCCAGCCATGTCATCTCCCAAGTGGCCCAAGCCAAAGGCGAGGAACCCTATTCTTGGGATCGACAACCCTTCGCTGTGGTCATTGTGTCGCAGAAATCATCAAATATAACGTCCGAGACAAAAGAACATCATGTTGGTGATGCCAAGCGACAAAACACCGTCGCCAAACATGGCGCTTCCCAAGTAGTTCAAGCCAAAGGCGGACGACCTCTTTCCCTGGTTCGACGCACTCTCTCTACATCCAACGCCACGGTGAAGGCAGAAGAGCACCCCATTCAGATTATCACACAACCCGTCCCCAAGCTATTCCATCTAGGCATGTTTGAGATTGGCAGGCCCCTAGGAAAGGGAAATTTTGGACGGGTATATCTTGCACGAGAGCGACAGACCGGGTTTGTTTGTGCGTTAAAGGTACTACACAAGGATGAGATCCAACAGGGAAGAATCGAGAAACAGGTGGCTCGTGAAATTGAGATTCAGAGCAATCTGCGCCACCCCAATATCCTACAACTATACGGCCACTTCCACGATCGGAAGCGAATAATCTTGATTCTCGAGTATGCTGGCAAAGGGGAACTATACAACCATTTGCAGAGAGAGAATCGTTTCCCCGAGTGGATGGCAGCTCAATACATTGCACAAATGGCGAGTGCATTACGATATTTACATCGCAAACATGTCATTCACAGGGATGTTAAGCCTGAGAATATTCTTGTTGGTCTGCACGGAGAGTTGAAGATGTCGGACTTTGGCTGGAGTGTTCATGCGCCAAGTGGGCGCAGGCTCACGAAGTGTGGAACACTGGACTACTTGCCTCCCGAGATGGTCGATCCGAAGAGATACGAGAAACCTTATGATGAAAAGGTGGACCTATGGGCCCTAGGGGTTTTGATGTACGAGCTTTTGGTTGGAAGCGCACCTTTTGAGGATACACCTGTTATGACACAGCGGAGAATCGCCAGGGGGGATATGACGATTCCTTCTTTTGTCAGCTCTGAAGCCAAGGACCTTATCAAGAAGGTAGGTGTCTTCTCCAAACAGGAACAACGAAGTACTGACTATGTTCTAGCTACTGGTGGTTGATTCGGATCAGTGGATTTCTTTGGAACAAGTCCGACAACACCCCTGGATTGTCAAACACTGCGAGGGCGCGGAAAAACAAGATGATAAGTCCAGTCGAGTTATTAGTAGACGGTAGCTTTAAGTCAATGCTATCAATAATATTCCAGCCAATGACAGTAATACACCGGATGTCTTGTTATGTCTGCCTGGGAGTTCAAACCTTGGACTTGTGGCTGAAAAAGGAAACAGGGGTCCCCATATTCTGTCACCGCCCCGGAGCCACTCGTAAAACGGTAAGAGTAAGACACCTCCACTTCCCGCCGCCGTTAGCTACGGGGACCATAATAATCCACTGCTGGGCCTAGTCTCAGCCGTGAGAAATAGTAACCGATAACCAATATGCTAACCAGGCTTCCGTCAGAACTATTGGATGCGATCATCAGCCTAGTAAGTCAGTGCCTACTTGAATCTCGTATCAATGGCTTATCATATGAAGATCGCTAGCCGTAGGGACCTGAAGCGCCTTTGTGAAGTCTGCACGCGGCTTCATGATATAGCCATTCCACATCTATACCAGTCTCTTGTTGTGTCCGCCCCCGAGCTATCAATAGAGGAGTTAGTTGCGACTTCGGAATCTATACCACGGAGATACTTGAAATATACACGAGAATTTGGCTTCAGTGTTCCAATCCATGAGCGAGTCGAAGCCCGCTGTGTCCACTACGGGCCAATGGACACTTCATGGATGATGCTGTACAGGATGGACTTGCTGAAGTTCCTTCAGATGATGTGAGTGTAAACTTTGACATTATGGGCGGTGAGGATATAGACGAGGGCCTGGAGAAGGTGAGTGCTTATAACACCGGACACTTGAAAGTACGACGATTGATAAACTAGTGCAGGATCATCCGGTGGACCCTCTTGCTGATTTGAATTCTGCGTTGGGTTCTCTGAGGCTTCCAGATAATCAACTGCGGAGTTTTCGGTTCGTATCGCCTTTCTCACTCTGGGTAATCTACTTACGTGATTGTAGGTGGGAGGTAGGAACATGTATTCCAGAGGCTATATTCTGCGGCAACAACTCTTTTCTTGGAAATCAAAGACAGATTCAATCAATTACCTTAATTACAGATGGAGAATGTGCTGCAAGTCAGAACGCGCAGCACTTGGTGAATTTTGTCCAATTCAGAGAACTACAGTCCCTGGATTGGAAGGGTTTGAGCCGATATTACGACTTCGAATCTGTCCGAGAAAGCATCAAATACCATGGTCATCAAATCAAATCACTCACTCTTGACCTCTTGAACTGGGCTCATGCGGAGAAGATCTGGGCCGACGGATTTCGTCAACAAAGTCCCCAGCCCGCAAGGGTTCCGGACAATTTCTTCTCGCAAAGAGTGCTCAATATCCACCCTGGAGACCAGAAGGTCATATTTTCGTCTCTGGAGAATCTTCATTTGTCAGCTGTTTCTTTTGAACATACCGATATGGAAATGGCCTATGCTTTCAATGTCGAACACCTAAAGAGTCTCAAGTTGCGGAACTGCCCAGGATCACTCGACTGGTTACGAAGGCTGCTCAACTCTGGAAAGCCAATGAAACTGAAATCTCTCGAGTTGTCTCTTGATCTCGGTAGTCTCCAGAAAGATGCATACATGTATATCACGGAGACAATCTGCGATTTCATTGTTCACGCTTCCGATTTAAATTGTCTCTATTTGATGCTCCCTGAGCCCATTGACTGGACCGCTCTCACAGAAAGGCTGTCAAGCCATCGTCATCTCAAGCGCTTTGTGATGCACAATCTAGTGGATAGAGGTGGTCAAAACCTCATTGATGGAGACATACCATGGCCGTTGCATTTGGAACATATCATACAAGGAAAGCAATTGGCTTGCTTTGGATCTTCCATTCCACCTAGAAACTTGGTATGTGTTGATCACAGATCTTGGAATCTATATGAATTCTAACAGAGTACTAGGCCACCCACTTGCAAAGAATGAAGCCAAGGCCGTCCTGCAAATTGGTACATGTTAGGACAAGCGGGGTAGTCCTTGATAGACTAATAAGCTCTGGGCAACCGAACTGGTTCTCTGAGTCTCTTTATACTTATAAGTATGGCAAAGGTGAGCTGATATCCCTGATTGGAGGACTACAGCCAAGGTGCATGCAATGGAATCTAAAGTCGGAACAGATCTGCCCTACCAACCCGAGGAAATATACGATCTCGCACAGTGGGCATTCAGTGCTGATGGACTTCCAAACCTCCAAGTCCTCGCCTGGGGAGACTTTTCATATAGAGGCCGCTATTCCAAATCCAATATTCTGCTTTGCAGATCCGACGATGGCTATCAACCCCTGGCCCCTTTCAACACGGTCCCTTGGGGTATTCTCCAGGACAATCTAGATATGCTGGCAGCCTGTCCCCTGGACGACATCCTGGAATGATTTCGACGCTTCTTGCCCATGCAATTTGGATCCCGCAATTATTTTCACTCTTCAAGAAGCCTGCTGTCTCGACCAATAGAGATTGTAATGCTACTATCTATTAATAGAGAGCTGATACCGGGCATGGAAGAAAAGCAGGAAGAGCCCACCGGAAGAGTGTGGGTATCTCCGTAATTTCCCGAATGAAGGAGTCCCAACCCTGAATGATAACCTAGGTTGTGCAAGATTGCAAGGCGGCACGCATGGCATACCAACCATAAGGACGGTCTACTTAGTCCTGCTAGGCATGCCTGCACTACTAGTGGTTCTAGGCCCAAGTACACCGGCTGCTCGTGGTAGGGGTAGTAGTAGATGTGACAAATTCCCGGTTCCGGGTAGTTTTAGGCTCCCTGTTTTATTTATAAGCCCGTACCTTTCACTTCTCTGCATTCTGATTCAGATAACAGAAAAGGAGGCTATATTGCTTTAAAATTAGTTATTTGGTGGCCGACGTCCTTCTATATAGATCATCCCATATCATTATACTCGGTGATTATCCAGGCTCCCCTTGGTGGTTCTGGTAGCAAGCCTAGAGGGCAACCATTATTGCTTGAGTGCCTTCTGTACAATGTTTGGTTTCCTTGTAACCGTATTCCCAACACCACCCGAACACCACCACCGTGCGAGGATCTTGAAGGCAGACACGTTTCTGGACTGAAAGTCGAAAAGCTCTGTCCTATAGATGACCAGTTTGTTGCCATCATGATGGGCTAAAAGAACGCGACCATGTCGCGGACCCATGAAGGATAATAGCAATACCTGAAACAAAGGAATCAGTCCCGGGAATTAGATGGCAGGATAAACAAACATACGGGAGCCATAACATGATTCTCATATGTTCCAAGACCTTTGATCATGATTTGGCAAATACATAGTAGTTCCCCGCGCGTGATCTTATCACTTCCTTGGATGTCATTGAGAATCATGCACTTAAGCCAGGGACCGTCAGGGACTTTGGAAGCGGATGTAGCACGCCAGTTGAAGTGATAGTCATGTTCCCAAAGATTGTAGTCGAAGTTACCGGGTCTGTTGATCCTTTTAGCTTGCCCCTGTAGAGAAGTGCTCTTATCACATACTGCATGAGCTGAATATGATCATTGGGGTTTTCCTGGCCCGCTATGTCCATTAGGTAGGCTCGGAGATACTGATAGATGTCTTGTGCCCAAGCTATCGGGGTGCAGAAAACACCCCCATTCTCATCAAAGGGAGGATACTCCTCTTCGGGATCAGGTTGCGGTAGTGTGCCCATGTAAGGCTCGAAGAACGAAGATTGGGATGGAGGCTGTCTGTCGCCGTCAAGGCGCATCGTACTGACTTCTACATGGTGAGCTCCTAGATCACCCGGGGTATACTGCGTAAGAAAACCCGATGCCAGGGACCTCTCAATCGCCGTCACAGCATCTAGACGAGCCCTGTTTTCGGTAGAGCAATTCATCGTGGTTGGAGCCTAGAGGGATTGCGGTTCAGAACGCAGTTGGATGATTCGCTGGTTGAGGCAGTATTGTTTACCGCCTGCGAAGCCGCTTTAGGATTATTAGCTTCAGCTGGAATTTTAGGGATAGGACCGTTCAAGCACGCAATGAAGCATCTTGGTCTTGCTCTGCTTGTTCTACATTCTTCTTGAGATTGGATCAGGATGGTGTCAAAGAGCAACGTTGTGACAGGACCATGGTACATGGGAGACGGTCACATTATAAAGCTTGAGGATTCATTGGCATTAGAGGATGGATTTTGTTTCGTGGTGGTATAGCGCATCCAGTACTCCGTACTCTGCACGAAAGCCAGGATAAGAAGCGATAGGAGATTTCGGTCTGATGATTGCTCTATTTTCATCAAGGGAAGGAAGGATGGCGGGGACTAACGGCTTAGTGACGGGCTTTATACCGAGGTTGGCAGTACTGCCGTGAGGGCTGAGACGGCAAGTTTCATGGGTGGTACGTAAGGCTTGCGCGGGGGATTAGATTAAACGTCTTGGCTGGCGAGGAATTTATGCATCTTGCATTTGATTTCGAGTGCGATGAGGATAAAGGATGATGGTGTTAATAAATGGGAAATGGAAGAAGGATTAACTCGATGACCTTGGGAATGATCACTACACGGACGGAAATTGTATCCGTTCGCTAGATATGTACTATGTAGGAATGGCATGTCTGTAAATGACGACAGGGGACCAGGGTCTGCGGAGTTCTACCCTATTCGAGTAACCTTCCTCGACTCCCGTTCGTTCCTGGCTAATCGGGATTGATACCTAGATACCTACCCGTTTCTCGGAGATGCCATATCGACCTAATCCCCTCGGTGTTATGTTTGATACTATTGAAATGCTGTTGCCATGAAGTGCTGTTGGTCCAAATTATCGGCATGAATCTGAAGATCTTTGGTAATTCAGTTATTCGCCTTTCCTACCAGATTATCACGTTGGCTGGTAGGAACCGCAGATAATTGTTGACATACAAGGACTGACTAGCATTTAGCTATGGTTTTTAGTCGATAAGTCGTGAGATGCTTAAATAATTCATGGAATCATTTGTGGCAAGTGAGAACCTTATATTAAACAACCAACAGTATATCCAGATGAGGTTGCTCGCTGAACTCTGTCTGAATAAGGTCATCATGAGCTTTTTGATTCCCCCGTTGACGGCTGCCGCTCCAAAGCTTCTTCAAGATTGGACCCTGGAGTTTATCCAACTGAATTTCTAAGCAAGGCGCTCGGTCAAACCTGCTACAAAATACAGGCTCGGTGAAACAAACCGACTCGGGGCTAGGGAGGAAGATGATGTATTGATGGACATGCTTGGTTTCCCCGTTGGGTCGGTGGGGACGGGAGCGTCTCACGGAATCTCACGAAACGCGCGTTGAAGGAAGCCGCTGAAGAACTGGCCACACTGCGGCCAAACTCTAATCAGATATGCTTCCGTTCATCATTGATGATCCAAAGGACGGAGACCGGCGCGGTGGAAAATATTATAACCATCATGCTCATGGCAGGCAGGTAATAAACTGTCTGGGTGGCCACCGTTTCTCATGGACGGCTGGCTGGCTTTGCCTCCCATGGCGTTAGGCTCTCCTCTCTTGTCTTTCGCATATGTCCAGATATGTATTCTACCTGCGATCCGGTCCATATGCAGGGGTCTGATTGCAGTCCCCCGCTGATGTCACCTGGATCCTCTTCGTACAATGCAGGCCCCGGCATTCTGGCTCTCAACTGGGCGGCGGCGGCCACCGCGGTTCTGGTCATGACCCTAAGAGTCATTGCCAAGCTGCGAATTCGGCACTATGCTCTGAATGACACGGTCATGCTATGTGCATTGGTTTGTCTCCGGTTTCTTTATCTCTGGGTAGTGTTAATGTATGTTAGGTACTGGCTTTGGCCGCATCGGTTATGATCACCTTGGCCATCGGACATGGTTATGGGCAACACTATCAGTACCTGAGCCGTGCGAACCAGGTGCTGTCTCTCAAGTATTACACCGGTTTCCAATGTTTGTCGATTGTCGCCACTGGCTTTGGGAGAGCGGCTTTTGCGCTCTATCTATTGAACATCCTCCGCCAGCAGAGATTTATATGGTTCCTCTTGTGGGTCATATTCGCGCTGCAAATCATCATCAACATTGTCTCCGTGATCACCATCCTTGCCCAATGCAAGGATATCAGCTCCATCTGGGACACAACTGTGATCACGACATGCTGGGATCCAAATGTCGATCGTATCTACGCATATGTACAGTGCTGTACGTTTTCTGGGTCTGGTTTGTTGCATTGCTCTGGAAGGAAACTGATAGATGTGGCATAGCGATCAATACTGCAACGGACTTTTTCCTCGCCATCTTCCCGACATATACCTTCTGGAGCCTGAGCCTGCAGAAGCGCATCAAGATCAGCTTGGTAATATTGATGAGTTTGGGCCTGGTGTTAGTATACCACCGTCGAGCAATCGACACTCTGGCTGGGCTGACTAAAATTCTACAGAGCCATGGTGGCCTCGATCATGCGGGTTGTGTACGTGGATTCCATAGCCGAACGTGGCGACCAAACCGCAGCAACAGTGAAGCTCTCCCGATGGGCTCTGGCCGAGTGCTATCTGGTCATTGTCACAGCCTCCATTCCCTGCATTCGGTCCTTGGTTATCGCGTCAGTCCGGAATATTCACAGCGACAACCGTTCGCGGGCCAGAAAGTCACTGCCCAAGATCAGTGGGCCAACTCCGGATCGAGCAGGATTCAGTGCTTGGACGGCTGCCCAGCAGTCCCACAGCCGCCGGCGGGAGAGTGTAGAGTATATTCTCAGCAATGCCGAGCTGGTCCGGTTAGAAGGGGGCGGGATCCCGAAACGGATGGATGTGATGCTTATCACGAATGACTCGAGCAGCACCAAGAGCCGAACCTAACATCGGGGAGTAATGCGTTATGTTATGTAAATATATCCTGGTTATGTATGATGGAATTCAAAATATAATGTGACACGGATCATCGAGAGACCCAAGCCTGAGTTGAAGGACATCTACAGATCATAGACCCATCCAGTGGACACCATCTCCGAGTTAATGGCTGGGTCGATCCCCACTTCCCCGGCCGCCAATGAAGCTTGGCTGGGGACCAACAAGGTCATGCGTAGTCATGCTGTCTTTCCCTTGCCATCCATCACCCATGGTCCAGCATGAATGACAGCAAGGGGGTGGCCCTCGGCTGAGGTAATCCTGCCCGGCTTCAGAGGATTCGGAGGAACCGGAGGAAGAATCAAGGCGAGCGGTTATCCGTGGCAATCTCCAACAGGCTTATCGGCGACACTGCCGAGGGCCGAACCTCTTTCTTACTTCTTAAATGCCTCTCCTCCCCAACCAGCGGTCTATCTGGCTCACGGACATTTCTTTCTTTTTCTCCTCCATTGGACCTTTTCCCCTCTGTTCCCCGTATTTCCTTTTCTCCGCCCCGTTCTAGCGACCTCCTCCTGCTGTCTTTGGCCTCTCCCCGGATTTCCCCGCATTGTCGCCATGCCCGTCTCCTCACGTTATCCCCCGGTTCAAATTCCGGACGTTGATGTCTGGTCTTTTCTTTTCGAGCGGGAAGATCGGGCTTTCCCAGACGATAATGGTATGTCCATTCTCCATGGCACTGGAATTGCGTCCATATCGAGGAGACGTACCCAATCCATTGATGCACGCGACCGGTTTATTTCTCCGCTGACCTCCGTCAAGTTATCTACCAGGATGCAGACACACAGCGATCGTATACCTATCAGCAAGTCAAAGATGCAGCCCTTTCCTTCGGCAAGGGTCTCAAAGCCACCTTCGACTGGAAGAAGGGAGACGTGCTGGCCCTATTTACCCCCAACAGCATCGACACCCCGGCCGTGATGTGGGGAGCTATCTGGGCCGGCGGCATCGTCTCCCCATCCAACCCAGCCTATACAGCTGAAGAGCTGGCCTTCCAGCTGAAGAATTCCGGTGCCAAAGTCCTGATCACCCAAGCACCGCTTCTCCCGGTAGCCACGGCTGCCGCAAAAGAAGCCGGCATTCCCGAGGACCACATCATTCTCATTGGCGACCAGCGGGATCCGCAAGCTCGAACCAAGCATTTCACCTCCATCCGCAATATCTCTGGGGCCACACGCTTTCGCAAGACGAAGATCGACCCATCCCGCGACCTATCTTTCTTGGTCTACTCCTCGGGTACGACGGGCGTACCCAAGGGCGTGATGCTCTCCCACCGTAACATTATCGCCAACGTCCTCCAGCTCTCCGCGGGTGAAGCAGGCAATCTCACCTGGAATGGTGGCGCAGACGGCAAAGGAGATCGCGTTCTAGCCTTCCTTCCCTTCTTCCACATCTACGGTTTGTTCCTCCATCCTCCAGTCCATTCATAACTCAATACTAACAACCCACCCAGGCCTGAACTGCCTCGTCCACCAGACTCTATACCAAGGCTACCAACTCCTGGTAATGACCAAGTTTGACATCGAGAAATGGTGCTCCCACGTTCAAAACTACCGCATCACATTCAGCTACGTCGTCCCTCCCGTTGTCCTCCTCCTGGGCAAACACCCCATCATCGACAAATACGACCTCTCCACCCTCCGAATTCTCAACTCCGGCGCCGCCCCCCTCACCCAAGAGCTCGTCGAAGCCGTCTACGCGCGCATAAAATGCGGCATCAAACAAGGCTACGGCCTCAGCGAAACCAGCCCCACAACACACACCCAACCCTGGGAAGAATGGCGCACGAGCATCGGCTCCGTCGGTAAACTCCTCCCCAACATGGACGCCAAATACATGACCATGCCCGAAGACGCCTCCGACCCCGTCGAAGTCCCCGCCGGCCAAGTCGGCGAACTATACATGCGCGGCCCCAACATCTTCCAAGGTTACCACAACAACCCCTCCGCCACCGCAGACTGCCTCACCCCAGACGGATGGTTCCGCACCGGCGACGTCGGCTACCAAGACCCCCAAGGCAACTTCTACATCACCGACCGCGTCAAGGAACTAATCAAATACAATGGCTTCCAAGTCGCCCCCGCCGAACTAGAAGGAATCCTCCTCGACAACGACGCCATCGACGACGTCGCCGTCATTGGCCTCGAAAGCGAAGCCCACGGCACCGAGGTCCCGCTCGCGTACGTGGTCCGGAGCGCAAAGAGTCTCAACTCGGGTGTCGACGGCCCTCAAGAAGCAGCAAACATCGTGAAATGGATCGACGCCAAAGTCGCATATCATAAACGGTTGAGGGGAGGCGTGACTTTTGTAGACGAAATCCCCAAGAGCCCGAGCGGTAAGATTCTTAGACGCTTGTTGAAGAAGAAGGCAAAGGAGGAGGGTCTGGGCGTGGGTGCTGCTGGGCCGAAGGCTAAGTTGTGAGGCAGACCTTCATGCTTTTCATACTCCCTCCTTTCTTTTTTTTGTTTTACTTTCGGGTTAATTGATCATGTGAATAAAATCTTGTGTAGAAGGACGTTGTACATAATTACATCTAATGATGGTATTTATCATGGTTTGGGGTGATGATATATATTTTGTGGGAATCGAGATCACGGAAGCTATATCCGCGGAGTAGACTGTATTATTCGGATTTGTGTGGGTAAAACTGACTGATCATAAAGTACACGTTTGATGGTCAAACGTGACAAATAAGTAGTGCTAGGTAGATAGGTAGGTAGGATATTCGATCGATGGAGATACAAAGTGATATGTATAGTTTGATTGATGAAATCCATTTATTGCAACTAGGTACGGTCCCAAGTACACTTACCCGTTGAACAGTGTTGGGCCAACTATCAACGGCATCGTAGGATAGACAGTCTACATAATTACCACTAGATCTGTCAAGTCTGTTCTCACAAACCAAATCGCTTCACCATGCCTTCGACGTTTTCACCATCCACCGCATCGATCTTCTCCCGGGCCACCCGTTCAACGGCCTGATCGACAGGCTCCTCGCCCTCTAGTAGATCATACCAGCCATCTGTGTCATCCCGGGCGAGCAGCTGATCCGCGACAATTGCCACGTCCTCCCGAGTCACCTTACCCATGCCCTTTTTGGTCTTGCCTAGGTCCACCTTGCGCGTCGCCGATGTATCAGTCAATGTCCCCGGTCGCAGATTGATGGCTTGCAGGGGCCGCGCGGCGCCCGCAGCAACAAGCTTTTTGCGCTGCGCTGCCAGCGCAGTCATGTACTCGTCTGCTTCGAGCTTGGCTTTGGCGTATGCAGGTAGGACGTTGTAGAAGACGTTTTGCAGTCCGCTCCACTCGTCATCGGCGATCCAGGTAGGCTGGACTCGCCGACTACCGAGCCAGGAGACGAGGAGGAATTTGGTCACGGTGGGGTGGGCAAACGAGGCAGAGAGGAAGTGTTTGGCGGCGCGTTCGTCGATAGCAAAGGTACGTTCGGGACCGCCTTTCCCGCCAGCGCCTGTGTTTCAGAAATGGGACTTGGGGTTAGTTTGAACGTTATTTGCATGGGGTTTAGGTTGGTTGGTTGGTTGGATGAATGGATTTATGGGCAGATGTGATGTGTGGATTTGATCTGGACTTGCAGGGAAGGATGCAGATGGCCTGGTATTTTTTGGCTGTGGGGGTGGTTTCAATCACAACCACGGTTGCATACCTGCCGACCACACTACATAGTCCGGGGAAACGCTGTCTAGGATCTTCTTGGCATCGGCGTCGCTCTTGACATCGTCCAAGCTGGAGAGGAGGACGTTCAGTTTGCCTCTGGTGCCTTTGCCCAGGGCAACGATCTCATTTTCGTGCTCTGCGTTGCGGATGACGCTGGTGACGTTCCAGGAGCGGGCGAGCAGAAGCGGGGTCAGGTGCAGAGCCACTTTACCATGGCCGCCTAGGAGAAGAACCTGCATTGTGGTGAATCAATTGATGGATGTGCTGGATAGATTGTAGATAGATAGATACGGTGCAGCCTGGATGAGTTGGAAACTGATCGCGATGTCATGAAGTTTTAAGCTTTGAGCTTTGAGCTTGAGCTTGTGCGGAGAATGGATTAGTAATGCCGAGGGGTTACACGCCGAGGCAGCAATGGCGTCATGTGGTCGGCCAGCTTCAGTTTCTACGGGGTTCAATGCAGCCGGAAAGTGTCACGCCCTGCAGGCTGCAAACGGGTCGCTGCTGCTCCTACTGAGGTCGTGCACAATGTCTTAGGCGCTGCAAGGAGGGTGGGATCCCATTGTCTTCTGATCAAACATCTCCATGGCAGCCTCCGTTTTAGATCTGTCTGGCGATGCCCCTTGATAAACAAAGCGGTGGTGGTAGTGGTGGTGGTGTACAGGTGGTGGTCGATCATATGGGCCTTGAAAGCCGGTTCAAACACTGGAGTCGCTCGGCAGTCAGGGCGCCCATAAATGATAAAGGAGGATTTTCCACAACCAGGCACTTGCCCAGGAGAGCCCAACCCATTTCTTCGTGCTGCTGAGCGCAATAATACTCCGTGGAGTCCAGACCAAGAGCTGGAAGGATATGAAAGGACTTGGATTCGAACCCCGCTGCGAGGTGAAACACCGGCCGATCGGCTGGAAAGGAGGCCTATTTCCGCGCAAAGCTTGAGCAGCGACGATTGATCGCAATCCCAGTCGATTGGGGGGGATTGGCTCAACACGAAGTCCGTGAGAAGAGATCGATGCCCATAATGCCGGAAATTATTAGTGGTGTTTCGCTGGGACCTTGGGTGAGATTAGTCAGTCAGACTTCCCCTCATGGATCTCGGAAATTGAATTAATTAACGGAAGGTCGAAAGGACTGATCTGGATCCTCGGGAGGAGTCGAAGAATCTTGGTTGGGCGCTGGTCCACCACCGGCAGCGATAAATCAGCGTGGGAGTTGGTCAACTTGGCAGCGCGGCCTCTTTGTTTATACAGGGGACGCGGGATGGAGGAGATTAATGACTTCATGATGATGTTGCCGACCCTTGGATCGCGATGGTTTACCCATTGGATTGATTATTATTGGAGAAGAGAGCACCAACCGACGTCGTGCCTGTGCCTGTGCCTGGGCTTGTGCCTGTACCTGAGCCTAGTCTCTGTCTGTGCCTGACTTGTACCGAGTGAGTGGGCGGAGATAACCCGGACCCGTTTGCACTTTGCACTTTTGTGTCCCGTCCGGCCAGCTATCTACCTGGAAATGGCAAGTAAGCAGGCCTCCCACTACTAGTACCTAATAGTATTAGTAGCACCTATCCCACTTACTCCGTACTACTAGTATTTAGTGTATAGTTTCCGTACCACTGGGCGTACTATTCACTAATCACAAGGTGGCCTAGTAAGGGGCATCCACCATCACCGGCAGGAAGGCTGGCTGACGGGCGACCGTCTCTTACCCTCTTACAGCTTACTTACTAGATACTAGGTACTTACTGACCTGGGGGAAAATCCATCCTCCCGCTACTCCGGACTGGGTGAGGCGCTTCTCAACCGAGGATCATAGTGTAGGGCGGTACAATACCGTATTCAGGGCCATAGACTCCCGACTGAGTAGGTTCGACTATTCAACGGCTGTCATTTCTTCCCGAGACACACTCAATCAATCATCACACTGGCTCTGCCGTTCGAGTCGCTACAAGCCTCCACCAGATTTCTCAGATACATTGAGAATGGCTAACGCGGAGTCAACAGATGACGTGTTGGATCTTCGATGACAATGCCCAATGGTTCATGAAATTCTGGACCTTGCAAACCGGTCCACACCAACCAAGAGAATCACGAACCACCTCGCCTAGTCCGTACAAGAAACCGGTTCCCAGAGCCCCTGCTTAGTAACCTGGACGCGACGAAGGTATAGAGTAGGCCACTACGACTACTGGCTATTTTCTACTTGGTTCACCAGGATTATGTCCATCTTGCCTTGCTGATGCCCCCGGATGATGGGCGAGTCAAGTTACGCCTCTTACTTTTCCCCAAGGAGGGGTACGCACTACTTTATGCAGGTTTGATGTTGCACTGGTCCCCTCTGCTCCGGACTCTATTCGAGGCCGCAGCCATCCCTGTATCCCTCTGAAGGAGGGCTCCATTGCGGAGCACTTCGTATGCTTATTGCTTGGATCTCAACTAGCTGCATAAAATACATGTCCACGCGGGATGACTGCACGCCATGTACTCCGACTTCGTCCGCGAGTCTATCAAAATGACCCGATAACCGTCTACTAATGCCAATAATATCAAACACTCGCATTCAAGCAGCGTGGGGACGACCATCGACCCAGTCATGATGGATCATGGGATGCCCGACGGCAGTCGAAGTGATCGTCCCGCTCGTCCAAATTTCCGGAACCCCTCTAGCGGTCCTGGGATAAAGTTCAAAAGGCATGAAACAGCATCCGATAGACAGGTCATATTTCGCGAGGATAAAGGGGTCCAGCTCAGCTGGTCGCTTCAGAATGTGCCCCGGATCTTTTGATTGCCTCATCCAGAGGACCACTGGAGGCAACTGTTGCTTCACTAGATCACACACTGCCAATGAATTGTTCGAGGGGCGCACATCACACAGTAAAGGGTGCCTAGAGCTGCTCGAGATCCCGAGGACTTATTGAGGCTTAGGCTTCAGCCTTCAGCCCCGGATCGGCCCACATCCCGCGAGACGCGGTCATAATAGATCATACCAATCTGCTTCTGCTTCTCATCGTCCGGATTGGGTTTCGGGTCGAGGTGAATGGGAAGATGTGTTTTCCTCGTATTGACACGGCGATATAGCCATCAACATTGCACATCTATAGTGGAAGCTCGGCGCGAAAGCGTTGTCATGGGGCAGGCAGTCCCAGGGACGGACGATACGGTATAGGGAGGTAAGGTACCCGACAGGACCCAGTGGCAGAGCTCCATCCGATTTGCAGTTCATTCATCGCGGGTGGAGCCTGCAAGGGGCATTGGGCCCTAGTCCGCGGTACGGTAACGGTATGGGAAGGCGCATCCATGGTTTCTGTGACAGTTTATTATTCTGGACAGTGGCCTGTCTGTTTACTGTTATGATCCAGGCACCAGAGCAAGTGGATCCAGTCGCTCCAGCAAATAACCTTGTTGCTGTCGGAGGGGAAATGGTAATGCGGTCACCCCCGGTGACAATGATGGGATCAGCTCGAGTCGGTCTTCATCAGTCCATTCATGCAGATTTCATTCATTGTCCGTATATGCGGAGTAGATGGATAGTATCGGCTGCAATGGGAAAAAGAAAGCAATGCGGCACTGAAAATTCGGACTGCAGGAGGGACACATTGAGATGGATTAGAAAAGCCGGCCAGCGAATCTCGTGTCGATCCGCTTTTCTCCAGGACCACCGGCGTGGCCAATGGGCCCCAATAATGCGCTTCCACTCACTGGACTGGTCCGTAATAATCACCCAGAACAATTGTTCATGGAAAGCCCAGGACGGACGGAGTTGTAGTAAAATAGGGACCGGGAAAAAAAAAAAAAAAAAAAGAGTGACGATCGAATGGAATCCAGATCCCTTCTCTTTTCTATCGTTCCAATCCTTCCACATTGATCATTTCTTTTTCCTCTTCACCTCTCATTTCTATTCTTTTCTTTTCTTCACTCGGATTACTTCTCGTGTCGCCGACACTGTCTCTCCTTTTCCTCCTCCCCCCCCCGTCAATTCAATTGCGCTTTCGACCGTCGACTTGAACTATCGACGCGATCCATTGCTTGGGGGCCTCCACTCGATATCCGGCCGGCCTCAGCATCGCTACTCGAACTCCGCTCCCGCTGTCGACGGTGCAGCCACATTCCTTCCCGGCTCATGCAGACGCCGAATCTGTCCAATCCGACCGATATTAGCATCTGCACTTAGTACATTCTACTCCTCAGCCATTATTAGTATTATTATTATTATTATCCTTCTTTCCTCACGCGCGTTATCGACTTTAACCCAGCCCACCCTGCAAGCTACGCCCACTATTGGCATCCTGTCGTCCCCGTGACTCTGGCGCTCCCAGGGGATGACTGGTGATTTGGAATCGCATCCATTGCCCTAGCTTTTCCACCATCATCCGTCTCCGACTCATTCGTTCGTTTCCCCCCTGTTCCAGTCTTTGCCTGGTAGGTCCATGGTCCATCCAGCATCAATCAATTGTGCACGACCTACGGATGTCTGACGGGTGTGATCTTACACAGCATTGCGTCGGTGTATGTGTCGGAACGACTGCCACTCCTTTACCCGGTGATTCTCTACAGTCGAACATCGATCTCGCAATCGCCTTGCCCGTTGCTCCACACATCTGTCCAACACCACAATGAATCGATTTCGCAAGACTAAGAAGGAGAAGGTGAAGGAAGATGGCGAAGGTCCCGAAAGCAGCTCCGTCAGTCTCAGCTCTATGCTATCGAAGAAGACCAAGAAGGAGGAACCCGAGGAGAAACAGGACTTCGACCTTTCCAGTGCATTGCCCTCGACTGATGACTTTCGCACCAGTCTTCTGATGCCCAAGTTATCGGCACGATTCAGCATGCTAAGAGAGCAAGATGACCCCGAGTCAATTATCGGCAAAGCTAGCGACGACAGCGTTCTCTTCCCTAGACGTGCCTCGCGTCTGAACCTCTTTGGCCACAATCCAGGCTTGTTGGCCGATATCGATGAAGTCTCTCTCGACAGCCGTCGGCCATCCATGGCTCTCGGGCGCACACACTCACTTGCATCGGATAACAACGGCTATGGCACGGACGACGACCGCTCCCAACAAGGGAGCATCATGAGCAGGGCTCGTCGGACTGAAGGAAACAACTTGTTCGGTGGACGGCAAAAGGTGTACAAAATTCCCTCCAAGACGACATCCTCAACAGGAGAATCGAACTCTGGGCGCATGGGTGGCCGGGCGCTCTATGAGCACGATCTGACCATGTCGGCTTTTCAACGACTAAAGTTAAATGAGCGCGAAGAGGCGGCGATGGATGAGACACAGCAGGATAGCCCCTCTCAGGAGTCAGAAGACGCACTGTCCAATTTTGGCTCCACGAAGCGGACGACCTTCTCTTCGACTGCGTCTGGGCCTACGTCGAATGCCCGTACATCAACTGCGGCGACATCTTTCGATGAGCAGTCGTTCATTGCGCCCACGTCGCAATTGGAGACACATGTTTCCTCGTCCAAACCACCGTTACCCGGCATGGCCCCAGAGCGTGGCTCGGTCAAATCCCGCCGGCTTTACGGACAAGGATTGGCGCAATCGGCTCAGAACCAGCAGACATCGACCTTGCAACGACTAGAAAGTCTTAGCCGCCAGCGCGCAGCAGCCCCAGAGTTGCCTCCCCTGAGCCGCGCTTTTTCTAGAAGCGCCACGAACTTACGCGACAGATTGCAGCCACTCACCATTGCCGAACCCGCCGCCACTTCCCGGCCGACCAGCCCTCCATCGGTGCCCAGGTCGCCAGAACACTCGACCAGGCTCAATCCCAGGGAACCGCAAACTCAAGCGAGGTCTGCGTACGGAGCCCCTCCGCTGAGCCCCCCGGCTAGCGAGCATGAAGATAAAGCCCCCTTGATGGCCGCTCTACACCCCGAAGACCTCGGGAAAGCCACAGCATTAGGCCTGTTTAACAAACCCAGCAGCATGTTTGACGAAAGTCAGTTCACACGTCGTCAAGTACAGATGCACCAGGGAAGGGACACGCCACCCTTGACGCGACTTCCACCGCTCCCCGCTCAGGCTATTCCCCAGGAGCACGCTGGCCGTGCAAGAGGGCTATCCAACACGAGCTATGTGTCCAGACCAGGCTCTGCATCTTCTCATTATAGCGAGGCCCAACGCCCAGGGAGCCGGTCCGTTGTCCACGCCTCACCTTCAAGAAATCCCGACGGAACGTTTTTCTCAAACATCAGTCCCAGTGACTCCGAGGATGACAGCGGTGCTTCGCGCTACACCACGGACGAGATTCATCCTGCTCTTCGGCCCGAAACCCCTTCCAAGCCATCTACGCCCACTAGCGAACACCGGAGTCCTCTGCCTGAAGTTCGATACTCGGACCTTGGGGATCTGAAGCCTATCGCGGAACACGATATTGTCGAGAACCGGCCCGAGCATGATGATCTTCCTGAGAAGCCGGATTCTCCCACCCTGGGACCGGCCGGCCTGGGTCTCAGCGGCCTCGTCCGCACTCATCTACGATGCAACAGCGATAGGTCGTCCATTTACCCTCCTCCTTCTCCAGGCCTCCCCCCGAAGCCCACCGAAGCTGAGACACCAGAAGAACCCGCTCTACAGCACCACACGGGCGCGCAAAACAGTTCAAACTGGCAGAGTGAGCTTGTATCAAGACATAGACGTGAAGGGAGCACCGAGACACAGAGGGAACGCGAAGAATTTGCCAACGAGCTGGCAGAGAGACGGCGGAAGGTGCAGGAGAAGCTTCGGGGATTTGCAGAGGGCGAGAGCCGGTCAGCCAGTCCGGTCTCAGGCCGTCAGACTCCGGATTTCACCCCCAGCAAACCCGGCAATGCCTTTTCCTTTCTGAAAAACAAGTCAAGCAAGCAGCATCTGTTCAACCGACAGGAGCAGAAGAATGCGAGGGGCTTGAACCTGGCCAATGCATCTACTCCTGCTTTGGTGTCGGAAGACTCGTGGCGTGAAGAGGAGGAGCGGCCATCGTTCAATTTCGCAAAGCACGCCAACTCGAGCTCTCCCCATGTCGCGACTGAGAGGTCCTTCCGGTCTAAGATGTCCGTGTTCGGACGCAGCAGCCAGGAGGATTCACGCGAGTCCAGCCGGAGCCGCGGTGCCTCTCCACACTCCAGCTTCCGTTCTCGCCGAGATCGCTCAACCTCGGATGCGTCTGGCCGTTCCAAGAGTCGCACGCGACGAGACCGCGAGGGTCTAGAAACCCTCGAAGAGGTCGCTCACGGTGCCCATAAGCCATTCGCATTCCCCGATTATGACCACCACGGTTTGGCTTCCGTCCCTTCTTCCACCCGCGCCTCTGCCGAGGTCATGGAGCCGGTCATGTACGATCGGTCTTCCTCTGCCGCGTCTGGAAGGTATCGCAGTGATAGTCGATCGGCTGTGTCGAGCTTCCACGAGCGCCCCTTCTATCCTCCAGCTCCAGCTGCCAGCACGACCTCGCTGATCGGTGCTGCCCCACGGCCTTCCCCCATCGCTCCTTATTCCGCAAATGCCACACCACCCTTGGAAGACATGTCTCAGGGCCACTCCCTCACCCCAGTGCCTACCAACAGCAGTACCAACACCGCGCCTCCCCAGCGTGCTCTGGGAAACAACGGTCTTCAGAAGCGGATGGTCAGCAAGGCGCTGATCTCCGAACCCCGGTTCGTCTCCTGCACCTCGAATGTCCCAACGGTTGGCCTTCCTCCCGGTGCAAGCTTGAGCAACGGCATGCAAACGCCACCGATCCCGCCTATGAACCCTCGCCGTCGCCGTCAGACTACCACGCAGACCATCCTCGGTGCCCTGAAGGGCGAAAGACACGAGTCGCAGTATGCTCCGTCTCTGGATGCCGCCATGATGGAAGAAATAAGCAATTTCTCCGATGATGGCGAGAAGCGGCCCCGATCCCGAGCCCGGCTGCGCAAGACGTCTAGCGAGGGGGGCAACCTGAATGCAAAGGCTCGACAGCAGCTTCAGCAGCTCATGGCAGAGGCGCCCCCTGCCGTTCCTTCTTATCCCCCGCCAAAGATCCCCATGGATGGCGGGATGTTCTAATCCTTCCTCCAAACCCCTCATTCGATCCTTTTTCACTCAGCCCTTCCTTCACATTTCCTTTTCCTTTTTTCCTTCCTTCATTACCGTTCTCCGACCATGATGTATTACTCGATGTCCTGAACCAGCATTCTGCATTCTAATGTTCGATACCTCTCGTTTGGAATTCTCGCATACATCATGATATACCAACAGCGTTACGTTGAGCGGACAGGACATGACTGTCATCTTTTTCCTATGCTTGTGTGATCCATTCTTTCTGTCTAGCGATTTCATTGTGTTATATCCAGATTAGAAGACTCCTATAATCAGATAGGTAATAAGCAGAAAATTGACCATAATTCGTTCCCTACATGATTTCGATGATTTGAATAGCATTCCTTGATCTCCTCTCCGCTTATAAGACAATTAGCTGTTCCTCACAACCTCCTTCTACTCATTCTCCCCCCCCCTCTCTAGAATCACACAAAAGCTCAGCCCCACCAAGTAAGTGAACCCGGTCACTGAAAGAATCGCATCGTTCACCCCTCGCCCTGCCAACCACCTGGTACTATACTCACAATACGAGAGCGGGGATCACGTGTATCACTCAATCCTCGGCATGCAGGTATTCTACAGCCATGAAAAGCAACATGTAGATGAACATGATACTCCCTTTCCCTATACTCACACAAAGAAATAGAGGTTACATACTCATATAGACGTGAATTTTGCTCTACGAAATGCACAAAATCAGATAGTCAGTGCTAAGGCCCGTTTTCTTCCCTACTTAGGCCATGATGCCAACGATACTAACATGATACGCACCCCCCCTTCAAATGATACGCAGCTAAACCCCATCCATGCGTTGCAGTGAAGGAGAAGAAAACGACAAAGCTTTGTTTACTTTCTATCTACTAGAAAGGTCACCTAGTTCACAAATTCTCTCTCTCTCTCTCTCTCTCTCTCTTTCGTGTTTCCCTTCCCCATCTTCCTTGATATCGTGTTCTCCTTTCGAATAACTTTGAAAGCGAAAAAATCTCATCTCGTTCGTTCATCGTTCTTGCTGCTATTGTTGTTGTTGATGGACTTTGGTCTTTCACACGTCATTGCATACGAAACATTCTGAACTTATCTTCCTTGCTATTTTGTGCCGTGAAGCGAAAAGAAAAAGCTGGTGTTGTACGCCGGTAGAGAGAGAAACAATACTAGTATGCAACGACGCGGTTCCTTCTGCACGTCGGAGTTGCCTTGCTTCGTTGAATCGTTGGATTGTTTCTTTTCTGTGTCCCGGACGGGTGACAACCTGATGGGACCGAATATTCGTCGGACGAGGTCTTCGGACCCGGTCCTGCCTTCTTTGCCTCAGGTGGATGGCTCTGGGGAGAAACGCAAGGTGAAGAAAGCGAAGTCGAAGAAGAAGAGTAACAAAAGTAAGAAGAATAAGGGTAAGGGGAAGAGTGTCGGTGGTGATGGTGAGGTGGTGGGTGTTGCTGCTGCTGCCCAAGAGGAGGTGGTGGTGAAGGTGAAGGTGCAGGTTGAAGGGGATTGTGGTGAGGGTGTTGAGAAGGGCCAGAGTTGTTCACCTCCGTCTTATGCCAGTTTTGCTGGGGATCAGATTGTGGACGAGAAGACCAAGACTGCGTCGGAGATAGCTCATGCTGCTTCCCTGAGAGAGCGCATCTTGGCCGCGCTGAGTGTCTCGCGTGGTGATGAGCGTGCTGGTCCGTCCGGTGCGAAGGAAAGACGTGACACTGATGCATCGGCTACCAAGGTTCAGTCGGGCGGTAGTGGTATCGACAATGACCGCACTGCTAATGCTGCTGAGGGCAGTGCGAGTCCTGAACAACGTGCTGCAGCAGATAAAAACCCCACCGCTGGCAATCCGAACCCTGATCCTTTTGCCTCGCTCGCGGACGACTCTTCGGAAGGCACAGTCCGTCATATCTTGGGTGGTCTCGATATGGGCCACGACTCCTCTTACGCTGACAGAGAGGCCTTGCTTTTCTGTCAGGTCCACGGACGCCCACTCTGCCGATTTGACCCGTATTGCTGCGTGCATAAGCCTCTGACAGGCTGCGGCTGTCCTCCAAAACAGTCGTGCTGCTGTCTACATCATAGCGGCGATTGCTGCAGTTGCTTGATGACTCGCAAGGCGGGTTTGGCTGAAAATGATGCTGAGACGCCCGGTAATACCGATCAGGCTGTCGTTGACGGTGATGTGGTGGCCGCGGAAGGCAGCACTGCGGGTGGAAAGAAAAGTAAGTTGGATTTTGATGGAACAATTTGTTCGTGATGTGAGACTGACAAAATGCCAGACATGGATGACAAGTTTATCGGCGTGGAAACACTCTCATCGCATTTCATTCAGCTGTATGAGAGACGTGATCTCTGCGACTTTCATTTCCTTGTGAAATCGAGCAACGGAATGTTCCACCCCGTCATAATCCCTGTTCATGTCGCCGTTGTGGCCCGAAGCCCGCTCATCTCTGCGCTTCTACCGACTCCGCTGTACCGGCAGGGACATCGCGAGGTTATTGCTGTGCTCGGCGATCAGGTCAATCTGATCCATGGCTTCGAACACGCGGTCCGTAGCTTGTACGGGATGCCTCTCCTCCAAGGCAAGCGGCTCAGGACTGCAGCCCTGGCAGTGCTGGGGTACGCTGAAGAAACCCAAGGATCATATCCATTCCCAATCAACATCGCCATGGTTGATCTCGCCTTCTCGTACGCCGCATCGGGAGCTTTTCTACAAGTGAACAGCATTCTCGAAGCCGGTGTTCGAATGGCGTTGACCCTTGTTGACTGGGATACAGTCGAACCAATCTTTCATTTCGGTCTCTGCGTTGACGACTTCTCTATTACCTTAGAGGATAGTGTCACTCCGCCAGACTCAGGGGCCGGCAACCCAAGACACGTCGTGACTCGGAGCCGGGAACTCAGAGAAATCTGGGCTCCGCTGCTGGTCAGGGCTGCGCTGGGTTTCATCGTTGATAACATCGATTCTCAGTTCGTCTTGTACCCTCGAGCAGTGAGCATGTGCATTCCGAATCGTATCCCCGAGTATCTTACGGCTGTGCCGGGAATCGCTCGATCAACGCCAAACAGACTGCCGAGACGAGAGACTGTGACCATCTCGAGTGTCCTGCTCAATCTCCCATATAAGCATCTAAAGGACGTCTTCAAGATCTTGACTGAGCGTCGGGTACTATCGAACGATCTTGCCCAGACAATCATTGTCGAGCGGGAAGCACGGCGGCTGAAGGGACTGCGAGCATTGGTCAAGAAAAGCGAGCTGATCGACTCGGAGATACCCAGGGAAATCAAAGAGCTGGGCTATCAAGAGCTTCTCGTGTCCAGAAGTGTTCACTCCGAAACGGAAGGCCCAGAGTCCGTTACGATGGAGATCAGCTTGGAGAGAGAATGGACTGGGTTGGAGGTATCGGAGGCCACTGCAAGCCACACCCTCTCTCCCAAGTGAGAGGGAAGAGAGGGTGTGGCTACGACTTCCTTCTCTGTGTTGTTTGACTTTGTGTGAAGCTGTGGGGGTGAAGAGGTTCAACAGAAGAGGTTCAACAAACGATGGTTGGTAGATGGTGATCGATAGGGGGGATGAGAGGACCAACACAGAGAGGAAGAAGAAGTGTAAACAGTGTAAACACCAGGGGCGAGCGGTGAGTGACAGCAGTACAGTGTGTTTTGATTTTTCTTTTTCGTTTTCGTTTCATCTTGTGGAGGATTTCTCTGTGCGTGAATAGGACTTGCTTGCTTGACGAGGCGTTGCTGGATTCACTGGAAGAGGTGCATGTGGTCATGCGGACAGGATTATCGGACAGTTGTATTTGTTCTGTTTCTGCACGGGTTTGTTAAGATACCAAGTGGATATCATAATCAGGTCATTTCATTCATGCAATGGAAACATCAAATCATGTACAGGTGCCATGGTTCACTAGTCTATCCTTCTATGCCCTGTCTGCCATTCCTATACCAACCGCTACTCACCAGGAGCTTATACACGGCCAATCTTGTCGGGGAATCCAAAATCGAGCCGGAAAGGAGGGAAGACGAAACGCTGGAAAGCATCCTTGGCGGCCAGATCGTTCGTGTATTTGGCAATGGTAGCCATGTCAGTGTCATCAAGTGCAACCAGGTTGCGGTTGCCCTCGATACGAGAAGGGTTCACAGACTTTGCAAGTACGGAAGAACCACGGCTGACTATAAGGCTAGATTAGTGGTTTTTTCCAGGCAGCATTCGATACGGGGATACATACTATGCCAGCTCAGAAGGACCGTGGCGGGATCGACACCCTTCCTCTTCGCAACCTCTACGATAGGCTCTGCCGTCAGCAGCGGACTGCCCGTGCTTCCGAGAGGGCTGTATGCTGTGACATGGATGCCCTTCTCGTTGCAGAAGTCGACTGCCTCCTGCTGGGGGAGACAGGGGTGGTTCTCAATCTGGTTGACGGCTGGGACCACGTCGGAGTTGGCGAGGAGCTCCTCGAGATAGGGCCTGCTGTAGTTGCAGACGCCAATCGCCTTGGCCTTGCCGCTCCCGACCAGCTTCTCCATACTCTTCCAGGTGGTCACATGGGAGTGGTTAAGATGCAGGTCCCGAGAACCGTCTGGGAGGGTCGGGATGTTGGGGTGGTTCCCTTTGCTGCGTCAACATGTGCATTCTCGTATTCTTTCTGGCTGGGGACTCACCATTAGGGTTCATGGCAACGGGCCAGTGGACCAGATAGAGGTCGACATAGTCTAAACCCAGGTTCTTCAAGCTCTGGTCCAGACCCTCTTCCACTCGATAGTGCCATGTGCTCCACAGCTTGGTGGTCACAAAGAGGTCCTCTCGCTTGACGACTCCAGAGTCAATGGCGGCCTTGATGCCCTTGCCGACTTCACCTTCGTTGCCATAGGCAAAAGCGGTATCGATGTGTCTGTATCCCACCGAGATGGCGTGCGCCACGGCCTTTTCAACCTCTCCGGGACCCGATTGCCAGGTTCCTAGACGAAGATTAGCTAGAGCTTTCTGATGATTATCAGGGAAAGTAGTGACATACCGAGTCCGAGGGCGGGAATTTCAGCCCCGGTGTTCAGCTTGAAGCGGGTGTCTGCGACGGTAGTAGTTGATCCCATTTTGGCGGTATATAAAGAGCAATGGATTGGACGACGAATGCAAGGTCTGCGCGAGGGAATAGAAGAAGAGAAGAGAAGAGAAGAGAAGAGAGTAAAGACGAAGCGAAGGGAGGAGGGAAAAAGAAGAGAACCCCCACGCGGGGCATTTCCCCGCTATTCGGACCAAATGGGGCCGAGTCACTTTCTCTGCCTCGCCTTCTCTGCTCCGAGTCAGGTTTTCACAACTCCTCTCAAGTCATTTCCATCAACAAACTCACTATCTCCATCTATCTCATCAGAGCTACCCAGCTTCATTGAACCTCCTTTGTGTACCTCAACCGTTCACACGCCGACTGGCAGAGTACAGGAGTAAGCCAACTGCATCCCTCACACGGCGGGAAGTTCAGTGCTCCAAGAGTCGATAGCCGTCGTTTCGCGTCACCACAGCTCCACTCTCAGGGACACCGAACCAGAACACGCAAGTGACTGCAAATCCGACCAGGCTCGATGGTCGATCGTAGGAGCGTCAAGTGATGATCGGATCAAGATTAGGATCAGGCACAACACTGGCCAGCGACCATGACAATGATCGCCTCAATGACTCCCCCTGCCAGGGATGCTGCAGAAAATCCCAGTCCCGTCCAGACTGCAACTTAGCAATGAAGGGGATCTCTTTGGTCGACGCCGGGCCGTGCGTGAACCCGCGGCTCGTCCGCCGTCGGAAACCAGTATCCTAAAGGACGCCCACCGCAGCAGCCAAGCCGTGGCTGGAATGGGATGATTTCACTTCTCCGCAATGCTGAGCGGATCCGTTGGATCCAGATCTGTACGACCGATCTTGCCATGTTCCACAACGGTGGGGATGACCCCCAGAGGCGTATCACCGACTTCCCTCTGTTGCGGAAGCCACTTTCCGGCTCCAGACTTGCTCGCAGGCTACGGCGCCAAGGGCTCGAATATTATTGATTCTCATCGGATTTCTAGAATCACACAACGTCATCCACACAAAATGCGGGCTTCGGGGGTTCGGAAATACCATACCTTTTCGGCCACCTAGTGCATGATCATGTATTTATGCTCCCTCTCCTCGAGCGGTTTCTCTCCCAGCAACAATCCTCAGAGCAGCACATTGATACCCCCAAGCTCAAAGCCCAATTCTTCCACATTTCCCTCACACATTCCATCACAATGGCACCAGTCGCAGTGTCCTCCGAAGCCCCGGTGTTCAACACCAAGCGTGACGGACAGGCTCTCGAGGAGCTGTCGGACGCCATCGATACCGTCAACGTCCTCAAGGACAACATGAAGAAGGAGAAGGGCTTGTACGAGGAGTCCGAGTTCGACAAGAACAAGGACAAGACCAAGTTCCGCCAGTATGAAGATGCCTGCGACCGGGTCAAGAACTTCTACAAGGAACAGCACACCAAGCAAACAGTGGCCTACAACCTTAAGGCCCGCAACGAGTTCCACTCCAAGACCCGCGCCGAGATGACCATCTGGGAGGCGATGGAGAAGCTCAACACCCTTATCGATGAGTCCGACCCCGACACCAGTCTCTCCCAGATTGAGCACCTCCTCCAGTCCGCCGAGGCCATCCGCCGCGACGGCAAGCCCCGCTGGATGCAGCTGACCGGTCTTATCCACGACCTGGGCAAGCTGCTCTTCTTCTTCGATGCCCAGGGCCAGTGGGACGTCGTCGGTGACACTTTCCCTGTTGGCTGTGGCTTCGATGAGCGCATCATCTACGGCCGCGACTCTTTCAAGGACAACGAGGATTACGGTCACTCCATCTACGACACCAAGTTCGGCATCTACAGCCCCGGCTGCGGTCTTGACAACATCATGCTCTCTTGGGGCCACGACGAGTACCTCTACCACGTCGTCAAGGACCAGTCCACCCTCCCAGACGAGGCTCTGGCCATGATCCGCTACCACTCGTTCTACCCCTGGCACAACGCCGGTGCGTACCACGAGCTGATGAACGACCACGACAAGGAGATGTTCAAGGCCGTCAAGGCCTTCAACCCATACGACCTGTACAGTAAGAGCGACGATGTCCCCAGTGCGGAAGAACTGAAGGTGAGCTCCCCCCCAAACAAACCTCCAACTCACAAGGAACCAAACACATACTAACAATCTCAAACAGCCCTACTACCTCGACCTAATCAACGAATACTTCCCCAACCCCGTGATCAAGTGGTAAACAAGGAACCGATATGATGTATGATTCTAGTTGATACATGTATTGCTTCTACTTATACCTCTTGCTATTTATTCCCCTTTCTCAACACCAGCATTCACGCAAGCGATGATTTACGAACAACCCTACTTATATACTCCCCGAATCAAACAAAAGGATTGATTCCCTCCTTGTCTCTTCACCTTCTTTCTCCTCCTTAGTTACATTCTGATTCCGTACCTGAAGTAAGCACCGTAGATCATATCCTACAACGCCTCGACGATCACTAAGACTACCCCTCCCTCATCTCGTATTCACGCGCGGCTAAGAACTTAACCTTAGCCACGTACCACGTAGGTACCTACTTACTCAATGGACGATCAATACTACACAAACCAATGGGGAATCCGGCTTTGACCCAAGAATACCTACTCCGTATGTAAGAGTAAGACGTGGCTCGGAAACAAGGTCCCGAATCGATCGGTCGGTCGCCACGAACGGGGAATGCTACCTTGCCGGAATTGGAAGGGTCGAGATTGGTTGGTTTGATTTGGTGGGGCTGAGGAGCTAGGGAGCTGTGCATGGCACTAGATAAGTATCTATGCAGTGAAATGTATGTAGGTAGGTACGGAGTAGTAAGCTAGATAATGCAGAGTACCTAGATAAGGGAAATAGATGTAAGGTTTGAGATTCCTTTTTTCTGGGCAGGGGAAAGGGGAATAAGATCTTAGGTGGGCGTTGATTGTTAGTCCTTGTATGGTGATATGACGTAGTACCTGTAAGAGCACTGTGTATGTGGCGAGTGCTGAGAGTGGGTATAAGTATACTACTATGTATGGGTTGAGTATATCGGATTCAAGAACAGCGAATGCGCTTTTCATTAACATGGACTAGTCGTAACATGGATCTATCGTGGTCTATCATCTCTAAAGTCTTGACTTGGGAATCCGCTCGCCAGCCTCGTCGAAGAAGATCTTCTCGCCGGTGATCAGGGATTCTTGAAGGGCGCTGCCGATGCGGACTGCCTGGACCGCACCCTCGAGCTTCAGGGGGACAGGGGTGTTCTCGAGACAGCAGGCCGTGAACTCGTTTGCCTCGGTGACGAAGGCATATTCGAAGCGATCGTAGTAGTGCTGGGGAATCTCGCGACGGACTCCGTTCTCGTCGAAGATGTTGACCAGGTTCAGAGCGGGCTGGGTGTTTACTGCCAGCTTGCCCTTGGTACCGATGATCTCGGTGGTGTCTTCCTGGCCAGCGGCCATCATGCGCGAGGCGTAGAAGTAGGCGATCTTGCCGTTGTAGAACTCGACCAGGCCGACGGCGTTGTCCCGGTCATTGTGCTTGCGCAGATCGGGCTCAACGGCTGTGATACCCACCGCGGACACGGACTTGACCTTGCTGTCTTGTCCGAAGAACCACAGGGCCAGATCGATATCGTGGATGGAGCAGTCCACAAAGATACCTCCGGAGAACTCGGCGTAGGCGACGAAGAATCCCGTCGGGTCGAGCTTGTCGCAGGTCTGACTACGCATGACGGCGGGGGCACCAATTGAACCGGCAGACATCTTGGTGTACGCATCACGGTAGGAGGCATCGAAGCGGCGGGAGAAACCGCACATGACTTTCAGGTGGGAGTTCTTGGAAGCTGCGTCGAGGACGGTTTGGGACTATGATCGGACATGTTAGTCATGATGGTAGGGTAGGGTGGGATGGGGAGAAGGGCGAGACATACAATTTCGACACTGGTTGACAGAGGCTTCTCACAGAGAACGTTCTTGCCGGCCTCAATGGCCTTGATGGCCTGTTCAGCATGCACGGCTGTTGCGGACGCAACCACGACGGCCTCTAAGCCTTCATGCCTCAGCATGTCGTCATAGTTCTTGTATAGCTTCACTCCGTAAGGAGCAAGGTGCACCTTGCCCCATTCCAGCTCGGTGTCATCTGGGGTGCTGACGGCAACCAGGTCCGCGCGGGGAGTACGTTGCAAGAAGTTGAGGGCGTGACGCTTGCCCATGCGGCCCAGACCGGCACAGCCAATCTTCAGCTTTCTGGCAGACATTGTGATGATAGAGGATTGTATTGAGGGAGCAGGGGAAGAATTGGGTTGAGGGAGGGCTTTGTGTAATCACCTGAGGAGGATGAGAGTAGAATTGAGACGATTGAGCAATGGAACACAGCGAGGACGAGGAATTTAACCGGTGCGACGACCCCAGCAAGAGTCGGTCTAGCTTGCTCGGACGAGATGCGGAGAAGCTGGAGCTGCCAAGTACTGCCTCAGCTCGTTGGCCAAGCATCGCCAGCAGCGCTGCTCCATTGGCTGGCTCCGGTGGATCGCTGCTGCGACCCCGGATATCATCCTCCAGGCGGATCCTCTGGGTCGGAACACGGTCGGAAATGGGGTTCCTGAAGGGGAAGCATTCGGAGCACCAGGCAGTCGGGCTTCCACCGTGATAAAATGGACCTGCCTCCTCGTGAGGGGATTCAGTGCCAGGCAGCGTGCAATAATTCTCCATCCAGGAAGTGCACTTCCGGTTTGAGCAGAACTGCCCAAAGGGGATACACGGGGCGATTTCCCCCGCCGGGGTTGGTCCGCGGGGATTCTTCCCTTTTCCGGGGTCAGGCCTGGGGTTGGATTTACTCCTCTGTACATCCATCCCATGAGGTACTCTCCTGGCTGGCCAGGCACCTACATGCTGTTGCAAAATGATTATCTGCGATAGGATATAGAGTCTACCATCCATCAAAGATTCGGTTCCCATTGGGATGTCTCTCGAATCTCGATGGGATGAGGTCAAGTAAGGGTAAGTTGTGGAGAACCGATAGGTCGGAACAAGGCCTAGCTGGTATAGCATAAAGTTGAGCGGCTTTCCAACACCATCCATTGTAGTGTAACGGCTATCATACCTGTCTTTCACACAGGAGATCGGGGTTCGATTCCCCGCAATGGAATCTTTTTTTACTTTGCCTAATCCTTTTTGCACTTCCACATGGTCAATTGGCAATTGTTCCATTCCAACCCGCTAGTTGACAACCACAGAAACCCTGGCCTGGCCAACCTTCCCACTGCCCTTGACCCCAGCCCTACTGTGAGGTCTCGCCGCCTTTCCGACCGCCATACAAACCGTTCGCATTCTGCCCAGATTCCCGATAACGACTGATAAGCCATTTCTCCTCCAACTCGAGCACCCATCTATGGTGAATCTTCAACAACTTCACCATGGCGACAAGTAAATATCTCTTTTGCCCCTCTTTCTGAATCAGGTATCTTTTGTTACGACCTCATCATACCGCGTTTTCACCACACCCTCATCTGACCTTGACCTTCATCTCATCGAGGTCCTTATACTCCTTTCGTCTCAACTTCCACCTCTCCCACACTTACCTTTCGCACCTTCTCAATTTTGAGTCTAGCACCTCACAATGGATAGTGGTGAGTGCCCTCCCACTAAATCCCCAATGACGCGTGGTTCAAAATTGCAAGGGAGATTCAAATGGACCCGCGAAAGACTCATTTCCTACCTCGGTGGAGATGAGAACGATCTGGGTATCCTCAAAGTCGAACTGACTGACCTGCTACTGGAGCACGACAAGATGTATCTTTCCTGCAGAACCAGAGACGGCAGAGCCCAACAGAGAAAGTTCATCTTAGCCAATATAACCAAGATCCGACCCTATGTCCAAGACTGCAACCTCCGACGTTTGGAAGGTCTCATGGGATTGGCCCGCGTAGTCAAGAGAACCTACAAGGCGGGCGAGCGGTACAAATCGGTTACTGCACAGATGAGCCAGAGCCGCCAGGATGATGGAGAAAAGAACAATGGTACAGAGGGTGAACTGAAGGACAAGACCGACATTGTCATCAATACAGCAACCGAGCCCGGACCCGAGCCCGAACCTGACGAACCCAAGCAGGGAAGTTCCGTTGATGATGCTAGGATACTGCCCCGACGTGATAATATAGAGGTAGTCTATATCGACGAGGACACAGTCAATACTGAGACTATTAGAAATGAGGACTCTGTTGTCGTTGTCCCTCGCAGCGATGTCGAGATGGTGTCTAGCACCACATTGGTTCCCATCAAGCCTGACCATGAGAAATTTCTGAATAACATTGAGGAGCAACCTCTGCACAACGATATCGAAATGATATCCACCACCACTACATTCGATACCCGAGAGCCATTTAAACCTGGTCATGATGATTTTCTCAACACTGTTGAAGAACAGATTTTACCTAACGATGTCGAAATGCTATCCTCAATCCATAACCGAAATCCCATTGAAGCAACCCATGAGGACTATATCGACACTGCTAAGAAACAAACCTTACCCAAAGATCTCGACATGAGATTCGCCACCACTACATTCAATACTTGAAATTCCATCGAACCAAGTCATGAGAACTTCATCAACACTGGCGAGGAACAATCCCTACACAACGATGTCGAGATGGTGTTCACCCCCATTCCCACCCCTACCCCTACCCCTACCTTGAACACCCCCAAGCCCAACCAACCCATCAAACCCAAACCCCAACTCCCCCGAACCATAGCCAAAGCCCGGAATCTCCTCGCCAAAAGACAAGTCCCAACCCACCAATTTCCAGATTTTGGCCTCAACCTCCTCGCTCGGAACATCTGGGTCGTGAACGAGACAGATCCCAACAGACACGGATTATGTGCAATCCAGGAACTTCAAATCGGGCCTTACTATCCCACTGACAGGATCCCATGTCTAACTGACCTCAACTTCATCGAATGGGTGATAACTACAAAGGAGCAGTGTGGTTACAACGAGGAACTCCATCGCTTGGAGTATCGGCCTTCGGCTACGGTTTCCCCCTTGGTGGTGTCGGGTCAGGTCCTCACCGTGCCTGTTGTCTCGTTGAGACAGTGGCGTGGTGCGCTGAATGCGCAGTTACGGGATAACCCTGATAGGGATCCGGTGTTTTACTTGATTTTTAAGTGTGAGTTGGTTGGTTAATTGTTGGGTTCTTTGGGTTGGTAGTTTGGGTTGCTGACTGTAGTAGAATTATGATTCATCGCGACCTGAGTCTCTGGATTATGGTGGTGATGATTCTATGTGATGGGGGCATGAAAGGGGTTACCCCCCCCCCCGGTACAGAATGATTGTCACTCGTCCGAGAGACGGCAGTGACAGCTGGGAATAAACTCTCATATGATATTAGCTATCAACACCGACTGTTGCCCTTCTGGCAATTGATAATTCCTAATTACATACCCATTATCGCTGTAAGTAAAAAGATATAAACATGGCATAAAAAATACAAAGAAAGACGAGGTCATAAAACATGCTAATAGAGTAAATAGTAGATACCACAAGCCAAGCTCCCTATGTCCCTCATGCCTCATTCTCAGCCTTCTTCTGCGCTGCCGCTTTTCTAGCCTTCTTTCTCGCGGCAACCTCAACCGGGTCTGCGAACCCATCACCCTTCAACCAAGCCAGGGCCTTTCTCACGCCCTTACCCTGGACTGCGGATGGTCTAGTCTCGAGAATAGCACCCATAAGTGCCCACGCCAGCACGATGATGCACAGTTCGCCGCCTTTCCACCCCTTCCATAATCCGTGCTTGACACCTGTCTTCCAGGCCGAGTCCACGGCTGCCCGGAAGAAGTACATGAAGATGCTACGGCTGTTTCCGAGGAAGGCAAACGGCACGCCTGCAAGTGCGCCACTAAGGAAAAATCGTTTGGCGGGGAGGATGGAGCGCGGAAGCAGGCTGTTCCAAAGGCAGATGCTCCCCCATGCGGAGCCGCTAGAAGCGGAGAGGATGGCTGTCAAAGTGATGATTTTCGTGGAAAGTTTGTTGATTGACGTGATGGGCTCCGTCATCAGGCTCTTGATGTTGCGCAAAGACAGGGCTAACGTCACAGTGGTTAAGGAACGGGCAAGGGGTGGAACTGAGAGGAGGATGTGATGTAGGAAGGCGGTGCTGCAGCTGGGACTGGTCGGGTGGAGCAAGGCGCATGACAGACTGGAGATAGCTGGATGGGCAGGGCCAGTGATGGGTGAGATGGATGCTAGTGAAGACGGTAGGGTGTTCGGACTTCCTGGGTGTAAGATGGGTGAGGCAAATGCGCTGGTAGAGGGTTAGCTGGGTAATATCATGGATAGAGGCAGCTGCTGAACTTACGGCCACCGGAGGTTGGCAATGTTAGCCAGCGAATCAACCACAGCTTCCTTTTCCGGCCATGGGATTTCCAGTGGCAAAGAATCGGGCCGACCACGCACGTAGCTGGGGGAGAGCCTCAGGACAACGTTTCCAAACCACTGTTTGTTCGAGTCAGGATATGTTTTAGATAAACCCTAAACAGCTTCGACGAACCTTGGGTGTAGTCTCACGATCGAACACAAAGGCATGGAAGAGCTGTGCGCACGCAACCGGCATTAACAGCCAACTTCCGAACCACTGTGGTCGATTCTTGAACCAGCCCTTTTCCTCCAATGCATTGAACAGGAATTCCAAGCTACGCGTAGCTGTGTAGATGGCCGCTGTTAGCCGGAGCTGATTCTGCGGACAGATCCCCAGCGCAAACCCCGCGATACTTGCTCCGACGGCGGGCGCATAGCGCGAAGTCAGCGCCTTGGAGATCCGCGGGTTACGGTCCCGGAAGGGTCGTGCATCGTCTGTGCGAAGGTTTGCGCGCAACTTGACGAAGAAGCGATAGAGGAAGCGGTGAAAGAGAAGTAGAAGCGACAGAGAGATGGAGAGGCGGAAATTCGGGGAACGCACAAGAGAGGTGCGCGATGTTGTCTTTCTACACAGCGTGCCGAACATCAGTTAGGCTGCTATCCCAGACATCTGGGAGGAAACTCACTTGGATAGGTCACCGCGGACCCTGTCGGTCACGACGTCAACGAGCTTCAACAGGGAGCTTGACAGGACAAAAATGCGCAACGAGGCCCGGACCGCGGCTTCATTGTGCTTATTTTTAGAGCGAACGATAGCCTCGAATCTTGAGGGGGAAGGGAGCTTGTTCCGAATGGCAGAAGGGGATTGCTGGATGGCGGACTCGTGGAGCAGCTTGTATTCCTTGGCGCTGAGGGAAATGCGGAGAGCGTTGCGAACCACCGCATGGCAGTCGGGGTTGGGCGTGGAGTCGGGCGCCATCGTGCGGGAATTTCTAGCAGCAGCGGGTCATATACGTGGGTCTCGGCAATTCATTCATTCAGAACACATTATTATGAGTCAGGGGATTCTGGTAGAGACACCAAAAGCAAGGGACGGAGAGAGAACGAGAGAAGAAGAGGAATAAGCTCCAGCGTCCGGCGGATTTCCAGCTGGCGGTCCTGCGCTCGTGACCTCGGCTATTTCTCGCTATCACCTGCAACTCCCCCGATTCCTTACTACTTATTCACCATCTAGATATACCACGGACACTCTCTTTGCCCCTGCTGCCATGCAAAATGTAGAACAATATTATTACCATGAAAGCAGACCCTGCTGGTCCATGTTTCCATCGCGAGTACACGACAAATGGTACCTGGGGGGAGAATAGACAAGGAAATAATGCTACACAGAAGGTAAGAGCAAAAATGGGAAGAATAGAAGTGAAACTGAAGGGGGAAAAGAAAGGTGTGGATCGACGAATGATGCCATGCAAAATCCCTTGCCATGAGTTGCGCCATGATAAGACCCCAGAAAACACAAACGGCACCACAAGAGAATCACCAGAAACTGCACCATCCAATCCAATGCTGACAGATGTTCTCGACACTAGTGGCTTGAGCGAGAAGCTTGTCCACCTGGTCGCTGACGTTGAGTTCCTCACTCTGCTTGAAGTCTCTTCCAGTCAATTTCTCCTTGACTCGGGCAAGCACCTGGAGCGCTCGTGCGTTTTGTGCTTCCCTGGCTTCGTTGGGAATCCCCTCCTGCGCATCCAAGATACCACCCTCGAGAATAGAAGGCCGGCGGTGACGCGAGAAGTTGCTGGGCTGGACCCCATGGTCAAGATTGATGTTGGAAACAACCGATTGACGGCGCTCCGCCGAGAATGGCATTCGGTCTGGCGACTCGCGGATCCCTAAACGCCAGTTGATCAAAGGATCGTGGATGAACTGGAGGATTATAAATGAGCAAAGCCATCCTCAACAACGAAATATGAGAGGGCTACAATAGACTTACCGCTTCCAACACAGCCATCAGAGAATCCTTGTTCTCTCTCAGAACACGCATAACCGCCTCACAAGTGATACGGTAACTTCCTTCAATGTTGCTGACTTCCATGGCAAACGTCAACATACGAGTCAACCGGAAAGGCACCCGCTCGGGGTACTTCTCTCGGTGCATTGCCACCTCGAAACAGTCACCGAAGTCGATATGGACCACTTTGCCAGTAACCCGATCCAGAAGCAGGTTAGATGGATGGCGATCGCCCAGGCCGAGGATGTACCCCACCATGGACATGACACCGAGGGAACGCGTGTAATTTGTGCGGCGCTCAAGCCAGGCCTCAGAGCTGCTACTCTTGAGCCACAGGACGCGATATAGGTCCTTTCCAGTGGTATTGTCCATGGCGTATCCAAACACCTCCACTTTTTGCATGAGAGTGAGATTATCATAGTCGGGTGCCATTTGCAGCATGATGCGGTGCTCAATGTTCAGCAGGATTCGTCGACTCTCCCGATATTCCTTGATCAACGCATGCAGAGTGTCACTATTCGAAACCCACCCTAGAATTCCGGAACTCTGGGACAACGGAATAGCAGGGAACCGTTGTACGGACAGGTGCCGCTTGAAACTCTCTCCATCGTTATCAAGGAGGGTGTTTACCAAGCCAAAGAGCTGCATGACTCGTTCGTCTTGTCGGATGTCTTCATGCCCCTTAACACAATACATGTAAGAGTTGCCGTCACTACCCTTCAACGTCATTCTTCGCGGTCTCTTCTTGGTTTGTAGGACATGCAAGATCGGATCGAAGCTGATGATGCGGATGATGGGTCTGCCGCTCTGATATGTACCGGGAACAGCAAGATCAAGATCAACACAGTCTTTGAGTTTGGGGGAGACGTATTTCAAATCAAGCGTAGAGAGCTGTGGAAGCTGCCGGCTGATCTTGCGGAACACCGTGTAGTAGAGATCCCATGCTTGGTTCAAATCGCCGATCTCTTCAGTCTCTCGGTAAAGCATGCAGTAGTGCTTCGCCTCTGCAAGATCGCGACCGAATGCCTGGGCAAAAGACACCTCGCGCAATGTCTCAGCTCCCTTATCAAGCATTTCATGTAGAGGTGCTAGAGTTGCAAACATTCCTTCCACATTGTGATCGCCAAAGTAAAGTCGAGAGGCTTCTTCTAGGCCTTCATGCCAAAGTTCGTGCCACAAGACCGCAACTCGAATCAGCTCATGACTTACAACGTCGGCCTGCTCCACGAGTTTGGCACTGTGTTGCCGCATGCTGTCCATAATATTGCTGGCGGATTGCGATCGCCGAGCAACATTAGACTTCATTGCAACTGTCAACGGATATACCAAGGCCTGAGGATGTACCTTGCCAACCTCAGCCAGTAGCCGATGAACCGCACTCCTGACTCTGATATTAGGTTGGTTGATGCGAGCTATGAGTTGAGGTGTGACTGCAAGCCAGGTATCAATGTTCACTGCCGTGAAGCCCTCTGCGACAACGCTGTTCACTTCTTGGTCGCCACCATGGGTGAACCAAAGTGTCAGCAATCGTAGTGTGTCCTGCAAGGACGAGGTTGACGAAAGTGAGATGGACCTGAGGAAGCCGCGAAGAGCAGGTATTACGTGCTCCGTCACAATGTGGCCGGGGACCATGGCCATTGTCGTGCCATCTCTGCTGGCTTGACTAGCGATTGTTGTAACAACTTCAAAATTGGCCAAGGCCCACGAATGCCACGCCTTGTACGAGTCGCGATTGTACTTGGTCGCAGCAGCATATGCGTTGAGCACTTCGCGAACATGTTCCGGTCTCCAATCGCCTCGTTGCAAGGTTGTCTGCCATTCACCTTGTCTGAGGTAGCTCTTGGCAAGTAGCCTTCTGAACTTAGCAACATCACCGATGCGTTCACGCAGCCCCATGACATCTGCGTGGTTTGCATCCGCAATACCATTGACCCCATTCACCCCGTTGACCCCGTTCACCCCATTATGATCCGGCTGCGACATCATGAGGGCATTGAACCGTGTGAATTCTTCCGTGAGGCTTGAAGTGAATTCTTTCAACATCTGAAGAGCATCTCGTTGGCGTCCGGTAGCCCAGTTGAACTTTAACCGAGCATAGGTAACCTCCGGCGGAGCAACTGCCCGTGTGCCATTGCTGTCAGAAACAACGGTTTCCAGTGATGCGAGCGATCGCTCGGCGAGACCCATTCGGTTGGATTTGCGGCACAGATTGGCAAACTTGATCCACATGTCGAGATTCTCTCGAGGGGACGTAACAAGTGCCCTGACCTTAAGCATGCGCTGCCATACCTCCACGTTCTGTTGGCACCCCAGCAGCCGTTTGTTCCATGTTTGTCGCATCGAGTCCTGCTTCTCCGGATCGCCGATATTTTGCTTGTAGGTAATGATCTCCTCAAGCTCAGCAAGCATCTGGACACGTACAACAACATTATAGGCACGATTGTATGACTCTCCCAACAATGCTGAAAGTTCGGTGTCCAAACCATTGCGTGCCTTTTCAATATACATGGTTGCCTCATCGAACTGGTTCCGGTGGATGGCAAGAATGGCGCCGAAGAAGGATCGATCTGGCGACTGCTCCTTCATGACGCCGAGATAAGAATCCATCAATTCCCACTGACCGCGACCCCAGGCAGCCGCTGCTGCTAGAGGTGCAATAGCCCTGCGATGCTCGAGGGATGCCTGATTCCATTTTTCCTGGGCGAGGTCAGACAGCACCTTCCACTCACCAAGGGCGTGAAGACACCGCATCTTGCCCATTGTGACTCCGAAGGAGTCGGGATCAATCTTTTCACGCCGTTTGTATGCAGCAAGGGCTTCCTCCCAACGCTGAAGCTTCTCGAACCAAGTTTCTTTGAGCTCCACATCTCGGTACGCCTGAGCCTTTCGCAGAATACCAATAGCGGCATCAGATTGCTGAAGTTGGTTATTGATGGTAATCAAAGCCTCCACTGCGCCTGAGTTCTGGTCTTGCTCAAACTCGAGTTCCTTGTAATGCAAAGCCTTTGCGAATGCGTGACATTTAGCGGCATACTTGCCAAGAGTGCGGATATCGATGGGAAGGGCCTTGTCATCATGTTCCATGAATTCTGCTAGATTAAGAAGAACCTGCAGGATTTCGGGAGGGATATTTGGCGAAGTCAGAGCCTTCTCGATTGAACGGACAAGCTCTTCTTGGTACTGGTCATACAGCTCAGTCCAACAAGATACGAATGCCGCATTGAAGAGATCCCTTGCTAGTGGTTGGTAGACACCAGCCAAACTAGCGCATGCTCGCAGGGCTGGAGAAGGTGATTCTTTCAGTAACTCCACACTGAATCGTCGGATCCATTCCTGCCAGTCTTCGCGTGTAGACTTCTGGGAGGCGTCCCAAGCGTTCTTCAAGTGCTGCTGGTTGACAACCATCTTCTTTTGCCCAATCTCGGCGTAGTTGGTATCATCAGCCAGCGCCGCGTAGTTTTCATCGGGATTAAGATCTTGTGGAAGCGGATCTCCCTTTTGTAGCTTGGTTACCAAAATGTGGTAGTTGACATGGCTTATCTGATGGTATTTCAGAACCTTGTTCAGCAGGTGTATGTAGTGATTGAAGTCCTGGCCAAGCTGGAAGATCAGAGCACAGATGCAGTCCATAGCAGCTTGCCGTAGCAAGCGATCGTTACCTGCAACGACCCGGGATAAAGAATGAACCATCAATGATGCGAAGTCCGAAACATTGACCTGCCGCGAGAGTTTGGTGAGCGTATCGATTGCAGCCTTCCGAATGTTCTGTGGGTTTTGAGTCCTGTCAAAGAGGCGGACGATAGAGGGAACAATCAAGTGCATGTATTCCTCTCCGCTCGTACCAAATATCAAGAAGGTGTGGAGAATCCTCTCCGAAGGCTGGCGACGTGCCGTGCTGTCCGTCTCAAGGGTGTCGAGCATCGGGGGAATGAGACCAGCGAGGTATTTCCTGAATTCGCCCTCCAATGACTTGGCGATTGCCTCCACGAGTGATAGGATTGTGGACTGCACTTGGTAGGATGCGGCCCAGAATTCTCGGACGACCTCGATGATCTCAGGCAAAAAGGCTCGGATGTGTTGCCTCACGATATTGACAAGGATCGCCATCTGATTAAAGTACGATTCAAGGCGACTGACAGGCGATACTCTGATGACGGATATGAAACCGGGTATTATCTGACCAAGGAACGGTACACATTTCAGGCCAAGTGTCTTGAAGATCGTAACAATGGCATCAATGACTGCAGAGTGATGCTGAGCAAGAGAGGTCTCACGCAAAATGTTCTGCATCAGCGTGTTGATGACAACAGTAGGATAATATTCCTCACTGGACGGCGTGAGTCCTTGCATGATAAGAGCAACATCAGATACGGTCTGCACCTCATTGATGTGATGAACTACTGGTGCTGTCTCGCTGATCTGCTGGTATTTGTACGGATCCAATGCTCCAAGAATTCCAAGCAACTTAATAGTCTCTTTGCGGAGAGACCCAGTCTGCTCAGTCTTAATGATATTGATGAGCACAGCAAGAAGGTGGGAATATTCGAGGTATGGGTCAATAACGTAGCCAGAATTGCTGGCCAGCTGGCCTAGAGTTCTCAAAGCCGCTTCTCGCTTGGCATGGGAAGAAAGATCCTGTAAGGCATCCAGGATTATTGGCATCAGCTGTGGTAGGTATGTTTTCATTTCGGTGCCGCCAACGTTCGCGAGTTCACCGACAGCCCTTAGTGTGGTTGAGGCAACGCCGGGATTCGCATCGGTTGCCTTCGGAAGCAGCGTGGTCACCATAGGATCAACATAGGATCTGATGAGTTTTGTTGCATTCGAAACAAACAGACTGATAAGCTGGGCGCTTTCTTCCTTTTGACGCGCAGTGCTTGCAAAGCCAAGACTTGTCAGGAGATTCACAAGGAGTTTACGCAACGGCGGGAATACATAGGCCGGGTTGACACTTGAGAGGCGACCTATGATGCAGATCGCTGCCTCTCTGACGGGAAATACCTCGTCATTGACTGCCAAAAAAAGGCATCGTATGTTTTCCGGTCTGGCCAAATGCCGATCGAATTTCCGATCCAACGACCACAGAACTGTACGTCGGATCTCAGAGTCAGGGTCTCCGACACCAACAGTCAGGAGCTTATCAATAACTTCACTGACAACTTGGATTGAATGGCTGCTTGTCTGGTTGATGATCGGGTCGTGGACAAACAACTGACAGCAAGTAAGTGCCGAAGCTTTTCGGATCTCAGGATTGTCATTCTCAACATAGTTGATTGCCACATCACGGACAAACTCATTGAGGATATGACCCGAGAAGTCGAAACTACCTAGCGTGTGCAGTGCAAGCGCAATTTCCGTGTCGGAGTGCAGCTCTTGAGGAGCGAAGTCTCTCATGAATGAAGGCATTGGAGGTAGCCTGCTCTCCGGGCATCCCAAGGGCCGAAAAGGGGTGCCATAGAGGATCAAACTTAACATGTCCAGCAATTTCTCTTGAATTGTGGGTTTTATTGGTGGAATATAGTGGGCCATGTCGACCAGCGCTTGTGTAAGAGACTCGCTCAGCCCGCAGGCGAATATGGGATCGAGCAATGCTTCCATGTATTTGCTGAGCGCCTGGCCTACGGCTAACGACAGCATGCTGATACACTCAAACATTGGTGCTTCATTGACAGCAGCTCGGTTCCGTCTGCTATACATTAGCTACTCTGAAAGCGAGTCCACATAGGCTGAGGATTCTCTTACGCTTTCATTGCAAGACCCTCCCTGATGTATACAATGATGCCATCGAGATATTGTGCAATAGCAACCCCAACGGCATTTGCGATCTTTCCAATGGCGATGAATGCAGAGTTTCGCTCCTTGTCTCTCTTGAGCTGCGCCTGGAGATAGATCATGAATCTATGGAGATACGTCTCGGTGAAGTCAAGTGGGGCGTAAGAGGCGAGAATCGGAATCGTCAAGACGACTTGGGTGCGAATCTTCGGATCACGATGGTCCTTGAGACGGAGGACTATTTCGCAGGCGTTCCGATAATGTTCGTTCATGAACATTGCGCCCTTCAGAAGAAGCTCCTTTAACACCAACAACGAACCATGTATCCAATCCATGTTGCTGGATTTGAGGCATAAAAGCGCTTCCTCGTATATCCTCGCAAACCACAATTGTCGCACCTGCATATCTCTAGCCGCAATGATTTCAAAACATTCACTAACCGCCTCAGCCGCAGTTTCCCGTATAAGGACCTTGGGGTCTCTCAAAGCGACCCATATGAGCTCGAAGATCTGGGGGACGAAGCCGTAAAGGAGCGTCGGTGAGCCTTTGGCGAGCTCGCGGATAACAAGCACAGCAGCAAATCGGCGGCTTTCTTGCCTTTCTGATTGAAGAGCCTCTAGGGCAGATTGTATTTCGCTCTCCACCAACTCCGCGGTGAGAGCTCCGCCTGGCTTAGCCAAACGGCCAAGAGCCCTGGCCGCATAGATCAACACCGCATTGTCGTTGCTGCGGAGGGCGTTGCGCAAATAACTAGCAAATCGAGTAGTCTTTTGCGCAGCGTCCACTCCATCAAAGTCTATCAGGCGGTCGAGGGCTAGCAGGCCACCGATCTTTTCGTGTGCGTCATTGCCGGTAACCACCAGTTGTGCTATGCGCTGACTGACCGTATTGAAAAACTCAAGGAACTTCTCGGGGGACCAATCTGAAAAAGAGACAAAGAATCAGCGCCAGCCAGTATGTGATCCAAAGCGACATTTTACCTCGAGAGATAGCAACAACGTTGTCATAAAGCTCGTAAGCGGCTCGCACCCGTGTCTCCTCGTTCTTGGACTTCAACTCGGCGAAGAGCCGATTAGTAAGGTCCGTAATAGGAGCTGCTTGCGCCATTTTTGCGAACCACACCCCAGGGTGGACATTTGAAGTCAACCTCTAGGGCATGAAAGATGACACAAAGTGAGCATGGGCAAGAAAGCCGTTGACGGGCGGCGTTCAGTGATGCGGGAGGTGAGGTCGAGGGCGTTCGGAAATTGGGCACGGACCAACTCCGTCTGGCCTGGGGCATCCGATGGTGGCGGCTGGGTGAGGTGTTTTCTGCCTCAGAACCTACATTCACCGTCCCTGAATGATTTATGTTTGCTGGTGACTTTTCTACACGCCGTTTATTCCCTTCATACTCTGTACCTTTTGCACTCCTTCCTGAGAGAAAACTATGCCGTCAGTGCGCCCAACTGCAAATATGGCCTTGTTCAACATTCCTATCTCCTAGGAAAAGTCCCATGTACACAAGTATCCATCCTTGCATAAGCGGAGGTCTTCTGATGCCTGAAATCTATGTCCTAGATGTCATGGGACTCTCTGACGGTGGGACAATGCAGATCTCCAGCCACATGCATGCGCTGTAGCTAGTATTGGCTCATTGAAGCACTATGGAGTCCAGCACCCGGATATCATATCCTGGCTCCGGCATGTTTACACTACCAAGCGTAAGCAGACAGTTGTCGGCGCTCGCGAATGGCAGATCAAGATACTCCGCTATCTGCCCAAAAAAATATGCTTTCTTGTACAATGCTCATGGAACCTTCGCATGTCATTGGCGCTCGTGCCCTACAAATACGATCCTATGTAAGAAGCCCAATATCCGAGACATTGTGTACGTTGCTTCCATAACAAACAGCACCTCCATCTATGGTGGCTGTTCTTCTTAGCTATACTGCTGCTTAGGGGTTGTACTGTCCTGTCGTGGAGGCTTCCAGCCTGTGAATACTGTTGCATCGTTGTTGGTCGACGGGTTTAGTCTCCGAGGTCGTTCTGAAAAGCTCGCATCAGCTCGACATGATGTAACAATGATCTAGCGGATTTCTAGAAGCCTGGCCTATCTCCACCACTAACCCTTGTATGATATTATAGAGAAACACAAGCGAAGAATTAACAGATCGTGTACCGGTCATATCGGAGACGAGGGCTGTAGCTTACCATGAACTCTAGACTATCAGCTATCAGGAAGCTGAGTTGTAGCGGCTTAAATTGAATTATGACACTATTTTCTTTGTTTAATGTTGTTCATGTGAAGTCTTATCGATTTGTCCTCGGGCTTTAGTCAACCAACCATCATGTTCTAAGGCGCGCAGGGGGGAAGGCCAAATTTAAATATACTTCGTATCAGTAGCCCCTTTTCTACTACTAGACTAAGAACAGTATTCCATGTGTTACTCGGCTCTTTAGAAAATACTCTATGACTGCCAGAGTAATTAGAGTTAAATTGCAGTCATGTGATATATCACTAGGCCCACGCAACATTCACTACCGCCTAACTTGGTCATCTCGAAAATCCTATCCGTAGATGAGATGATACTACCTATATAGTGATTGCAGCCCTGCGAGACACCTGACGTCATCATCTCAAGGGGAAGACCATATCATCCTCCAAAAACTGTCTGCGATTTTCAATTAGAGTCTCAAGCAATTAAGTCATAGAAACACACAGTTTGAGACCCCTGTCAACAATGTCCGAGCGTAAGGTAAGTCAAGTTCGGGCTTCTACCCAAGTGGAAGAAAGTGATGCTCATCTTACTAGATCATTTATTACACCTTCGACAGTCCAGAAAGTTGGCAAAATCATAATAAGAAAGTGACGGAGTGAGTATGATACTTCCAGTGATACCGACTGGTATACTAACGCGGATAACTACCAGAATCATCCAGGGGGATACTAATATTGACAATTGGATTTGCAATAGAGCACTGCCTCCCGCATGCCACCCTCCGTTGGTACTTCCTAACAAAAGATGCGACAGGCTCTCACTGACTATTTTACGTGAATTAGACCCCTGACAACAGCGGCAATCGAAAAGTTGAAGGCACTTGATGGCGTGATTGTTAGTGATGATTAGGGATCAATCTTATTTTGTTTGTCCCTATGAGCGGGTTCAGCGCCGGGCTTCACTCCATGGCTATAGCGCAATCTCTCATCATAGGTCCTGGCCACACTACAGTGGGGCAAGCATCCCGGTAGTAGATAAGCACACAATCGGACTTCAGCGCGATCCAGGCATCATCCGCGTTTCCGAGTAAGCCAGTCGTCAGCGTTTACCGGACATAACGACAATGACTAGCTGGATGACTTCATCTTACCGGAGTTAGCCATATACTTAATTCCAGTGCCATAATTCCGCTCGATTGGAATTTGTAATCGGGGCGGGCGCCTATCATATCCGCACTATAATGAGAAGGGTGGACCTCAGTGGGGGAGATGGGCCCAGGTTTGAAGAGGGGTAACAGTTCGGAGCAAGTATAAATGGCAATGGAAGATCACTGCTTTCCTGGAAGACATTGAACGACACGCCTGCATACTATATAGTAGCTTCAATTGACAACCATATTACAGTAACCATGGGCAAGGTTCTTTTGACTGGTATGCATCTTCACCCTGACCCTCAACGATAGTTGCCAACTATGAAGCTAATAACACTCAACAGGAGGCAGTGGCTTCATTGCTGCTCACATCATTGACATCCTGCTCGCACATGGGTATGTTGGAAATGTTTCTTCTTTGCTCTTAAAACTCACTGACCGGGCTACCCCAGCTTTGACACCGTAGTCACAGTCAGGTCTGAGGAGAAGGGCCAGAGAATACTCAATGCCCATCCCGACACATCAAAGGAAAAGCTTTCCTATGTTATTGTCAAGGATGTCGCCGCAGAAGGGGCATTCGATGAGGTATGGTTCCCTTTTGCCATCTCTTTCCCCAGTGATCGTATTTATGAGAGGTGCTTGCCAATCTCCATGCTAAGACATACATATATATAGGCTGTCAAATCCGATCCGCCCTTCGACTATGTCCTGCATACCGCATCTCCCTTTCACCACAATGTTCAGGATCCAGTGAAGGACTTCCTGGACCCAGCCATCAAGGGAACCACCGGCATTCTCAAGGCAATCAAGGCCTATGCTCCAACAGTGAAGAGAGTCGCGATTACATCCTCTTTCGCTTCAATCATCAATGTCAAGGAGCACCCCAAAGTTTATAGTGAGGAGAATTGGAACCCAGTGACTTGGGAGGAAGCCCTGGATCCCTCTCAAACCTACCGTGCGAGCAAGGTGATACGAAACCTTCCTTTGTTTGCTCCTGCTTAAACTGACACCTGTCTACCTTGAATTAAACAGACATTCGCAGAGAAAGCCGCATGGGACTTTGTCGAGAAGGAGAAGCCGAATTTCGATATCGCAACTATCAACCCGCCTCTTGTGTTTGGGCCTGTCGTGCACTACCTGAACTCTTTGGATTCCATCAACACTTCGAACCAGCGAATCAGTAATTTGATTCAGGGGAAATTCAAGGACGGCCTTCCCCCGACCGTCACATATCTGTGGGTGGATGTTCGCGACGTTGCACTCGCACATGTTAGGACTATAGAGGTCCCAGAAGCTGGTGGCCAGCGTTTCTTCGTCACTGCCGGCACATACTCGAACAAAGATCTTGCGGATATGGTCCGGGAATCATTCCCCGAGCTTGAAGACAAACTCCCTCCGAAGGACTCCCCGAGCGATATTCCGTCAGATGTTTATGGCTATGAGAATAAGAAATCCATTGAGATTTTGGGTATCCAGTACCGAACACTGAAACAGTCGGTTGCTGATACCGCCAGATCATTGTTGGCCATTGGCGCATGAGAGGTATCATGACGCAACGTATGTACTTAGAGCAGATAGGCCAGATGAGCGAAAAACATATTTAAAAGACATTGAACACCACCAAAAGTACGATGATCCCATAGTTACTCCGTACTCAAGGGAGGAAGAGGCTGCACATTATGTGATTGTAGTTCCCCGTATCACGTGGCTTGGCGCGCCTTAGGTTATTGCAACCAAGTTTTCTCCAGCTTCCTCCGGGTATAGAACATCCGTCGAGACACCACATTGCCAAATGCCCGCCATGGCAACAGCCAGGCTATCCCCGACAGCAAATTTGCTGCGGAACTCTCGCCTTTTCGCCCTTCCACAGGCCTTGACGCCACCCCCGACTCCGCCGACCTCGAAATTCGTCTTTGAGTCCGAGACCGCGACCCTTCCTCATCCTATCCGAGCGTCCATTGCCACACCAGCATCTTCTCTGTCAAGGGGAGACTGGGGTCTGAAGAGGCCTCTTCCCGCTAAATCGACACACGAAAAGTCGTCCAGGCCCGTGGTCAGAATCAAGGCACTCGATACCTTCGAACACATCACGGATTTCGAGTCCGCGGCTGATCATACGGTGACCCTGGAGAAATTCCAGGAACTTAATATGCCGATGTCACTTCCCGGGCAAATCCATTACGCAACCGCCTCGACTCCTAGACACGAGAGTCCCTTCGAGTCGCACATTGACAACACACACACCAGCGAAGGCCGTAACGAACCCGGAGCGAAACAGTTCAGACAATCCGGCCCTTGGCTTGCTGGGCAAACGGAGGCCGAGTTCCAGGCATACTTGAAGTCAATCCGGAAGAACAAGCCGGAGATCTTGCAGAAGCTGCGTGGATACTTCGTCGCTAAGCGCGAAGCGGAGCAAAGGAAGCAAGCACAAGATAACGGAGCAGATCTGGAGGCGCTCGAGCCTGTCGAGGTTACCGATGAAGAATTCCAGGCTTATCTCAAGGCCCTGCGTAACGATCAGGCTTCACTAGGCCCTGTCATCTTCGAGCTTCTTGACCTCCCATCCCCGCCCACTGTGCCAACTGAACGAATTGGCAAGCGTGGCTACCCATCCCCCGGGAGCAAGCTCTCGTCGGGGGAATATGCAGTATCCGGACCCCCGAAGACGCATCCCTCGGCGGGTCTTTCTTACTCTAGATCACACGCATTGATCTACAACCATCCTAAGTATGGGCCTCAGGCCTATCAGCGCCCAGTGGAGGCACGTATCTTACGGCCCAAGGGACGGTTCAAGGGCAAGAACTCGAAGGCCATTGCGGGTGTTGCTGGTTTTGCAGTGGAAGACATTAATGCCATGACTTTCCACGAGCAGGGCGCTCCTTACGGCCTTAAGACCTTGGACACAACTACCCCTGGTGGTTCTAAGTACTGGGTCACCCCTATCCGGGCCACCATCGACTCGGCTGGCAAGGTTGGGCTGTTTTCTTACCGCGCTAGCACTACTGCCAAGGCCCCTTACGGGATTGAAAGCCCGAACATGCCTGTGTATTACAACATTACCGACAAGGCTCGGGGCCGTCAGCGCGTGGTTCCGAGATTGGATGGACAGCCGGGTCCCCAAGCGCCTAGGGAGGAGGTTGCAAGAAACCTTATGAAGAGCCTTAGCTCATAAAGCACTGGTGTCCCGTCCTCCAACAATCTTTCATCATGTGCCAGACACATCCACTTAAAGAGAGTTTTGCTGTATGATTAGGTCTTCGGATGGTAAATGTATAGTTGTTTCATTTCTGCTCCTTTTTTTTGTTATAAAGCCGGCTGTATATCATTTGAAGCATAAAACAAATCAATTCATCACCATGTATCGAGAACTATATTGGAAAAGTTATTATCTGTTTACAGCGGGCGTCGGGTTATAGGTAGGAGCTTGGGCCAGCGTTGGCACCAACCACTGATACTATATCTTGGCATGTAGTCACGTGGTTCAATTAGGGCTTACAATCAGGGTGTATATAGGTCACGTGTGGCGCACACGGCTAAGCGAGGACGGGTAACTTGAAGATCGAGAGACATAAGGGTATCTTGGACGGTCTTTCGAACATCCATCCAGCCAGCAACAACCGCCAAAATGGGTCGCGTCCGCACCAAGGTGAGCAGAGAGCACGCCGCCGCAGCCGCCGACGGAAGGAAAATATTGGTTCTAATGATATCGCCGTACAGACAGTCAAGCGTTCCGCTAAGGTCATCATCGAGCGTTACTACCCCAAGTTGACGCTCGACTTCGAGACCAACAAGCGTATCTGCGATGAGATCGCTATCATTGCCTCCAAGCGTCTCCGCAACAAGGTTAGTTCCGAGCGCGATCTGCGCCATGGATGAAGAAAAAAAAAATAGTGGAACAGGAAACTAATGAGAACTCATTCTAGATCGCCGGTTACACTACCCACCTTATGAAGCGTATCCAGCGTGGTCCTGTCCGCGGTATCTCCTTCAAGCTTCAGGAGGAGGAGCGTGAGCGCAAGGATCAGTACGTTCCTGAGGTCTCTGCTCTGGATGTCTCCCAGACCGAGTCCGGCCAGCTCGACGTTGATGCCGACACCAAGGACCTCCTCAAGAGCCTTGGCGTAAGTTCCTCCCATATCTCATGAAGACTGTTGGGAGTTGTATGGCTAACATATTCGCGCTATAGTTCGACAACCTGAAGGTCAACCTCGTCCAGGTCTCTCAGCAGCAGGCCCAGGAGCGCCCCCGCCGCTACCGGTAAATCATTTCGCCGTTGAACGGAAAATGAAAAGTTTCGATTGTCTTCGGTCGCTCCATGGCGTATCCATGCTTGTTCTGGCTGGCTCACCAGCTATCGGTTTAGCTTAGAGAGGCAGTTTCCGGATGAGAAATGAACACGAATTCCGTCGAACAAGGTGTCGCTGATTCCCCATCAGGGGATGATGCTTGATTGCCAATTTTCTTCCATTGTCCGGTCTTCCGGCTGGATGACGTAGAAGAGTCTACGGGGACGGCTGTCTTGCGATGACGCCCGTTTACGGAGATTCTTTCGTAGAATATCAACCTTATGTCGATCTAAATTTATCTGATGCTATCTTATCACCCGGGTATCAACCTTTAAACGCCCCATATATACCAAGTTGCGTCATTTCTGCCATATGCGAGAGCATATCAGTTCTCCTGAGGTACGTACCCTTCGATGGAGCCACCCTTCTCGTCTCCGGGACGCATCTGCGGCGCCATAACTGGACCGTGAGCATTATTATTCTCCTGGACCTGGATATTCACTCTCCCGGTGTAAAGCGCGGGATGGGCATCTCCGCGTTCCATAGCTAGCTCACGTGAACGAGCATCGTCGTGAACAGAGAGCCTTGCAATGTCATCTGCCATATCAGTTGAGCGTTGGGGTTCGTCCACGTGCATGCTGTCTAGTTGACTGACAACCTCTCGGACAGACACCGGGTTTCTTGTTTTGCCCTTGCCTTCCTTGGCCCTGCCCTCTTCGAGCAAGACGAGATGTTTGCCGCGCGCATCGTCTGCTCGTCTTTCCCACACGGGCTCCTCGGCCAGCTGTACTCGTATATACATGGCTCTTTCGGCGCATTCGTTAGAGCACCACATCTCGATCTTTTCTTTCGGAACAATGTTCATCTCGCGTCCGCGACCGCCAGGCCCGCTGCCCTTGGCGCCCCAGGTAATGCGATAAGTGCCTCGGGCATCCTCCTTGCGGTGCTCACGAGGGCACAGACCGTAGCCACAAAGACCTTCGATGTTTCTCTCCAAAATTAAGTTGTCGTAGTCGGCGGGCTGGAAAGGAACCAAGGCAGATTTGAAAGTCCGAGCATCGTCGGGGGACGGAGAGGCAGGATCTGCTGAGGGAGAGGGTGGGAGGGTGACAAGTTCCAGAATGCGGTCCAGGATCAGACCTTCCGTGTCTTTCTGGGCCTGAATCTGGTGCGCATGATGTAAAGCGATCGCTAGATGGCGGGGGTCGGCATCTGGACGGTTTGGAAACGAACCATGTTGCTGGGACGCTTGAGAAATGATGGGTGGCGCTCGTCGATTTGCGGCGGGATTGGAGGGGCCTGCTGCAGTGGACGCCGCGTGAATCGAGGGCAAAGAGGTCTTCAGGACTGGGCGTCCTGATGACATTTTCAGGAAAGGCACAGGCAAGAACAGGTCCGGGGGTGGGAAGATGGTGTGCGTCACAGGTGGAGGTGAGAGATTGTCTTATATGTATGTAGTTGGTAGAAGAATGGATTGGACCAAGTTCGAAGTTTGGTCGGGGCGGCAGGAGGCAAACCCCGGATTCAACAGGCAGGCAGGCAGCTACGGAAAATCTATAGTTCACGCAGTGAACAAGGACAGTGGCACTGTGGCAGGGCTGCACCACGCATGCCCCCGTTACAGGAACCACCCGATACACACATACTACATACTACCAATATCTATCAGGAATTGCACGGCCCCCAGGCGGCTTACATTGAGCATGAAGAATGAACCAGTTGGCCTGGCGGTATCTAGTGGGTGGCAGGATGGTCCTTCTGACAATCTTATTAGCCGCCGATCGCCCCGGGGTGGAGCAAGTGTCCCGCCAGACGGTGACGCCCGTCCAAAGGAGGGCCACTGCTGGGCTGGTGTGAAGTGTGAACTGGTACGCTGTTCCTTACTCCCTCCGTCCTCTTCCCTTCTCTCTCTTCCTCCCTCTCGCCAGTTCCCCTCCCATCATCCATTACCTACTTACTTCCACTTTGTCCTTTGTCTTCCCTTCTCTTGTCTTCCCTCCTAATTCCCGTTTATCGCGGATATTGTTGTCTCCCCTGATTGCAGTAAGTTTGGACATTCCATTTACCTCCCCTCCTCCTCCCCCCCCCTTGCGGTGTTTCCGATCTCCGGAGGGACTATGCTCTGACTACGTCAGTCCACCAGGCTGACATATTACTATTGTTATTTTTCCTGTCTCCGAAGCATACCTCCTTAGCCTTGCCGCTGTCAAAGCATATCTGCATTCTGCTGCACATGTCTCTGCATTAGATAGTGTCCAGTCTAGTGCTCCACCACCTGCAATTATTGTTCTGCCGTGTCATTTTTGTTCCGCCAGCCTCGCTCTCGCCCCGTCCCCCACGTCCTCCGTGACAGGCCCGGCTTGCCAGATGTCCAGTCCGCCATTTACGGTCAAAGCGGTCTTCGAATACGCTTCGAGCCACGATGACGACCTCAACTTTGCGATCGGACAAATCATAACCGTTACGGCAGAGGAAGATGCGGAATGGTACTTCGGTGAGTATACCGACGACTCGGGGCACAAGCAAGAGGGTATTTTCCCCAAGAACTTCGTGGAGAGATATGAACCCCCGGCTCCTCCGCGACCGACACGCCCGAGCAGACCGAAGAAGGAAGCCGATGTGGCCCCGCCCCCGGAGCCCGCTGTCGCTGTCGCTGTCGAGCCCCCTGCAACTGAGCCCCCCCGCGCACCAGAGCCGGAAGTAGAGGAGACACCTGCACCTGTGCCCCAGCCTCCTCAATCACCGCCTCCTGCTCTAGCGTCACCTATCCGCGAGTTTCCATCCCCCCCGAAGCCGGTTCCTGCCCCGGTTCCTCAAGCCCCTCCGAGTCAAATCAGTGAACCAGCTCCGAAGACATCGACCAAGCCCCCACCTCCCGCTGTCGCTGAGAAGCCAACTGGTTCATCATTCAGGGATCGCATTGCAGCCTTCAACAAGCCCGCTGCACCGCCAATTGCACCCTTCAAACCCGGTGGTCTGAGCTCTCAGAATTCTTCCTTCGTCAAAAAGCCGTTCGTTGCGGCACCTCCGAGTAGAGATGCCTACGTTCCCCCGCCCCGGGATCCTCCCCGCAAGATCTACAGACGGGATGAGGATCCAGAAGTCCAAGAGCGTGCTGCAAGAGAACCCCCCGTTTCCGAAACCCGGCCACTGTCGAGTGGAGGAGCCGAAGAAGGAGCGGAGGATCAGCCCAAGCCAACCAGCTTGAAGGAGCGGATTGCCCTGCTACAGAAGCAGCAGATGGAACAAGCTGCTCGTCACGCCGAAGCTGCCCAGAAAAAGGAGAAAGCCAAACGCCCCCCAAAGAAGCGCCTCGAGTCTCATGAAGAAGCTATGCCCGCGGAGGACATGGCGACTGAGGAACCTGCATCCACGGAGTCTGCAAGAGACCATAGTGTTGATACCTTGAAGGCGGGTCCCCCTCCGGCTCCCCAGGCACCCATGTCTCCCCCACCTGTACAGGAGTTGGTCAGCGATGCCAATGATGCCGATGACTCGGCCGCTGCTGATACGGAAGATGCGGAAGAGACATCTACCAGCAAGGAGGACTATGACGAGCGTGCCCGCACAGAGGTTCAGCACGAAGCTCAAGCTGAATCCCAACAGGTGGAGGAGCAAGTTGAAGAACATGAGGCTCCTGGTGACGAAGAGGAACAGGAGGAGGAAATGGAGGAAGAGGAAGAGATAGACCCCGAGGTCAAGCGCAAAATGGAACTTCGGGAAAGAATGGCCAAGATGAGCGGCGGAATGGGTATGATGGGCTTCTTTGGAGCTCCGGGTGGTATGCCTGTGCCGGGCGCAGCTCCTCGCAAGCCGAAGGCACCCGTGGAAGCGGAGAGGCCATCAGGAGAGTACGAAAGAGCAGGCCCAACTGCTGCGCCTCCAGTTCCCGTCATGGCTCTACCGGGGATGAATGTAGCCAAGCCTACTGTCACCCCAAGCGTTGAGAAGGAGGAGGAAGAGACCTTGCCCAGTCCTGTGACCGAGCAGCATCCTCCGCATGAGATCCCTGATGTTGAGGATGTTGTAGAGGAGCCTCCTCGACGCATGTCGACCGATAGGCCACCTGCGCCCTTAGGTATGGAATAAGCCAGTGATCGACAATATTACCTGCGTTCTAACACTACACCTCCAGAGCGCGCGGCTCCTCCGCCTCCACCACTCCAAACACGACCGGTTCCACCCCCTCCCCCTCACGACGCGCCTTTGTCTCCTCCGCCTGTTCCAGGACGTAAGTTCGCCGACCTTTGACCTGAACTGCGCACGCTGATGTATAACAGATCAATTTGTCCCTCCTACCAAGAGTGTCGGACCCGCTGATCCGGGCGAGGAATCGGATGATGAACTCTCCATACATGCTAAGAATCTCTCTTTGAATGCTGGGGCGGCCGACCAACCTACAAGCCAACCTGTTTCGGCACCTCCGATTCCCGATCACCTCGATTCTCGCCGCTCATCGACATACGAGATTACGTCCCCGAGATCACCGACTCTCCCCGCAGACAAGAGACTCAGCCGCGCTCCTCCGCCCATTCCAGGGAATCCCCAGTGCCCACTCAGACTCGACAGGCCCCCCCGCCACCTCCCGCTAATATTCGCCGTAGGTCAACCGCTGACAGTCGGACCAGTGTGGCTTCACATCCCCGCCAAGCCGGTGAGGAGGTAGAAGGAGAGGTCACCGAGTATGACGGCGACTACGACACGGACATCGCATCTGGCGCCAAGTTCAAGGATGCACTCAAGGCGCATGGGCGTGAGTCCAGCTTCGATGAAGGGACGACGACCGACGACCATTCTCTTCAATCTCCTTGGAGCCCGCCACAGGGCCGTCTTCCTCCACCCCCTCCCCAAATGCTCCCGGGCAGTCCCGCCCCGCCTCCAATTCAGCCCCCAGGAGTGCGGGCAGGGCCTCGGTGGAATCACCTAGGGCCCCCCTCCTCCGCCTCCTCATCGTGAGTTGTCCTACGGCGGAGATGAAGATGAATATGACCCGTACCGTTATTCCGCTCCACAGCATGGAATGCCTCCAAGAGCGCCTCCCCCTATGCCCGCTGGGCCACCGCAGCTACCGCCTGCCATCCCTGCCCAGGCTGCGGAAGAAGAATCAGATGACTTCTATGAAGCATCGCCGGTGCTATCGCAGCCCGAGGCATACACCTTCCCGCCGCCTGAGAGACGTGCCTCGATGGCGCCTCCGCCTCCCACGTTGCCTCCACCCACACCGCGAAGCAACCGTGCGTCGTTGGACATCCCGAGAGCGCAGCCTAGCATGCGGCGATCCATGGATGTCGCTCGCCCATCCATCGACCAAGGCTACATTGCCATGGATGTTGACTTGGCAGAGAACACACTCTGGTGGACACAGCATAACACTCCTCCACCAGTGTTCCAGAACCGCCGGGATGTCCTGCTTGAATTCGAGGAATCCAGTTCTTCCAAGCGAGGTGGCAAGAGTATGGTGACCAAGGATATCTACGTCCTATTCATCGATCACTCGCAGACGGTGATTACGGTGAGCTTTGATCCTCGGAATCCCACCGATGCCGCTTTCGAGCAACGTCACGAGGCTCCTCCCATTCAACCTCGCCAGGACCAACTGGAGAACGCCCATCTACAGATTGGCACTCGCATCGCGTCTGCCGTCAATGCCATCCAGAACACGACTGTAGCGGACGGCACTCCCTTTGGTCTCGTGCAGCACTTGCTCAGTCCCCTGTCCGATGCTCTCCTGCCGGTAGGCACGCGAGCCTATGGTGCCTTGGTCTACTCGAACCTGGCCAATGCATCGGTGCAGCAGAACGACGAGATCCGCGCGGGCGATATCGTCAGCTTCCGAAACGCGCGCTTCCAGGGGCATCGTGGCACGATGCACCAGAAGTACAGTGCGGAGGTTGGCAAGCCCGATCACGTGGGTGTTGTGGTTGACTGGGACGGCACGAAAAAGAAGATCCGTGCGTGGGAGCAGGGTCGCGAGAGCAAGAAGGTCAAGGTGGAAAGCTTCAAGCTGAATGACTTGCGCAGTGGCGAATGCAAGGTGTGGCGGGTGATGCCGCGGAGCTATGTGGGTTGGGAGAAATAGATACAGCGCATGAGCGATGGTTCGGTCTCCTGGGATGACAGGTGAAGTTCGGTGGAATGGCTTGCACGGTCATTCCTCAATCTTGGTACGCCCATGGGCACCGACGAGGCTCAGCCAGATGGTCGCGCTGAGACGAGTAAATGATTTGATTCTGGTATATCTAATTCGCTAGTACATGACGCAGGCGCTGTCTGCGGGGAGACACCGTTGTGTGATGTACTCCGATGTTACATTCTGTTGTATGTACCTATTGTTTACCATTGTGCTTAATCTGCTGCCGATGGCTGTTTGTTACTATTAGGCATGATGCGTGATTGCCAATTTATTGTGATATATATCTACTGCCTGCTTATACTCCATAGACTGACTGTCTCTACTCGTACTACTTCTGCTTCTGTGCTTGTCATACAATCTAAATTAAATATATCTGCCTAAGGCACCGAAGCGGCAAGTCCAGCGCGCGCGTGGCAACCCCCATTTCCTCATCGGGACCGTCCATCCATCCCCCATCTCACTCATTTAAACCACCACCTCCTCCTCCCCTCCCCATCCATCAAACCACCAACTCTACCAACTAAACAGCCCACCACCAAAATGGGCGGCGACCTCAACCTCAAAAAGTCCGTCCCCTCCCCCATCCCCATTCCCCCCAACCCACCCCAACTAACTACCACTAACCACCCCCACAACCAACAGATCATGGCACCCCTCCCTCCTCCGAAACCAAGAGCGCGTATGGGCAGAAGAAAAACGCGCTCTCGAAGAACGCAAACGCATCGACCAACTCCGTCGCGAACGCGACGAAGAGCGCCAAATCCAAGAACTCCAACGCTTGCATGAAGATTCAGGGAAACCGAAACAAATCCAGCGGGTGGATTGGATGTATCAGGAGCCGTCAGGACAGGGGGGCATGTACGGCGAGGAAATGGAGGGGTATTTGTTGGGGAAGAGACGGATTGATGGGATTTTGTTGAAGGGTGGGGAGACGGAGGGGTTGAAGAAGGGGGCTGAGGTGGGAGTTGCGATGCAGGCGCAAGATGGGGGGGTTGCGTCGGGGACAAATCCCAGGGATACGATGGCTAAGGTGTTGGCGGATCCGTTGTTGGAGATTAGGAAGAGGGAACAGGCGGCTGTGGAGGGGATGGTTAAAGAGGTGGTTAGGAGGGGGAGAGGGAGAGTAGGAGGGGGGTGCGGGTGGGAGGGATAGGGAGAGGGATGGGCATAGGGAGAGGAGGAGTCATAGGGATAGAGAGTCCAGGCGGTATCGGTCTAGGTCGCCTGAGGAGAGGAGGGAGAGGAATCATAGGGATAGAGATGGAAGGAGGAGTGACCGTGATCGTGATCGCAGGGACAGGGACAGGGACAGAGATGATGATAGGCGCAGAGACAGAGACGACAAAGACTACCGGTCCAGACATCGCGATCATCGCGAAGAACGCTATGACCGGTCTACTCGCCGGGGATCGCTACAGGACCGCTCGCCTGAGCGTCATCACTCTGACAGACGCCGGGACGATAGGAGAGACACTGATGGGTACAGAGATACTCGGGACAGAGATTCGCGGGACGACCGCAGAGACAGACCTCGCTATCAGGATAGAAGGGATTACCGGGGTCCCAGAGACTCGTACCAACGCGAAAGAGCCCCCAAGGTCAGCGCGGAAGAAGCAGAGCAGAAGCGCAAGGCACAGGAGGAAGAGCGTCAGCGCAAACTAGCAGAAATGCAGTCGAACGCGAGCGAGATGGAGGATTCTCGGCGACAGCGCATTGCCGAGGTCACGGCCATGGAGGAGAAGAAGCTCGAAGAGGATGAGAAACACCGCTCTGACAAGGGTCGGTTCGTGGGTGGTCTCCATCGACAGCTGCAGGAAGACAGTCTGGATGATCGCATCAAGCGCAGTCGTGGTGGGCTGGCTCGGCTGGATGAGGATTGAACTGATGGGATTCCCCTCCCCTGTGCTCTGGAAGCACTCCAGCTCGTATGGCATGATGGCAGTTCCTCTATCACGTTAACAAATTGATGTATCATATACCAGTTTCTTTTATTTTGAGCCTTGGCAATGCAATAATTACCTACAACTAATAGTAACAAGAATGAACACAGTAAAGGAAATATCACCCTGCCTGCGAATGATGGACCGCTTTAAAAAGAAATTAAGAAATGTAAATCTATGACAGAAACAAACAGAATGAAGACGTATTACAGCAACAACAACTCGCCTGTAGCCGCTCCACCCGCCAGCTGCGGCTGATACACCTGCTGCTGGTTCTGGTTGACGACATACTGCGTCTGCAAAGCGCCGCCGCCGCCAGACCCGTCTTCGCGACCGCCCAGGTCCAGCGCAGCCATCTGCTGGCTTCCGACGCTGTTGAAGTAGCTGTCGGCGGCGTTGACGGCCGCGTTCATGTCGCCGGGTGCAGCCGTGGGCGGGAATGCGCTGGCCGCCATGGCGGCGGTCGGGCTGTTGGACTGCGACGGGGCCGGGAATTGCCAGACCGCATTTCCGGGGTCCTCCTGGGGCTTCTGCAGGGCCGGGCTGTACTGTAACCGTCTGGTGCGCGCCGAGCGGAAGACCTGCTGGACGGGCTTCAGGTACACGGTGGCGAGGGTGCCGACGTTGAGGCACAGCTCCTCCAGGGTGCGGGAGTCGAGTTTCTCGCTTTCGGCGCTGATGGGGGGTTTTTCGCCCATCACGACCTGTTTGGCAGTTGCGGGATCCGTGGACAGCAGACGCCAGTACATGTAGCCTCTGTCGCGGAGGTCCGGGTCGTCGGTTTCCTCGGTGCACCATTTCAGGACTTGAGGAACCAGTTGTTGGCCTTTGGTTGGACGTTGGATGAAGAACTTGACGGTGGCTGTGAGAAGGGCCAGTTGAACTTCGACGGTCTCGTCGTGGAAGGTGGCCAGGTAGTCTTGGAGCAGTCCGTCGGAGTTTTCGATGCGGTCGGCGTACTGTCCAATGATCCAGATGATGGCGGCCTTGGCTTCGGGCTCGTCGAGCTCATCGATGTTCTGGATCACGTTGCCAATGATGTTCTCGTATTGGTTGGGGTACTTGCGGAAGATGTTACGGATGACAACCGTCGCCTCTTGTACAATGTAGGGGATCTTTGCGTTGACCAGGTCCAAGAGGGTATCAATGCACTGTTTTGCGGCGGACTCGATCTTGATGGCGAGCTTTCCGATGGCGCGCACAGCCTTGCGCACGAAGTGAACGTCGATTTCTGTCGCATACCTGGCCGCTGTCAGTGATAGTTCGATAATGAAATGCGGCGACGTACTCTCTCAGTTCTGCCAGGACCACGGAGATGTTCTCCTTGGTGGTCAGCATGAAGATCAATTCCAGCTTGGTCACTTTGACGTAGATTGGATCATTGTAGTTGCAGAAGAAACAGCGGATATCGTTTCGAAGAACCTCTGGCCTCTTCTGGAGAATAAGGATGGCGTTTCGGAGTGCCAGATACTGGACCTCCGGTGGCTTTGAGAGGAGGGTGACGAGTGGGGGAGATAGCTTCTTCGCAAGAGAGGTGACATGTCTTTCGTCGGCAATGTAATTCATGAGGTAGAGGATAACACGGATCGCGGTCAGGACAACCGCAGAGTTAGAATGCGACAGGCGAGGGGCTATGCGCTCGGCCAGAAGCAGGGCTTCTGCGGAATCTTGAGGGACATAGGACATCAAAGCCTCGAGGATATAGGACTGGCCCCATCTGTGGACGTCAGTGACTGGCATGAGACAGAGGTAGGGACCCATACTCAGAGCAGTCCGGCAAGATCGAAACTAGCTTCGAGGCGCTAGTGTAGTCGATAGTCAGCGAGATCGACTCGCTGCGCCCCCAGATGTCCACCAAGGACGCAAGAACGCTAGACACCACCGTCGGGTTCTCGTCCTTGAGCATGCTGTTCAGCCGATCGATCAAATCAGACGCCTCGACCATCTTCTTATCGTGCTCGTAGAGCTTCGCGACGCAGAAAGCGGCGGTCTTGCGAACATAAGGATCCATATCTCCCATCAGTCGCTTGACCGGCTGCACCGTCGCCTCGACAAACTCGCGGACATGGATATAGGAGATAGTCCGTAGCGCCAGGGCACGCACGAGGGGGTTGGTGTCATCCATATCCTAGGTCGACGGATTAGCTGATTGATCCTCCAAGTGCAGGAGTGCTGCTCACATCAATGAGGATCGGTAGCGCCTTGAGCGCTATTTCGGGTTTCAAACGCGAGTAGTTGACCAAGAACAGAAAGCACCTACAGACGACGCATCAGCCACCAAGCAACGAGATGAGATGTCTCTCAGACGTACATTTTCTTGATCTCCAAGCTGGGCAGATTCATACAGCCGATCACATCCGGAAACAAAGCGACCATATCATTATTGCTCATGGTCATGTTGGCGACGATTTTCTTGAGAGCGATCTTCTTGGCCGAGTGGTTCTTGTCTTTCTTTCCACCGCTGTTCAACTCCTGTCGCAACTCGGCGACTTTGCCCTGTTTGGTACGAGAGAATGGTGAGCCATATTGCGCCGTATAGGGGACCACGCTGAGGAACATGGTGGTGCAAGAATGGAGGATTAGGGGATAAGCCCGGCGGGGTCGGGGAGACACAGTAACATGGCGACCAAACCCCCGCAGGTGGAAGACAAAGGCAGCGCTTGCTCAGGTGAACAAGGAATGAAAGGCATGAGGGGAAGCGGCGGGAAGATAAGCACACGCCAGAGGCATTGCTTGTCATGGAGGATGGGCCAATAGTGCCGCGATGGACATACCCTGGCGAACAACTTCGCATCTCCCCCGCTGGAACTCATGGTGGCGGATCACAATCACTAGCGACAATCCAATCTTCAGTCTTCAATCCTCAGGTCGTGGTTGTCACGTCGAATGGCAGGGAATCCGTCCCAAAGACGCCAAGGGGGCCGTTCGCGGCAGTCGAAGAGCTTCAAGGGGGAGCGATCCTTAGTTGGCTGGTTGGTCTCCTGCTCCGAAGCTTCCATGCAGCGGAGGGGAGCCTAGGCCAGTTAGCGGGTGGCCACGGAGGGATTTCATCGAAGGGCCCTGTGGGCGAGAGGTGCTAACCTGGTCTCAATCACGGATGTGCAAAGTCCTCAATCGGTTTGGAGGAACCACTGGGAAATTCCAGCAAGCGTCGACCACTTTTGAGACCAGCAAGCGGGCTTGAGGGTCCGCAGGTGAGAATCAGGAGTGGATCGGGCGCCGCCGACTCCGCGCTTGTGGAGAAATCCCATCCATTCCGGCCGGATCATCGTCACTCTAATCGCTCCCTCCTCCTCCGTCCACAAGCTCGAGCTTGCAGCACGACTGTGCTCTACCCCCCTTCTTTTCATATCGACTGAGCCAAGAGACAAGTCCTGGGTCTCTATCCACCCTCTCAGTCGCCATGTCTTCGCTTCCTCCCCCTCCGCCGCCGGAATGGGTCGTGAGGATGAACACCCCCATGCCACGCCCATCCAAACAGGCTGCCAGCATCCCCGATCCTCCAGGCTTCTCCAGGAAACCGACTGGCAAGAACGTATGTTTTTGCTCTGAGCTCTCTACACATCCCTTTCTATTCCACCCAACTAACGCGACTCCCTCTCTTAGCAACGTGCCCAACAATCTGCCGCAGCCTCCACCCCAGCCAAACCTGTCGAGACCGATACTCTGAAGCTCAAGAAAGCATGGGAGATTGCCCTGGCCCCCTCGAAACAGATTCCCATGAACGCGATCATGATGTACATGTCCGGAAACAGTCTACAGATCTTCAGCATCATGATGGTGTTCATGCTCTTCAAGGGCCCCATCCAGGGCCTGATCAACACCAACACCGTGTTCGCTAAGTTCGATACCGAAGGCACGCGCGCGAAACTACTTGGAGTCAAGGCCATTTACGTCGTCATGCAGCTGGTGTTATTGTGTTTGGGCGTTTGGAAGGTTAATGCGATGGGACTCTTGCCGTATGTGTTATCTGTCTTCCTATTGCCGTGTGGATGGTCTTCGCTTTGGTCGTGGGCTTGGTTGATATATTGCTCTTGGCTAACATTCGATTGCGACAGGACTACGAGGTCGGATTGGCTGGCTTGGGAGTCGGAACGGCAACCGTTGGAGCGGGCTTACTTTGCTTTTGGTTGATCGGATTGAGTGTGTCCGATGCGGTGTCCATGGAGAAAAGATGCAGAAAAATAAACTTTAGCGACCATATATGAAGTCGTCATACCAATTGTACATGATATTGCGTGGCTCTATACCAAGCTAGGGCTAACGTCGTGCCTCGGTATCGTATAGTCTAACAGGTCCATTGCTCTTCACATTTCTATTGTGATTCATGTCCAACGCCGATGGCCAGTATATGGGCCTATATGATCCTTATTTGCGACCGTCAACAAACCAAAAGGTAGATGATAATATGTGCAGGACGACATGTACCGAAACATCCAATCTCTCCAAAGTTTAGCAATTGCCCCTTTGTTGATTACTGTCGGGCCTTCAGGGCTTTCTGGCAGGCCTCGAAGAAGATTTGGCAAAACTCCCACACCTCAGTGTACGTATTGTACAGAGGTGCTGGCGCAACCCTGATAACGTCTGGTTTTCTTTCGTCTATGATAACACCATGCTCTTCCAAGGTCTCCAGGACATTATCCAAGAGACCGGGTTCCAGGAGCAGACTAAGTTGCGCACCACGCTCTGCTGGGTTTGAGGGTGTGATAATGGAGAAAGGCCTTTCGCCAGAGGGGAAGTCGACGGGGTAGTTCAGAAGGAGATGCTCCAGGTATCCCGTGGCGCTCAAGGACTTTTGACGGATCTCAGTCATTGACGTCCGGTTGAACAGCTCGAGGGACGCCACGACCGCATTCATGTCCAGGACGGAAGGGTTAGATAGCTGGAATCCTGCAGCACCCGACTGCGGGAGGAAGTCTGCAATATCCATAAGCCTCTAGCCAAGTATAACAGAACTGGCAACCTACTATTGTTCATGAGGAAGCGAGTCTTCTTGTCGCCTCCCCACCAACCCGAGAGTCGCGGGCGAAAGGGCTCTTCCCCGCTGCCAACCTTGTCCATTTCCACTCGGCCATGTTTCTCATGGACGAACAAGCCTGCCATACCACCCGGGCCGCTATTGAGGTATTTATAATTGCACCATGCAGCGAAATCTACATTCCAGTCATGCAATCGCAGATCGACATTTCCTGCTGCATGGGCACAGTCCCAGCCAACGAGAATTCCCTTGGATTGGGCATGCGCGGTGATCTTCTCTATGTCGAAGTACTGTCCAGTGTAGAATTGAATGCCCGAGAGGAGCACAAGTGCTGTGCTGGAGGCATGCTCATCGATAACTCGAAGAATCTGCTCCGTTCGCAAGACCGGCTTCTTACGGTCTTCCGGCTCAATGAGAACCATGGCATCCTCAGGGCGAAGGTTATGGTGTCTGATCTGGGACTCAACGGCGTACTATGTTCAATCAACTCAGTAATGATCTCCCAGAGACATCGCAGATTGAAACCCACATGGTCACTAGGAAACGCCTTCCCTTCCAAGATAATCTTATATCTTTCCTGGGTCGGGCAGTAGAAGCTTGCCATCAGAAAGTGTAGATTGGCCGTCAGCGTGCCCATCACTGCCACTTCGCTTTCCAGAGCTCCCACAATGGGCGCCATGAGCTTTGCGCCAGCATCGTCAACGTCAACAAAGGGCGGGAGCAGTTGGTCCTCGTGTGGGAGGAAATGACCAGTTACGCCTTTGATGGCCCATGTTCGTAGATATTGTTCAATGTACTTGCGGGTGCTGCGAGGTTGAACACCCAATGAGTTTCCGCAAAGATATATACACCTGGGCTCAGACTCTTCGTCGGCTAAGTGAGAGTGCAACTAGTTAGTCAGAATGACACACTATAACGACGCAATGGCACGTACAGCCGTCTATAGCCAGAGTCTTCCTTTTGAGATCAGCTTTAGATGGGATAAGAAATTCCTGGCGGAAATGACGCAAAGGATCCCGCGCATCGAGAGACTCGGCATATTCCTTGGTGAAGGCATTGCTATCAAGTTTGTAGGAAGGCGGGGTGCTGACACCCAGTTCATGTGCATGCTGGGAACCCATGATTTCGTGAGCACTTCTGGAATGGCGGGGGTACTATATACTTGTGAGCAAGATATATCCAAAATCAACGTCTACGAAGCATCAATATATGTATGAGAAGAACAAAGAGAAACCGGTCTACAGCGTACTTCAACCAGGAAATGCCGGTTCCCCGCGATTGATATCTCGGGCGGACTGGATTCTGCCGCTGCTTGCCGGCACCCGATCGACCAATAACGTCATGCTGAACCCTCTGACTAACGGCAATCCCTTGGCTTGCTCCGATATATAATCAATCCAGTCTTCGAAACCCTCACGAAAGTCAGGCCCAGTTGCTTCCCTCCAACCGAAAATCTCTCCAAGCTTCCAGTGACGATAAACAATGTCACGTCCGATCCTATCGACAGCCGCTCGCCGGCTCTCCCGCTCCCATTCTCCTCGCGCAGCGGTGTTTGCATTTTCGCCGACGGCGCCGGCACTGAGCTTCTCCGCATCGTTCTGCGACTCTGTTTCCCAACGATCGACACTTCGTCCGAGTTTCCTGTGCCCCCGAGCCAGCTCCTCACGGCGATCGGTATTCCGCTTCGATGCCTTCGGTCATCGCGCCGGGTTTTCCTCCTCGGCCATCCGATCAGACGCCAAGGTCCTACAAAACCCGAGAGTTGATGAAGATGGGAAGGAGCTGTTGATCAGCATCTCGTCCCGGGCTGCGGAAGTACGTTGAAACATATTTTCTTGTCTGCATGCATGCGTCTGTTTGTTGTCAGTTGGGTTGGAGGACGACATGGAAGGGTACCTGTTGTTTCGGAACTGTGGCAACGGCTTGAGTCGGAGGACGCATTGATAATAAATGCGCCGGGAGCACAGGCTAGCCTTGCCACTATAAGAGCCGTGAAGATCGTTTGTCTAGTACATACGACCACAGGGTGTGGAGAACAGGGCTTCCCGTCCGCTCAGCCGTACTTAAGCCACACGCCGGGAGGTTAGTAGTTGGGTGGGTGACCACCAGCGAATCCCTTCTGTTGTATGTTTTTTTTTGGCTATATTTTACTGCTCTGTTCTTTTTTTTTTTCTCTCTCTTTGCTGGAGTGTTCATTTATTATGCATCTGTTTTTCTTTTCTTGGTCACCGCTTCAATGGCACTTGAACCCATCGTTAAATGCTGACATCATGAACAGCGTCTCCGGGAAATCACAGACCCGTCTTCATCTCCCTCAATTACCAAGGAAGAGAACCCCTACCACCACCTCCGAATCACCGTCACCAGCGGTGGATGTCACGGGTTCCAATATATGATGTCCCTGGAAGCAGCCTCCAAGATCGACCCGGAAGAAGATACCGTGTTTGCCGCAGAGGAGGCGGAATCCTCGGGCCCTGGCGAGGCCAAAGTGGTCATGGATGAGCCTTCCTTGGAGCTCCTATCAGGAAGTACGGTGGACTACACCATGGAATTGATTGGAAGTCAGTTCAAGATTGTCGATAACCCCCGAGCCACGAGTAACTGTGGTTGTGGGACTAGCTTTGATGTCAAGGATTGATTAATTGGAATTATCCAAATTGATTGACTGAGGGATATGAAGCTAGGTAGGAGGAGCTAGAGACTAGAGTTCTACCATGCATTAGCGTCATCCCTGAACCCATGTACATGTGTGTATCATACTAGAATATGAGATAGAGTAATGCTATACCCCTTTCTTAAGGTCCTCACCATAACTCTACGTGGTTTTATCTTATACGAAAGAAGCAGGTTGCTTTAAGTCATCATCTATTTCATCATGCGAACTCTACACCCTTGTCCGTCCTCTGCTAGCTAAATGCTCCTGTTCCGTGCAAAAACCACAACCAGCTCGATGCACAGACCAGACGGTGTCGAACAGTAAGCAAAACCAAACACAAGCATAATGGGATACGCCTTGAACAACAAATCCTCAAAGTCAGAAAAAGTTCTTTTTGTCGACTCCAAACCCGTCCGTAACCAGGACGGCTTTCAGGGACAATCCACCCCTGAGAGTGATGAGAAGAAGTATGGACAAGCACAACAAGATATGGAAAAGAGGAGAAGAGAATAAATAGATAGATAAATAAAAATCATAATCTTTGCCGGGTGGGGGAATAGGAGGAGGGAATGAATGGGCCACGGTGGATGAACCCTTTCAAAACACAACTTTTCTGGCTTGCCGTTGCTGGGAAACTCTCGACCCCTTCCCAATTGATGATAATATCTCCAGGACCACAATCCTTTTCTTCGTTCCGTTTTGTGCACTTCATGTGCCTCGTGGGTCCCTCGCTGAGACTGATTACCCTCGTGGGTCTAGTTACAGACCGGACGCATATCCTGCATTCAAGAAGTAGGATGTGTGTCTGACACAGAAGGGGTCGGTTTAGCATACTCGGACTTAGTAGACACGAGCAAGATTGCGGAGGTACCAGTCCACCAGGCGGCGTCCGGCCTTGGTTTCGCTCACGTGGATGAGGTCGTTCTCCAATGCGTAGTCGAGATCGTTGGCGTTGACCGGCTCGCCCTCCAGAAGGCCGCCTTCAACCCAGCGCACCTGACGGCTGCGCTGCTTGTTGATTAGGAGCCAGGAGCGGAGCTTCTCGGGCTCGACTTCCAGGAAGCCAGCCAGCTTCTTCAGGTCCATTGTGGTGTAGAGCTTCAGGTAAGAGCGGATCGTGGGGTTGTACAGAGTGTTCTTGACCTCGTCCATGAAGATAGCGGTGTGGTGGTCGACGGGGTCGATGTTAACAGCCGGGTTGTCGAAGTCGGGGGGAGTGGGGCTGATGAACTTGGGGCAGGCCGAGCGGAAGAGCTCCTCGAACAGAGGAAGGGCCTCGGGGCCGCCGTGCTGCAGGCGGTTGAGCTGCTCGCCGTACTTCTCGCGCAGGGCCGAGTGGATGGTGTCGTCCAGGCGGGTGGGGTGGAGAGCGACACAGATAGCAATGAGAGCGTACATCTGGTCGTTCTTCTTGGCAATGGCGTCGTAGCTGTTGCCACCCTTCTGGAAGTTCTTGGTCCGGGAAACGTAGACCAGGATGTGGCTGAACATGCGGATGGCATCGGCATAGCGGCGCATCATCATGTAGGAGAAACCGACATAGTAGTAGGTGGTGAAGTGGGCCGCCATGACGCGGGCGAACATGGCCTTCTTGTTCATCTCGATGTCGTCAAGGGTCTTGAGGGCAAGGCTGAAGTCACCCAACAGACAGTGGACACGGAGGAGTCCGATGATGGAGAAGTATCCCAGCATCTTGTAGAGAGGGCGGGAACCATACTCTCCGGCAAAGGCCAAGGGGTCGTCGCCACGCTTGATAGCAGCCAATTGCTCGTTGATCTGCGACCTTTGGATGAGGGAGTACAGGACGTTGAGCACGGAGTAGCAACCCCAGGTGTTCGGGTTCTCGCGGAGGAGCTGTGCCTCTTCCTCATTGGAGCCGCTGCGGGCGACACGGTTGCGGTAGCGACAGAAGGATTCGAACTGATAGATGAACTCATCGATGACATCCCAGGCCCAGTAGTACTATTCACGTAGAAACAAGCGGAGATTAGCACAGTGTATCAGCCACGGAGGTTCACCGCACACATTGCAGACAAGGCATCAGCCCGTGCATCAAGTGCAACAGCCTCCACTTCCTCCCCGCACCTGCCAGTCGAAGGAATACATACAGAAGGAACCTCCAGCTCAACCGGTCCATCCGAGTTCAAGATGTAGTGGAACAGGCTGCAGTAGTTGTCGTAGCTGGCGAACTTGGTCTCGAGGGTAGCCTGGTACTCAAGCGGGGTCGCGGCAGCAGCGAGCTGTGCCTGGAGGTCCTGTGTCTGGGAACCAGCTCCAAGGGATGTCGTCCGATCCAACTCGCTCATGCCATCATCAAAGTTGACCTGCTCGCGGTAGTCGTTGACGAGAGCTTCCTCCTCCACATCGGACTCGTCACCCAGGTTGGGGCGCGCGTTTTGGCGCTCTTCGTAGGACATATTGTAATAGAACGTCTGTCGACGAGTAGGAAATTATCCGGCAAGCGGTCGGCGAAGGTGGGTGGGGAGGAGAGGGGGGGCACGTCGTCTGGCGTAACGACTCGGCGTCGGCGTGTGGGATTTCGATTGTTTCGGCGGAGTCGAATTTTGAGGGTTTTCGCTTGGATGAGTTGTGCTTATCTTATCTGCGTATAACAGACATGCTGAGTCAGCTATGCCGGCGGTTCGGGGCAGTTCGAATTTGAGACTCAGTCTCATAGACTGCTAGTGACCTATCTTCTACAACAACCCCGCACCCAGTTCGTCTTAAGCCACGGTGACGGTGGTTGACGAACTCCATACTGAATCTTATGCAAACGGTCCAGTTCATTCATCTCCAGGATGCTAACAGGGTATTCGCTGGTATGAAATGGTAAATATTACATGATTCATCTAAACCTCATTGCGACAGTTTTGAGCAAGCCTCAGAAAGTGCAAAAGCGGGACGGATAATACGGCACAAAGAATGAAACAAATAAAAACACAATAACAAACGCGTCAGCAGCTCAAATCCTAGCGGACCTCATTCCCTCAAAACAGCATGCTATACGAGTACAAGAATCTGCTCGGCAGCGTCAAGAACAGCAAAGTCGGTTCATAATCATGGCGCATCCAGCGCAGAGATGGCTCTTTCCGTCTCTTTCTTGTTTTCTTTTATCGCCTGTACGCGAATCGCATTAGCATGACCAGGACAATGTTTACTGCCCCTGGAGACCACAGCGCAATATGCCAGTCGTGGTAGATGCGATGGCTGCATGGCGGGCGAACGTACCTTGAGCCTCGTCGCTCATATATTAGTTCAACAGCCTTAAACGATCATCTGCGCAAGTCCTTGTCCACCCAAAGTCTTGCTACCAACGAATTCTTGGCTCTTCAGACCCGCCAGCGCGTAGAACAGAGCAGCGAGGAGCAGGAATACAGCGGCGGCAATCAAACTAGTGGCGGACTTGATAAGGCTGAGCCATTGCACAACACTCATCACGGCGTACATTGCAGCGCGCATCCAGTTCGTCGTGAATTTTCGGATAAAGTCATCGAACTTGGGGGACGTAGGGCAGATTCTTAGAAGGAATGGCACTTCAGCAAAGATGAGGATTAAGCCCGAGATTCTGCAAATGTGAGCTTATGAGACCAGATCCAAGACATCCAAGCGAGCAACCCACAGGCATAGGACACTGAAGATAATGATCACGGCATCGAACGAAAAGATGTTGGCGATACCGAGAGCCAGGCACAAGACGATGCATATCACGCCCGTCCTGGTGAGGCCGGTTAGCAGAGTTCGTCAATCCATGTATATTCCTCTAGAATTGCCAGAGTCGCCCAGAATATATGCGCAACAATTCGGGATGTACGGGGGGTCCGAGACGGTTATTGAAGCATGCCCGTTGGAGACAGCGCCAAGCGCTTTGTTGGTCCAGGCAGCCATGATATTTTCGCAAGTGTGTTGTGAAGGCGCACAATCGGAGAGCGGCGGTAAAGAAGAGAAATAGAGGGGAAAGTCACAAACCATTGTCCGTAGATACCTACGTGATGCGGGGTTAGTTCTCCCTTGCTTCGTGTATTAATCCAAGGGTCTGGTAAACAAGGGTCCGTACTGAAGTTTCTCGAGCGGAGTTCCTCAGCGAGAGTCATGGTGTAAAACGAGGTTGCAGACTATTCGATGACAAGTCTGTCGAAAGGGCTCAGGTCAGGGTATGTAAAGTGACGGTAGTGCGATGTTGATAGGAGCTTCTATATAAAGCCAGTAGGTGTCGTGGTGATGATGTTGTAGCTCCTGTCTACTAGCAGCCGGAGTAAACGCGATTGACGGTTGAATGGGGCCAGTTTGTCTGTCCGGGCCGATCCACTCACCGCCTGCGGCACAATGTCATTCCGCCTTTCAAGTCGGGGATCCCGCATTATTGCATTCATGCAAGCAACTCCCCGGATGTTAGATAGAGGAGTGATCCTGATCCGGAGTACTGAACAGATGCTCCCAGATATCTCCGACTGTACCCTCTACTTATACCTCTCATACTTTCCGTTGTTACAATCATGGAGGCCCCAGCATCCAAACACACTCGCAATATCTCTAGATGTAAGGAGCATTGGTTTGATGCTTGCTGTATCATCGGCAATTCGAAGTGTGCGCGGCTGATTCGTCCTAGCTTCACGGCCTCGTAGCACGACTAAAGGCCCTCTAGACCAGCCAGATGAGTGAGGAGCGGGATTTGCATGGTTATCCAGTGGTATGCTAATGGATATCAGCCCACTCGGCTCCGAAGCAGTGAACACGTCGGCGTCCCCGACATCGAGTACAGCAGAGGATGGTGGATTTACCGGTATATCCTTCAATAACCTGGACCCATTGGAGCCCGACGAGCTACCCCCAACCCTGGAGAAGGACCTGGGGTACTTGCTCCGGTACGATGTTTATCACTCCCTCTCTCAAATAGAGATACCACATGCCCTACGTTCTGAGTTCCTTGCCCCAACTTCAGAAGAGTCCCTCTCCACAAGCCTGGCTACCCTCGAGAGGCTTCTAGCTGAAGGACACTTTCTGCTAGCAGCGTACTTGTGTGGAACGATTCTGTCATCCTCTCTGATCTCGCCTACCGACATCAAACGAATCTTTTCTCTTTTCTACACTCGACTGGCATGCCTACAGTTGTCGGGAAATACCATCATTGCAGCGCAAGAATCCAAGGCGCTTGAGGATCTTAGTTCTGCGTTCTATTATGTAGAACCGATTGCCGAACCGTCCGAGAATCACCCAAGCTATCCTCGTCATATCGTACCATGGCCCTTACGGGTCCTAGCCATCCGGCTCCAAAGCATTGGATTCGGCGACTCACGCAGGGGCATTGGCGGACTCTACGAAATTGGCTTGGAAGCGCGAAGGGAGATCTTGAGGCCAGACTTGGCCCCTGAGGAGCGCAAGATATGGAGAGGGCGACTGTCTGACCTTGGAATGAGAAACGTGAACGCGCTGATTGAGATGGGAGATTTGGATGCTGCCAAAAGGTCACTCAGCACCTTGCGCATGTTCGAGCCAGATAATGAGACCAATAAGATGAGAAAAGCGCTCATTATGCTCCTGGTTGGCGATCTCGACGCTGCGAGGCAGGTGTGTGGCGAGGCAAGCGATTCCGGAAACTCCGTGTTCAGTCCGCTTCTCAGTATGGCTGATGGTCGATACGACGACGCAGTGGTGGAATGGCGCGCCTTACTTGGCACCGAGAAACAAAGACCTGATGAGACCATGGTCTCGCAGAACTTGGCAGTGTGTTTGCTGTACACCGGTAGATTGAATGAGGTAAGTTATACTGCACAACACCAACCGTCGAGCTCTTGCTAAAACATGCTGCCAATGGATAATAGGCCCGCGAAGTTCTTGAGTCATTGGTGCAGGCAAATCATTCTTTCTCAAGCCTGGTGTTCAACCTTTCCACTGTTTATGAGCTATGCTCTGATGAATCCGCCAAGCTGAAGACTGATCTGGTAGAAACAGTGGCCAAGCAACCAGTCACTGGAGCCACCAATCTTGATCGGCCCAATGGGGATTTCAAGCTCTGAGGAACAATAGACACGGAAAGACTACCCCTCCATCAACGAGGAGATCCTTGTTCCGAAGGCCGATATGCTATTTTAAGAATGCCTGTCGGGTGGTCATAGTATCATACCTTCTATCTACCAGAAAAAACGCCATGCTCCTCTAATGCCCTTTTGAGCGCCAAATAACGATACAATGATGATGATTTGAGATCCGTACTCATCAAGGGTTTTCCTTGATGGGTGGAAGGCTCGTTTGGGGTTTTTGCTTTGGCTTCCGGATGATAATTCTATCGCCTTCTTTCGCCCAACCCAGGTTCTCCGCCTCTACCAGGTTCTCCCATGTCCAATTCCTGTCGCCGGTGCAACCTTCGGTAATCCACCTGGCATCAGCGCTGAGATAAGCTTTGCCGACTGCTTTGAGAGCATGTCTTCTGACGCGGTCTTCAGCCCAATTCATGACGGCGCGCATGCGGGAGTCTACTCCATTCCGGATTTGCCAGAACACAACCCAATTGTCATGTGCCAAGGCGTTCAGAACACGGTCTATAGTCGATGACTGGAACCCATATCGCTTGCGGGCGCGCGCACGTAGCTGATAGGCAGCAACCATGTCCTCTTGTCGACAGGCGTAATCGAGGATCCAGTATGAAATGAGGTCTTTCAAGTCGGTGCCGGGTAATGGGTGAGAAAGGGTATGTAATTCCTCTAGGATATAGCGGAAGGAAGGAAAGTATGATGGAGGATGTCGAGCTTGAATTGCGACTTTGATGGAAAAGATATGGACTTGCTGGGAGAAAGAGATAGGGATCGCGGAACCCGTGGCCAACACCGCCTCTCGCAACTTGCGGAGGGAGAGAAGTATTGACGATACCTCTGTGGATGCCGATGGGCTGTGAGGACCTGTCGACTTATTGGTCGGGGAGGGGAAAGGGGCCGGTGGATTGCTGGTCGCATCGCTCGAAGCGCTCCGGGGTAGTGACATCCATGCTGCTTCCAAGTCCTTGAAATGGTTGGAGCAGAACTCCATATATCGGTTTACAATCTTATTATAGTAGTCTTTTTGGACCTGATGATCTAGCAACCTGCGAGCGTCAGCGCTGCCGCAGGTGACCACATCCCCACTGCGCTCTGGGGGTCAGAAGGCCACGGGCATACTTTCGATCGCCTTTGGATACAAACCCCACGAGGTCCAAAGGGTCGGCCACGGGCTTTAAACGACTGCCCGGCCCTTTTCCTGGTTGCGCATGACTAGCCATGGGGAGTCGACCGTAATTGCCAAAGAGTGAACGAAGGTTATTGCGTCATGGTTGAGATGAAGCTATCCAAATCTCCAAGGGACCGATCGGCTGCGGGGGTCCGTCGGGGAAGTGTCGCCAGTTTGTCTCATTTACAGTGTTTGCAGTGTTTGCTGCACCGGGTTTCCCCAACGAGCCAAACGTCCCAAAAGGGAAACGGGGATGCTCCGCGGAATCCCAACGGTCTCCTTTTTCTGGTGCCAACGGTTCGAGTTGTGGGTGTTTGGGGGTCGCTTCGCTTTTGGTCCTCTCTCCGTGGGTGTCCATTTCTCCTACTCCTCGATCTGTGGTCCTCACCTCAGCACCACCACCACGACCGGCAAGGACGACCCCGACAACGGAGCACCAACCAGCCATCTGCTCACCGGAGATCTGGGATCTGTCATCCTATCTGCATGCTGCATGTGAGGAATATGTCCACTCGCCAGCGTCACCCCACTCAAGGCCATGGAAAGGACCTGGGCACCAGTCAGCCGGCTGCTGTGGCAGCTGCGGTGCTGGAGCAGCCCCCCAACGTCCTCAGAAAGCTTCTTCACTGGGACGACCTGCCGCATTGGCAACGCGATAACCGGCATATCCACACAGGGTATCGGCCAGCCTCGTCGTCTTTCCTGGTCTCCTTGCAGTCCTTGACATACCTTCACAATGAAACGGTCAACATCTATACGCACCTGCTGCCGTCCCTGCTGGCCGTCCCGGCGGCTGGGCTCCTCTATCGGGCACTAGCTCCGCGGTATGAGAGTGCTACCCAGGCGGATCTGGTTGCCTTTAGCTGCTTCTTCGCCGGGGCAGCGTTCTGTCTGGGCATGTCGGCGACCTACCACACCATCTCGAACCATTCCCCTCTCGTGGCGCGCATCGGAAACACGTTTGACTATGTTGGTATCGTAGGGCTTATCGTGGGCAGCTTTGTCCCTAGTGTCTACTTTGGATTCTACTGTATGCCCGATCTGCAACGGTTGTATTGGACGATGATCTGCACCATTGGTCTTGGCTGCATCCTTGTTTCGATCTTCCCTCATTTCCGGACGCCTCGGTGGCGGCCATTCCGTGCGGCCATGTTTGTCGGCATGGGTCTGTCAGCGGTGTTCCCCGTGATCCACGGCTTACGCCTGTACGGCGTGGAGCAGATGACACGCCAAATCGGGCTCGGCTGGCTGCTCCTCCAAGGTTTTCTGTACATATTAGGAGCAACGATTTATGCGGCCCGGGTGCCGGAGCGGTTGCGACCAGGCCGCTTCGATCTCTGGGGGAGCTCCCACCAGATCTTTCATGTGCTGGTGGTCTGCGCCGCCGTCGCTCATCTGACCGGGTTGCTGGAAGCGTTTGATTACAGACACAGCGGCACTGCAGACAGCTGTCGGGGCAGTGCGCAGTGATTCGCTCACTGGTTCTTGGGAGATCGCACAGGCAAGCAGTTCTGTGTGGATCCCCCCCCCCTCCCCCTACCATCCTCACCTGTAGCCATAACCTAATCGTGCCCCTCAAGTAATAGAGATGACTTGATGATGATGCTGACGCCTTCACGGCTGATACGAGACATGTCTAACCCTGGGGATTCCACATGCTGACCATTGCAACATGGGCCAGCGGCTGCTGGGACAAGAAGGGGAGGGGAGAAAGAAAAAACAAACTTCCCCCTCTCCTCCAAATAGGGGGTGGTGTGAGAGAACGCCCAGGATACAATCCCCATGCTCAGAATAATAATAATAATAGCCCTTGGTCTGGCGACAGCAAGCCCGTTCACCGCTTGCCTGGGCATTTCAAACTGGGCAGGCGAATAAGGGTGCGTTCCCGCATCGGTTTTACAGCTCACATGGTGTGCTGGCCTGCATACCGATAGAATCACCCTAGACGGCGCGCTGCCCTCCTCATTGGATGCTACGTCAGACACAATGGTCTTGCATTGCCGTGGCTCATTCGAGAGCATTAGAGTTGGTCGGCCTGGTGGCCCCCACTGGGCTTGACAACGATGTTGCACCTGAGCTTATTCTTCCAGGCTTCTTACGTTGGAGCAGTGGGCAGCCCCTATCAGAGGCAAAGTTGGCGGTAGCCAAGCACTCTGGCATTTGCCCTTTCTGACAAGTAAGATGAAGGTCAGTTGGACTATGCTGAAGAGCTGCCAGAGCGGACTGGCCACGGCTCCCATGCGAGGTGGATCAGATGAAATCTTAGGGTGTCACAACGGCTGACTTCATCTGCGCTTGCCGTCGGTTCATGAATCCCGATACGAGCCCTGCATGCCAGCACGATGGATTGGTATATATAAGATTGCGCTGGTCGGCGGGCCCGATGAAGGGGCTCTTGCAATATCTTTTCCCCCTGATTTTCACGTCGGTTGCTGTGCCATTCCCTTGACTCGAAGTTAACCAGGTGTCGGTCTGTCCTTGATGGTTCAGACGTCCCCCTAGTCTACCATCTGTCTCATCTTCCACCTAGTCTTTGGCCCGACCAATACATCCTATAAACATCCATAAATGCTAGCCGAATCCGAACACGCCGTCAGCAACGGAGATCCCCCCAAGCTCCGGGCTGCTTGCGAGAACTGCAGGCAGTCGAAGGTGAAGTGCAATCTATCGGGGAAGGATACTTGTATTCGCTGTCTGCGTCACGGACTGCCATGTCGATATCGTGTTGCAAATCGATCCGGAAAGCCCAAGGGGAGTAAGAACCGGGCAACGCTGCGGAAGCTTGGACAGTTGCAAGACGAAAAGAAGCCCACGATATCCACTAGTGGGTGGACCGACGCTGCAGGTAAAGGGCAATCCCATCGGATCAGCTATGATGCAGATCACAGTGTCGATGCAATGGTGCGTTCCTTTTCCTTCCTCTTGAAGGCATGGGCCCGTCTCTAACAGGCTATAGAGTCCGCAGGACACGAGCCCAACGAGTCAATCCAACAGCCCTGATAGCCATGGGGCGAACATGACCGACACCACCTTACTGACGGACCCTACTGTGGAATATCCGCCCCTCGGGGAGACGCTGCCATCGGCCGCTCCAGTCTTCAACCCGACCTCCATGTCGCCGACGTTCCTGCAGAAGGAGTTCATCACCAAGGGATTCACCAGCTGCCCGCTTGCGGTGCACATTCCCAACACCTTGCAGCCCTGTGAATGCAGTAGCGTACTCTTCTACCACGGGAACCGGCTGCGGCACATGCTGGCCGACAGCATCCATCTCCGGCTAGACCAGATGCTACAGGGGATCAAGATTGCATTGACCGTGTGCCGTGGCTTTCTGCAGTGCCCCAATTGTCACAAGGACAATACCAACCTGCTCTTCTCGGTGTCGATCCTGGAGATCACGCTGCAGCTCTTTGAATACTGTATCAGGTATGAGTTCTCATCCCAGTCGGCCAGCGATCATAGCATGATCGTTGGATACGGCGAGTACGAGATGAGCGCGGACGAGACGCGACGGATCCGGCGGTTCCTCGTCCGGGGCCGGCTGCTGCAGGGCAAGGAAGTGCTGGGACTACTGAAGGAAGCCGTGGAGATGAGCGGACAGATGAGCCCCGAGCTGCGGGATCTCCACGGGACGGATGGATTGGAGGGAGAATGGCTTCAGACGATCCTGATGGGGTACGAGGGGGCGGTGGAGACGTGGTTGCAGGCCATGTCGGATAGTATGTGCAGTACGTAGATACCCGGATGATAATGATTGATTCTATTGTGATTGTATACGCATCTCATTGTAGATAATTGGTACCTGATGATCGCCAGGTACAATACATACATACATACATACATACATACATACATACATACATACATACATACCTTGACCCGAGCTCGGCAAATACGAGCCTCGGCAGAACCTCTCTCTTCTCCTCACTCTTCACTCCTCATCTCCAACTACATCCATCCCTCCCTCACTTCTCAATCCTCATTCCACACCACAATCCCAAATACAAGACAAAACAAAGAAGAAAGAAATATGGACCGCCTCTCCCAAATCACCTCTCATCTCACCTTCCCCCACGGCCTCCTGGCCAACCAAGTAGCCATCATCACCGGTGCCGGCCAAGGCATCGGGGCCGAAACCGCCCGGTTATTCGCCAACGAGGGGGCCAAAGTCATCATTGCCGATATTGATGCTGGTAAGTAAGCCTCCTATTCCTATCCAACATATATACATACATACATGCATAGCATATTATACATACATCACTCAGTAATAATATACATGAAAACATTCCCTACTACACTAATATCCAATCATATACTACTACACCATACAAAAAACTAACCCATAAACCAGAAAAAGCATCCTCCACAGCCACCCTCATAAACTCCATCCATCCTAACCGCGCTCTCGCCGTGCCTGGGGACATCCTCTCCGATATTTACATAACAGACCTGATTCAAAAGGCAGCGGAGTTTGGGAATGGGAAGATTCATATTATTGTGAATAATGCGGGGTTTACGTGGGATGGGGTTATACATAAGGTATATATTATCCATTCTCTTTTCTTATGTGTTTTACTTTGGTGTGTGCGTGTGTGTAGTATCATATATACATACATACTCCGTATATTATTCCCTGGCTAATATGCTCAATGATATGATTGATGGGTTACAGATGACAGATAAACAATGGACCACCATACTGGCAATCCACAACACAGCACCATTTAAACTCATCCGTGCAGCAGCGGGATACTTTCGTGTCAAAGACGGGGAGTCAAGAGTGGTGATTAATATAAGTAGTACGAGTGGGGTGCATGGGAATGCGTACGTTTACTTTACCTACCTACCTTTTTCCTTCTCCATTCATTCTGTCTACATTTCCTTCCGGCTTTTATGTAAATTCTCTACTCGACTACAAACACCCACCATATTGTATCTATACTAATATATAATGCAGCGGTCAAGCCAACTACGCCGTCGCCAAAGCCGGTATAATCGGACTCACCAAAACCATTGCGAAAGAATGGGGTCCGGCGTTTGGGGTCCGGGCCAACACCATCGCTTTCGGGTTCGTGAGTACCCGTCTGACTGCAGCTAAGGAGGATGGAGCGTTCATTACTACCCCTGATGGGACTAAGGTGGCCCTGGGGATCCCAGGGAAGCAGTTGGCGGGGCGGAAGGGAGATGAGAAGACGCAGGCGTATCCGGATATCCCGCTGGGACGGCCGGCCAGTGCGGAAGAGGCAGCGTGGGCCATTCTGGGGGTGGCCAGTCCGTTGTTTTCGTATGTGAGTGGGGAGACCATTCGGGTGACCGGGGGGAGGAATATGTAATTGTGGTTTACAATTACCATGCGTGAATAGATTGAGGAATGCGATTGGTCAATGTGGAGGTGGTATTGATTTTATTCAATGTCCAATGCGATATCAGAAGTCGCATTCGAAAGGTGGTAGTGTAGTAGTAGTGGTAGTACATCAAAACTATAGTACAGGAAGTCGTCATCAATAGCCCGCGCCGGAAACAAGGCTGCGTATCATGTCCCGCCCGTCAGATCGACCAGGCTGGCCATGTCACGCCAGGAGCACTGCAAGACGGAGATCGGACTGGTCGAGACCAGCCTGCTGAGCGCCCGGTGGCTGCCCGCCAGGGGCCCTCGAGTGGGTTGGCTGTAGCGCCGGCTGACGGTTGCATTGCGTCCAGCCTTCTGGTGGAGCGCCTGGACTGCTACAGAATAGCATAGCAGGGACAGACGTCCGCTCGCCAGTGGCCAACGGGGCCCAAACCACGGCCCCAGCCTTACTGGATAAGCGTGTCAGAAGTCCAGGCAGATACCGGCAAAGGAAAAAAACATCGTCTAGTCCTCGTCTCTATTGCAGATATCGTATCCAAGGCGACCACCAAGCGGGTCGCACGAGCACTCCAGGCCTCGCGGCCAGACAGCCGGCCCTGCCAGTGGTGGGCAGGCCGCCGTCCATCCCCTCAGTTCCACCAGGAGATCCAGTCCGAAATCAAAAACTATTTATCGACAGATTATGTAAAAGAAGAAGAGAAGCGTTCCTCACGACTCAGGTATCATCCCAAAAGAGCGACCCAGCGTGCCATCCAACTCCTAGCGGAAACTCAACAATCCAAATGCAAATGCTTCATCTCGGCTGCGGGGTATTTTTCTTTTCTTCTTTCAAGCCAATGGTCGATGAAAACGCCGCCAACACCCAGTATCATGACACCAATCAACACAAGTATATCACCAGAAACCACAAAATCCTCCCAAAGGTGGTAACATATTAATAGTAACAGGGCCTCGGTTTCTGCCCGGTCAATGGACCTGGCCGCGCGGGGCGAGCCGGCAGAAACCCGTTTTCAAAGGGGCAATTTATGCCCACGGCTGAGCTCCAGTGGATGTCAATCCGGGTATAATATCCAAACTCCAGGGAATGGAAGCCAATTGTAAAGCGAGAAAAAATAATAAAGGCGTATGTCCAGAAAGAAATCGATCTCCTCGGCTTCCCTCCTGCGGAAATAATACAATGTCGCTGGAATTATGCAAGGCGGAGATGATCCAAAATGGGTAATGGGTGTATGAAAAGATCCAAATCCAGTGGGGGTGTAAAATTCGAAATAATTGCCGTTAATCGTAAACCTGCGTTAAAAGTGGCTTTTTTGCTTTTTTTTTTGGTTTTTTCCCTTGGGGACGGTTTGGCCCGGTCGGCCAATTCAGCAGACGGGAATAGGGATGATGAAAGGGGCATGGGAGAAAAGATGCGGCTCCGGGAGGTCGCCGCAGGGGAGGAGGGGATCCGGGAGGAAGTCATCCTTGCAGTCCAGCTCGGGATCCAGCCCAACGGAAGACATCGACGACACACTGTCGAGGTCGGGATAGCCTTCCGTGAAGGATGAAGCATCCGAGACGGCCGAGTCCGAGAAATCGGAGTATTGGGAGGATCCAGACGAGACAGAAGAGGATTGGGTGTGGAAGGTGTCCACGGGGACGGACACCGGGACAGGGCCGTTGACATAATCAACGGGCACCGGTCCAGGGGCAGACCAAGGGGTGATGGGGTTCAGAGTAAACTGCGGGCACTCCAGGATCAACTGGCGCAGCTCCGGGATGGTAATCCGCTTGGAGGGATCGCACTCAAAGATGCGGTTCAGGATACAGATCATCTCATCCGACAGAGGCAGGATAGACTTCAGGAAGTAAGGGTCCTTGAGATAAGCTCGGAACGTGGAATCCTCGATCGAGGCACGTTTCCAGGGGTTGCGACCGCAGGTCAGATTGACCAGGATAACGCCCAGGCTCCAGACATCATTAGGTGCCGACTCATAGAACGACATGGGTCGGGGATTGGGTTGCTGGCATTCTTTGGGTTCACACCTCGTCAGCGAATGTCTCATCGAAGGGGCGGGTGGTATGGGGGCTCACTTACCTGGCGACATGTAGAATGTGGACCCGCAACCAAAATCCGACGTGAGGTAATCCGTGGTGGCCAGGCCAAAGTCGGCCAGTTTCACCGTCAAGCCCTGGTCCGTTACCAAGATGTTCTCCGGCTTGAGGTCCCGGTGGTAGATTCCTAGGGAGTGGCAGAAGTGGACCGCATCCAGGATTTGGAGAAAAACCCGCTTGACCAGGGGATCATTGCCCACGAAGTTGCCCTTTTCGGTGATGCTGGAGAACAGATCGCCTTCGGGACAGAACTCAATGACCACATAGGTGCAGTCAACCGAGTCCATGATGCGAACCAAGGAAACCACATTGGGGTGTTGGCTGGCCATATGGTGCAGCTTGATCTCCCGCTGCTGGAACTTGAGCTGCCGGGGATCCAGCCCGGTCTTGTTGAGGGCTTTGACAGCATACAGAACATTGGTATGGATGTCGACGGCCGTGTACACCACTCCATAGGCTCCGACGCCTAGGATGCTAGTGAGTTCCAAGCGGTTGGCCAAGAGGAATCCTAGACGGTCTTCCGGAGCATAGCAACGGGCGATGGGCGGAGATGGCGGCGGAGTGGGGGGCATGGGGGGATACATGCCGTACAAGGGAGAAGGGGGTAGCATGAGCATGAGGAAGGTTGACACGGGGTGGCAGATAGGGATTAAGGCACAAGACTCGAGCACGCCGGCAAGAGTCTCCTGGAGGGATCAAGAAGGGAAGTGGAATGGGATGGTTCTTCTTCTTGTCTTCTTGTCAACGGCTGTAAGGGGGTCGATATAAATCCTGGGGTCCAAAATCCGGTGGCGGGTTTCAGAGGGCCTGTACGGAAGAGAGAGCCGGGAGCACAAAAGGAGAGTCGCCTGTCTTGTTTCCTTTTTCACTTGTTCAGGGAGCCATTGAAGGAATGCAGTTGGTCAACTGGGAAGCAATCAAATCCTAGGGAATGTCCTGGTAATGGTTGTGCTGGTAGTGGCAGTGGTTGGCAGTGGAGTAGTTGTCGAGGTGATGCTGATGGCGAATATTATTTTTGGCTTATGGGGAGATAGTCCAGGGAAGTTGCACAGCCAGGGATGAATGCACAGTCCAGGGAAGCAGTCAGATGGGGGCCAGTGACCGGTTAATATGGCCGTGGGGGGGGGAAGGTATAAAGGGGCGGGTGCAGTGAAGGATAGGATCAGGGGGGGGGGGCGGTTGAATGGTATAATATATGCAAAGCCCGGGCAACTATAGAAGCAGTAGCAGCAGCCGTAGTAGCAGCAGTACCGCAGAAAGAAAGGAAAAGCAAGCAAAGCAAAGCAAGAAGGAAGACGATCGATGAGTTGACGGTGACTCGTCGGAAAGAGGAAAAACGATCAAACAGGCCAAGCGGACGGGAAAGGGGACAGGAACTAGGAAGGAGTAAGAGCGACGGAGGAGGGGAGGAGAGGAAAGTATAGGGAAGAGGTAAAAATAAGTAAAAGTAAGATTAATATGATTCTGGCGATGATGGACGGTCGATAAGAGAAGAGTGGAGA